>NC_060122.1:452984777-453318110 GCF_021461395.2 Schistocerca americana
GAGTGCCCCGTGACACCAAAAAGGAAACAACCACTTGGCCATATAATGTCCTCGATTTTATAGGATAATTCCTCCGAATCTGGAAGTGTTTTAGGGGGTGGGGGTGGGAGGGGGAATGGTTAGAGAAAACACTACGTGCGACCGGTCTACTGGGTTAATTGCCTTCTCATGTTTGCTACAACCATCTGCCTCTTTATGTGTAAAGCAAAGTACCCAGGCAGCTGTTTGTATCCAATTCACATACATCTACATCTACATGATTATTCTGCAATTCACATTCAAGTGCTTGGCAGAGGGTTCATCGAACCACAATCATACTATCTCCCTACGATTCCACTCCCGAACAGCGCGTGGGAAAAACGAACACCTAAACCTTTCTGTTCGAGCTCCGATTTCTCTTATTTTATTTTGATGACCATTCCTATCTATGTAGGTTGGGCTCAACAAAATATTTTCGCATTCGGAAGAGAAAGTTGGTGACTGAAATTCCGTAAATAGATCTCGCCGTGACGAAAAACGTCTTTGCTTTAATGACTTCCATCCCAACTCGCGTATCATATCTACCACACTCTCTCCCTATTACGCGATAATACAAAACGAGCTGCCCTTTTTTGCACCCTTTCGATGTCCTCGGTCAATCCCACCTGGTAAGGATCCCACACCGCGCAGCAATATTCTAACAGAGGACGAACGAGTGTAGCGTAAGCCGTCTCTTTAGTGGACTTGTTGCATCTTCTAAGTGTCCTGCCAATGAAACGCAACCTTTGGCTCGCCTTCCCCACAATATTATCTATGTGGTCTTTCCAACTGAAGTTGTTCGTAATTTTTACACCCAGGTACTTAGTTGAATTGACAACCTTGAGAATTGTACTATTTATCGAGTAATCGAATTCCAACGGATTTCTTTTGGAACTCATGTGGATCACCTCACACTTATCGTTATTTAGCGTCAACTGCCACCTGCCACACCATACAGCAATCTTTTCTAAATCGCTTTGCAACTGATACTGGTCTTCGGATGACCTTACTAGACGGTAAATTACAGCATCATCTGCGAACAACCTAAGAGAACTGCTCAGATTGTCACCCAGGTCATTTATATAGATCAGGAGCAGCAGAGGTCCCAGGACGCTTCCCTGGGGAACACCTGATATCACTTCAAACACTACACTACAAACAGTTCCTTCACTCCTTGTTCACTTCCATAATGTTATCTTCCTGATGACCCTATCCAGAATCACCTTCTTACACATCGCTCATGAAAGCTTCTAATTGGCTCCTCAGTAGTTATTGCCTCGGCAACCCCCTGAGCTAAACTTCCCCTAACATGTGGGTATAACATCTGGAAAATGTCTACGTTTCCTAAACCTCCTTCTGTTCATTCAGTGTGATCAAGTAATACAAAAAAAAAAAAAAACAATCAACAGGAAAACTCTTGTTTCTTCATCATTCCTAATAGAGGCTGCGGTAACCCAGTGAATTGCTTACCCCCACTGTCCAATCTCAACCCCTTGGGCAGCCACTTCCTTCGCCTAATTACTATCATCATCCTGCACCATATCTAGATTCAACGTACTACTTCGCAGTAATTTGGCTGACAACATATTTCTTAGTATCAATTACATCCTTACTTGAGAACTTCAAATCACTTAGCCCGTTTGTATAATGAGTCACCACAGTCCGCAACCTTTATAACTGTGCACAGGAGGGTGCCTCACCTTCGAAATATTTAAGCACTGACTCTACTTCAGTCAGAGCTGACTGGATGGTTGCATACACGTTACTCACATCATGTTGGGCCCTTAACGTTAACCACAACAGCTCCCCCATTAACTGGCGAAGCTGTTGCGTCAACTCAGATGTGGCCTCTCTGCCAATGGCAACCCCATAGTCGACTCATTCCTTCTGTGCCTGGGACATCCATAACTACCATACCTGCAACACCACAACAAAAGAACACAAAGACACAGAACAAAAATATCGCTACCTTAATACTTGCACTAAAACCACACCAACACAGATCACAACCACGCTCTACAACCATTGCGGCAGTGGATACAAAGGGAGTGGTAAGTGGCTGGGAGTTATGTTGACATAACTTCTTAAGCAAATATACTTCAGTTTATTAAAATGTATAAGTAATCCGCAATGCATGTGGAATAAGCAGTGACCGATGAATTCAGCACTCAGAGAAGGTGGATATGACATGTGAGCTAATACATTTAAAGTACCTTTAATTAACTTTCCCCGACAGAATGAGTCACCGTTACACAAACGAATATACAATTTAACAACACAACAGTACCTAATGCAATAGCACAATGTCAGTAAATCAGACCCTCTGAGTTCATTCAGGCTACAGACAAGGGCACAATTTAGATACACAAATAACAGTGCACACTGAAAATATATAAGACACTCAATACAGATCTCACCCTAGTTTCCAAAATCACCCAGCCAAAGCCAACATCCTGTTTAGTGCTAAACAGAGAAAACAAGAAAGGCAAAAATCCACAATGGAACCAACTGATGGTACACTCTGCTGCACTTAGGATATCAGGAATGAAATTCAACAGCAATGATAATTTAATTATCAGTAGACACAAATCCTTCAGCTAGTACTCTTTCAGTTGAGAACACTAGGCCCAACAGTGGCCTCCTTGTGTTCCACCACGTAATCAATAGGCAACTCAAGTACGCTAGTTTTGCTTCATCATTTACATTGCAGAAAGCACGTATTTACAGCAAACACACGCTCTTCTGTCATGCCCAAAAACACGCTGCGACAATCAGCTCTTCACTCGCAACTGAGACCGAGCGAGGTGGCGCAGTGGTTAGACCCTGGACTCGCATTCGGAAGGACGACGGTTCAATTCCGCGTCCGGCCATCCTGATTTAGGTTTTCCGTGACTTCCCTAAATCGCTCCAGGCAAATGCCGGGATGGTTCCTTTCACAGGGCACGGCCGACTTCCTTCCTCGTCTTTCCCTAATCCGATGAGACCGATGACCTCGCTGTCTGGTCTCCTTCCCCAAAACAACCCAACCCAACTCCCAGCTGTGCTGCATTCCATGCATTCGCGAAGTCCGACAACGTCTGCTGCTCCTATCGGAATGTTGCCTTGTGTTGACAGCAAACGCCAGCCAGTCTCCTCTATCAGTCTGCTCCACCGTATGTTTTGTGCTTCAGTTCTCCAGGAGGCGGTCCTCGCCCTCCAAACTGCTAGTAGTATTCAGTTCGCTGGTTGATTCTCACTTGCCTCTGCTCCTCCGTGACCGACAGTCGCCGACTGGTGTTGATACTCTGAGCACTTGCAATGCTCTCCTCATGACCTCTCACGCAATCCATAACTAAATCAGGTTGAACCTGTACTACCAGTAGTGCCAAAGACGAATCTGTTGCAATTCACGGCACAGAATACTGTGTAAGATGGCAAGAACTCACGTTGAGCGAACAGTAGGGCTGAACAAAAATGACTGACAAGGCACAATACATCTTGTAGATGGTATAGTATGGACGTATTGGAATAATTAATGTCGGGTGATGGTTTTAAAGTAATTCACACGACATGAAAACTTTGTGGAAACGCGTCGATTTACTGGACGCTAGTTTATCCCAGGGAGGTATTCAGAATTGACCGTGGCCAGCTGGGGACCGGCGAAGGGAAGCGACAATAGACAGCTTAGGGCGGCTCAATCTCTCAGTAAGCGGTAACGGGGCGCGGCCTCCAGCTGCCTTAAGATGAGTGACAGTGAGTGGGTGGTTGACCCCATGCTGGTGTACCGGGAAGCAGACGGAGAACTTGTACGCCTGTTGCTAAATGTCCGTCGTCCCGATTTCAGTGAAACATACGAGAAAGCCGCTCAAAGCTACGGTGGAGTGGTCAACAGATGCCAAAATATGCGTGTTCGTGACTATAGCAACTTCACGCTGAATTCACGGTCCGCAGAGTTTGAAGTAAATCAGGTGAAGAGCGACAGAATGAAATACGCCAGCCTCCGATGGGGACTTAGGACCAAGGAATCTGAAGTACTCTCCTGGCAGTCAGAATTCCGGAAAAATTGGTGTTTTGTGCAGACGCTAACCTTGATGGGTGGCCTGAGAGGAGCTAAATAGCAGAAGTTGAGAGGAAGGGAAATTTTGTGGCAATTTGTTCACTTCCCAGAGCAGGCATTGGTCGGTGCTGGGAAGCGACGCATAATTAACGCGACTTGCGCTGCAATTGGCGTAAGTGATTTTGTTGGAGGGGAAACCGAGGCGAAGAGCGGACTGGGAGAAGTCTCCATAGTTGTCTTCCGTTCCCAGCTTGGC
Source organism: Schistocerca americana (assembly GCF_021461395.2). Classification (NCBI taxonomy): domain Eukaryota; kingdom Metazoa; phylum Arthropoda; class Insecta; order Orthoptera; family Acrididae; genus Schistocerca; species Schistocerca americana. The sequence continues at coordinate 452,989,088 of NC_060122.1, forward strand.
TGGAGTACGGACGTGGCGTTCTTTACTCAGCTTGCCTGAGAGAGAGTGAGCGTCTCTGCAGTTTAGGTCTTAGCAAACGGAACGATTGAGCTTGGAGATAGGAAGTTTTGGTTCAGCTATATACTGAGCAAGATAGACGAAGTGAATAGACGAGCGCAGAGTTGCAGCACCACGAGGTCGGCCGCCGTCCGCACAACGACGCCGCTCCGCCACGCTGAATTCGGTGATATTGCGCCCGCTCCGGCCACTGATTAATTTGTTGGATCACCTCGGCAAAGTTTCCACGAGGGTTTCATGGGCCGTGTATTGTAGAATTCTTCTCGCACTTCGTATTACGCCTGGGTCAGTCGATAGGAATTGCTTTTGATTTATCGCGCTTTACTCCACGTCAACGCAATTTATTACCACTGCCTGATAGGAGAGTCATGTAATGTGATGATTGAAGGTCGGGAGTTAAAATAAATCTGTGCTAATAGACTGCATCTGTTTTCAATCAAATAGTTGAAATCCCAAGTCACTTTCTTAATCAATTTTGTATTCAACATTTGCATCTGGTGTTCAATAGCTGAATATAACATCAATGTGCACCCCTTTTTAATTAAAAGAGATCAGTTCTGAATCAATTAATGTCAACACTGCCACCGCAGTTCAATCAGGAGTCACAGGGCCTTATTACTTTCTTTGCGTTATCCGACATTTCTGCAGTTTTGCACTCTCTGTTGATCTGTTAGTCAATTATCTGGGGTGAACACACACCAAAACCAGATAAGTGACGGGTGCGGTGTTACAACTGATATCCAAGGTCTTCAGAAATAGTCTGGAAAGTTTGTAAAGGTGTTACAGGATAGGTTATGCTGAGAAATAATTGTTAAGAAAATTCGATACGTTACGCCGTTTCCGAGTTAATTAGGATTGAAGTTAGCCAATTGGGCCGTTACGCACACAAATTCAAGGAGCCTGCCAGAGGCGATGTCACCGAACGTGTTCTTCGTTTGGTTTCCTAAAACCAAGCAAGAGAGCTATATATAGCCGTAGGACGTTAGTAAGGATTGAACACGAGCAAAAGCTTGAGCAGTCTTACGTGCTATCATTTACGCTACGAGAACAGCCGGCACTAATTGAATCTGGCGGGCCGCCTGAAATTGTATGCGTAACAGCCTGATTGGCTAACTTCAATGCTACTTAACTCGGAAACGGCGCAATGTATCGAATTTTTTTCTGAACAATTGTTTCTCAGCACAACCTACCCTGCAACACCCTTACAAGCTTTTCAGAAGGTCTGTTGTAATTGTGGTGTCTGGCGGTGACACCACAGTAATAATAGTCTGTTGTAATAGTAGTTACTGAAAGGTTACCTGTTTGCTGTTGAAAATGACTGTGTGGTCAGTTACAGTATATCACTTACGTTTCATGTAGTGTTACTAAAAGAGCAAATTAAGAGATATACACTGCTGATGTGTGTAGGCCGATCGGTATTTAGTAAGATATTCAGTTTGAAGTCACACGGCCGGGAGAGCGGTATGCTGACCACATGCCTCTCCATATCCGCATCCGGTGACACCTGTGGTCTGATGATGACTTGGCGGCCGGTCGGTACGGTTGGACCTTCCAAGGCCTGTTCGGACAGAGTTCAGTTCTAGTATTTCAGTTTGAAATTAATTACAGGATACTGTCTATTGAAATATCAGTTGTACATGAAACTGAGAAGTTTGACAAGAGTTAGGTACTTATAATATAGAGTGACTGTTAGGGCAATGAATGTCGAAGGATATTTGAATAAAATCTAAGCGTCGGGATTGTTTTTGTTACAGAGTAAACGTTATAGTTTTGTTATATGTCACGGTTTGTTCTACCTTAATCTCATTCTTGCTAAGCAAAATTACTTCTTCTTAGAACTCCGGCCTGTATTTACTGAACTTATTTCAATAACAACATTATGCGACAGCTGAACGTAGATGTACAATAAGAAACTTGACATACAATGTACAGTACAAAGTAAACGTTATAGTTTTCATATGTTGCGTTATAATCACTGACACAGACGTCCTTTGATGCTACAGTAGTTTTGTAGATCGCTGGACCACAGCAAGATGACTGCTGCTATCTTGTCAGTTATAAAATTAGTGACAACAATTAACATAAAATTTTCTCCACTGCTCTGGTGTATTGGAGAAAATTTTATGTTAATTGTTGTCACCACTGCTCTGGTGTATTCCTCCCCCCCATGAACCATGGACCTTGCCGTTGGTCAAGGCTTGGCAAGGCTTGCGTGCCACAACGATACAGGTAGCCGTACCGTAGGTGCAACCACAACGGAGGGGAATCTGTTGAGAGGCCAGACAAACGTGTGGTTCCTGAAGAGGGGCAGCAGAATTTTCAGTAGTTGCAGGGGCAACAGTCTGGATGATTGACTGATCTGGCCTTGTAACACTAACCAAAACGGCCTTGCTGTGCTGGTACTGCGACCGGCTGAAAGCAAAGGGAAACTACAGCAGTAATTTTTCCCGAGGGCATGCAGCTTTACTGTATGGTTAAATGATGATGGCGTCCTCTTGGGTAAAATATTTCGGAGGTAAAATAGTCCCCCATTCGGATCTCCGGGCGGGAACTACTGAAGAGGACGTCGTTATCAGGAGAAAGAAAACTGGCGTTCTACGTATCGGAGCGTGGAATGTCAGATCCCTTAATCGGGCAGGTAGGTTAGAAAATTTAAAAAGGGAAATGGATAGGTTAAAGTTAGATATAGTGGGAATTAGTGAAGTTCGGTGGCAGGAGGAACAAGACTTCTGGTCAGGTGAATACAGGGTTATAAATACAAAATCAAATAGGGGTAATGCAGGAGTAGGTTTAATAATGAATATAAAAATAGGAGTGCGGATAAGCTACTACAAACAGCATAGTGAACGTATTATAGTGGCCAAGATAGACACGAAGCCCAAGCCTACTACAGTAGTACAAGTTTATATGCCAACTAGCTCTGCAGATGACGAAGAAATTGAAGAAATGTATGATGAGATAAAAGAAGTTATTCAGGTAGTGAATGGAGACTAAAATTTAATAGTCATGGGTGACTGGAATTCGACAGTAGGAAAAGGGAGAGAAGGAAACGTAGTAGGTGAATATGGATTGGGGCTAAGAAATGAAAGAGGAAGCCGTCTGGTAGAATTTTGCACAGAGCATAACTTAATCATAGCTAACACTTGGTTCAAGAATCATAAAAGAAGGTTGTATACATGGAAGAATCCTGGAGATACTAAAAGGTATCAGATAGATTATGTAACGGTAAGACAGAGATTTAGGAACCAGGTTTTAAATTGTAGGACGTTTCCAGGGGCAGATGTCGTCTCTGACCACAATCTATTGGTTATGAACTGTAGATTAAAACTGAAGAAATTGCAAAAAGGTGGGAATTTAAGGAGATGGGACTTTGATAAACTAACTAAACCAGAGGTTGTACAGAGTTTCAGGGACAGCATAAGGGAACAATTGACAGGAATGGGGGAAAGAAATGCAGTAGAAGACGAATGGGTAGCTCTGAGGAATGGAGTAGTGAAGGCAACAGAGGATCAAGTAGGTAAAAATACGAGGGCTAGTAGAAATCTTTGTGTAACAGAGAAATATTGAATTTAATTGATGAAAGGAGAAAATATAAAAATGCAGTAAATGAAGCAGGCAAAAAGGAATACAAATGTCTCAAAAATGAGATCGACAGGAAGCGCAAAATGGCTAAGCAGGCATGGATAGAGGACAAATGTAAGGATGTAGAGGCTTATCTCACTAGGGGTAAGATAGATACAGCTTACAGGAAAATTAGACCTCGTGGAGGATCAGTTTGGATTCCGTAGAAATGTTGGAACACGTGAGGCAATACTGACCTTACGACTTATCTTAGAAGAAAGATTAAGGAAAGGCAAACCTACGTTTCTAGCATTTGTAGACTTAGAGAAAGCTTTTGACAATGTTGACTGCAATACTCTCTTTCAAATTCTAAAGGTGGCAGGGGTAAAATACAGGAAGCGATAGGCTATTTACAGTTTGCACAGAAACCAGAAGGCAGTTATAAGAGTCGAGGGGCATGAAAGGGAAGTAGTGGTTGTGAAGGGAGTGAGACAGGGTTGTAGCCTCTCCCCGATGTTATTCAATCTGTATATTGAGCAAGCAGTAAAGGAAACAAAAGAAAAATTTGGAGTAGGTATTAAAATCCAGGGAGAAGCAATAATAATAACTTAGAGGTTCGCCGATGACATTGTACGAGGCCTGTTCAGAAAGTAAGCTCCGATTGATTGCCAAATTGAAACCACAGCGAACATCAGAAATGTTTTACTTGTAACAATTAGCTACACCTTTCAGCTACTTCTCTACGTAGTCGCCGTTCTGACTTTTGTCATAGGGTTGTACCAACTTTTCAATAGCCTCATCATAGAAGGCAGCCGCCAGTGCTTTCCGCCAATTCTCCACGCTGGCCTACAGCTCGTTGTCTGTGTCAAAATGTTGTCTTCAAAGACAGCGGTTCATGTGACCAGAGATGAAACTCAGGGGGAGACAATTGCGGACTGTATTGTGGGTAATCTCACATTTCCATTTGAAAACGATGCAGGAGCATCTTCATTGCCCCTGCAGAATGCGGCTGAGAATTGTCTTGAAGAAGAAACAGCACGACAGTTATGTAATGTTAGCTGCATAGCTTCAGGCGAAATTTCTCACCAGGCCCTCGTACTTGGCGGCAGACACTATTTTCTAGACATCTTTACGCACTCACTGCGAGCTCAGAAATGAGAAGAGCGACGTGATGCTAACTGGGGTTATACTAGAGACACTACCCAACACATCTGTGCAAAGCTTTATCGGATTTTCATAGTCGTTTCCATTTCGCGACCGATCGGAGCTTACTTTCTGAACGCCCCTCGTAATTCTGTCAGAGACAGCAAAGGACTTGGAAGAGCAGTGGAACGGGATGGACAGTGTCTTGAAAGGAGGATATAAGATGAAATTCAACAAAAGTAAAACGAGGATGATGGAATGTAGTCGAATTAAGTCGGGTGATGCTGAGGGAATTAGATTAGGAAAAGAGTCACTTAAAGTAGTAAAGGAGTTTTGCTATTTGGGGAGCAAAATAACTTGTTAATATCAAGTATAAATTTAAGGGTCAGGAAGTCGTTTCTGAAAGTATTTGTATGGAGTGTAGCCATGTATGAAAGTGAAACATCGACAATAAATAGTTTGGACAAGAAAAGAATAGAAGCTTTCGAAATGTGGTGCTACAGAAGAATGTTGAAGATTAGATGGGGGGTATTGAATAGGATTGGGGAGAAGCGAAGTTTGTGGCACAACTTGACGAGAATAAGGGATCGGTTGGTAGGACATGTCCTGAGGCATCAAGGGATCACAAATTTAGCATTGGGGGCAGCGTGGAGGGTAAAAATCATAGAGGGAGACCAAGAGATGAATACACTAAGGAGATTCAGAAGGATGTAGGTTGCAGTAAGGTGGGAGATGAAGAAGCTTGCACAGGATAGAGCAGCATGGAGAGCTGCATCAAACCAGTCTCAGGACTGAAGACCACAACAACAACAACAACTGGTGTATTGTCTCGTGGCTAGGTGAACAATTTGAAACTGTTGTCATACAGATGCAGAGCGGGACTGTGGTGGCTGGAAACTCGTAGACATGATTTCAGGTTTAACAATGAATGACTGGGGAACTACATGTTTCACTGGCAGATATTCTGTTTATTAATTTTTTCTCAAAGTGTAGCTAGCTTCGGCCCTTACATTGTTTAAGCTCAATTTTCAGACAATTTCCGGTTCGACACACCAAGCAACAGGTTCAGCGTCTACTTGTGGTACAATGCAATAACTGGGAAACTTCACTGTCTCTGTTCTGTCCTAAATAACAGGGAAATGAAGCTTGGTGCCCCTGTTAGGCAGAATGGCGGTGCATTTGCGTTTCCTTGAAGGGCTAACCTGTGGTTCTAGCCTGCTCAGTGTCATATTAGCTCCTGCCTCTCGACAACTTTTGAACTGTGCCTCAAAAAACTTCTCTCTTGAAATTATTGGCTATCGTTTCTCCAATTTTCTTCAAAACTCTTGAACCTTCGCGAAATCGTTTTCTGTGTCGAAATTCGCATTTACTTCTGTTCACAAAATCTCGATGAGTTATCGAAACAATAGTGAAGCAATCGTGTCGTGGAAAGTACTGAGCTCTCCTCGGCTCCTTATGTATGCTCCAATACATACACTGTCTGTGTGATCAGTCTTTCGACTGTTTCTAAAACTGTTCTGCTTTCCTCAAAATAACTAATTTTTCCACTAACTAACTCCATGCCTTCTGTACACAGATGCACACACCCGAGTCGCGCTGCAGACTGGCTCTGTTTTCTCATCCACTTCTGCGTTACCAAATTTTTACATAGATAAAACGTTCCCTACTACACCAAAAGTTCCAACATTTGCATAGGTTACATACACTGAAGAGCCAAAGAAACTGGTACAACTTCCTAATATCGTGTAAGGCCCCCGAGAGCACGCAGAAGTGCTGCATCACGATTTGGCGTGGATTCGACTAATGTATGAAGTAGCGCTGGAGGGAACTGACAACATGAATCCTGTAGGGCTGTCCACAATTCCGTAGGAGTACGAGGGGAGGAGATCTCTTATGGACAGCACGATGCAAGGCACGTCGCTCAATAATGTTGATGACTGGGAGTTCGGTGGGCAGCAGAAGAGTTTAAACTCAGAAGAGTGCTCCTGGAGCCACTCTATAGCGATTCTGGACTTGTGGGTTGTCGCATTGTCCTGCTGGAATTGTCCAAGTCCGTTGGAATGCACAGTGGACATGAATGGATGCGGGCGATCAGACAGGATGCTTACGTACGTGTCACATGTCAGAGTCATATCTAGACGTAAGACGTATTAGGGGTCCCATATCAGTCCAACTGCACCCACACCCCACCATACACAGCTTCCACCAGCTTGAACAGTCCCCTGCTGGCATGCCAGGTCCATGGATCCATAAGGTGGTTTCCATACTAGTACACGTCCATCAGCTCGATACAATTTGAAGCGAGACTCGTCCGACCAGGTAACATGTTTCCAGTCTTGTCGTCCATGTTGACGGTCCCAGACGAGGCGTAAAGCTTTGTGTCGTGCAGTCATCAAGAGATCACGAGTGGGCCTACGGCTCCGAAAACCGATATCGATGATGTTCCGTTGAATGATTCGCAAGCTGACACTTGTTGATGTCCCAGCTTTGAAATGTGCAGAAATTTGCGGAAGGGTTGCACTTCTGTGGCGTTGAACGATTCTCTTCAGTCGTCTTTGGTCCCGTTCCTGCAGGATCTTTTTCCAGCCGCAGCGATGTCAGAGATTTTATGTTTTACCGGATTCCTGCTATTCACGGTCTACTCGTGAAATGGTCATACGGGAAAATCCCCACCTCATCGCTACCTCGGAGATGCTGTGGCCCGTTGCCCGTGCGCCGACTTTACCACCACGTTCAAACTCAATTAAATCTTCAGAATGAGATTTTCACTCTGCAGCGGAGTGTGCGCTGATATGAAACTTCCTGGTAGATTAAAACTGTGTGCCACACCGAGACTCGAACTCCGGACCATTGCCTTTTGCGGGCAAGTGCTCTACCACCTGAGCTACCCAAGCATGACTCACGCCCCGTCCTCACAGCTTCACTTCTGCCAGCATCTCGCCTCCTACCTTCCAAACTTTACAGAAGCTCTCCTGCGAACCTAGCAGAACTAGCACTCCTGAAAGAAAGGGTATTGCGGAGACATGGCTTAGCCACAGCCTGGGGGGTGTTTCCAGAATGAGATTTTCACTCTGCAGTGGAGTGCGTGCTGATAAGAAACTTCCTGGCAGATTAAAACTGTGTGCCGGACCGAGACTCGAACTCGGGACCTTTGCCTTTCGCGGACAGGTGCTCTACCACCTTTTTTTTTTTTTTTAAATCTAATGAACCGCTGCAGGAGCAGCGACGGGTAGGGCAGGGGTCGACACCCGAAGCCTGGCCACCCCGCCGCCACGCCCAAGCAACGTGTTCGAGTTCGAGGATCGAAGGATCAGGAATAGGATGTAGTGGGTTTATCGATGTTGTTTTATTTATTTATTTCTTTAATTTTTATAACACTTTTTTTGTATTATAGTTTTATTTTTGTTTCATTACAAAGAAAGATCCTACAACTGCCGTAGCGGAGCGTCCGAGGCGTCTTCTCGTCTGTTGGGAGGGGTTCCCCCCTATTCCGTCCGTATAGGATCAATATGCTCCAGGAGTCTTCTTCATTTTCAGCGTCTCATACCCGGAACGCCCCAGTGAGCAGGAGGATCCGCAAATAATGAACCTAAATAATTTGCGAAACGAGTTCTGTACTTCGGGTGGCGGCTGAAAGCTGCATGTGTCGTCATCAGTAGGGACCAAAAGTCGAGTGTGCCTTTGGGAGCATCGCAAAATAGGTAGTAAACGGCCATGCCTTTTAGCCAGTTAACGGCGTTCGTTCTGGTTGATGGAAAGTATACGCCGTCGGGGCGCAATATGTCATCAGGGGAGATAGACTCCGGCAATCGCCGCAAAAGTAATGCCAGCATGCGCTGCGTCAGTAGCCAGCACTCGCCGGTCGCGGCACACGTCAGACGGTGTGCATCCGAGTCAGCGACTGAGCATGTCGGACACAAGGGGTCGTCCGTCAGATGTATGGAATGTAACCTCTGACGAGTGGCGAACTTCCCATTCACAACCACGTACCACAATGAACGCACCGTCGTAGGTAGAAAAGGCGTGTGTACCGCTCGCCACACCGTGTTCCAGGCAACTTCAGGATGTCTGTGGGTGACCATATTTACAGGTTGCCGCTGTTGATAGAGGCGATAATAGTCTTTTGTGCTGGGCTTCCGTGTCGTCGGAAGTTCTGACCGTAAGTAGCTGAAGTCAATAAAGAACTCTCTGATGTGGGTGAGTACTCGTATTATGACGTTCTTAGATAATACAAATCTCCTTCATCATAACCAACATGGATTCCGCAAACAGAGATCATGTGAAACTCAGCTCGCCCTATTTGCCCAAGAAATTCACAGTGCCGTAGACACTGGCGAGCAGATTGATGCCGTATTCCTGGACTTCAGGAAGGCATTTGATACGGTTCCGCACTTACGTTTAGTGAAAAAAATACGAGCTTACGGAATATCGGACCAGGTTTGTGATTGGATTCAGGATTTCCTAGAAGAAAGAACACAACATGTCATTCTTAACGGTTCAAAACCTGCAGATGTAGAGGTAATTTCGGGAGTACCGCAGGGAAGCGTGATAGGACCTTTATTGTTTACAATATACATAAATAACTTAGTTGACAACATCGGTAGCTCCGTGAGGCTATTTGCAGATGACACGGTTGTCTACAAGAAAGTAGCAACATCAGAAGACTCGTACGTACTCCAGGAGGACCTGCAGAGGATTAATGCATGGTGCGACAGCTGGCAGCTTTCCCTAAACGTAGATAAATGTAATATAATGCGCATCCATAGGGGCAGAAATCCATTCCAGTACGATTATGCCATAGATGGTAAATCATTGGAAGCGGTAACGACCGTAAAATACTTAGGAGTTACTATCCGGAGCGATCTGAAGTGGAATGATCACATAAAACAAATAGTGGGAAAAGCAGGCGCCAGGTTGAGATTCATAGGAAGAATTCTAAGAAAATGTGACTCATCGACGAAAGAAGTAGCTTACAAAACGCTTGTTCGTCCGATTCTTGAGTATTGCTCATCAGTATGGGACCCTTACCAGGTTGGATTAATAGAAGAGATAGACATGATCCAGCGAAAAGCAGCGCGATTCGTCATGGGGACATTTAGTCAGCGCGAGAGCGTTACGGAGATGCTGAACAAGCTCCAGTGGCGGACACTTCAAGAAAGGCGTTACGCAATACGGAGAGGTTTATTATCGAAATTACGAGAGAGCACATTCCGGGAAGAGATGGGCAACATATTACTACCGCCCACATATATCTCGCGTAATGATCACAACGAAAAGATCCGAGAAATTAGAGCAAATACGGAGACTTACAAGCAGTCGTTCTTCCCACGCACAATTCGTGAATGGAACAGGGAAGGGGGGATCAGATAGTGGTACAATAAGTACCCTCCGCCACACACCGTAAGGTGGCTCGCGGAGTATAGATGTAGATGTAGAAATGTGTCCTACAGAAACCGGGGGATGCAGAGAGTGTGGTGCCACTTCCGCTATCAGGGTGCCCGTCAGAGTGGCGTGGGCAGAGGTCCACGTGCGACGCATAGTGTTGAGATAAAGCGATTGCGCACGGTTATATACGTGAATTAAATCGATACCGCCCGCCCGCTGCGGCAGTGTCAGGGTGGCGTATCGGACTTTAAAAACCAGACCGGTGCTTACGAAATGTCCATATGCTGCTTGAAATCTGTCGGCCATCGTAGCTGTCAAGGGAAGGATATGCGCAAAATTGTTCAGTTTTGAGACAAGATAGGTGTTGACATAATGTGTTCTAAGGAGCATATCCAAGCGACGCAGTTTGTTGTCCTGCAGCAGAGCACGTGTCTGGTGTAGGAGCCGGCGGTACGCAGCCGCCGCCGTGCGGCGGACATTGCTATAGAATTGCACTCCTAAACACTTGAGTACGGGCACCTTGTCAAAGGGCACCGCCGTTGTGTGGGAAATCCCTCTTCCGACATCCATGTATTTTGTCTTCGTCACGTTGATGACGCTCCCAGCGACCGCCCCGTACTGGCGTAGACACTGTAGCGCCATATGCATTTCATCCTCTGATCTGGCCAGGAACACCACGTCATCGGCGAATGCACCGCAACAAAAGGTCACGTCCCGCAAGGAGATACCAGTTAATCGCTGCCGTAGACCATGTAAAGCTGGTTCAAGCGCTGCAGCAAATAATATGCCCGACAGGGGGCACCCTTGTCGCACTGACCGTCCAACAACAATGTGACCAGACTGATAACCGTTGACCATCATGCGGGAGCGCGCTCCGTGGACCAGTCGAAGGACCACCTGTGCAGACTCCGGAGAGAGGCCCATGTGTTGCAAAACTGCGCGTAAGAAGCCGTGGTCGACGCGGTCGAATGCGTGGTCAAAATCTACGGCGACAAGGGCGCCTCGTATTTTGCAGGCCGCCGTCAAAGCAATTACGTCGCGGTATGCTCCTAACGCCGTATGAATGTTGCTGACACCACCTAAACATGTCTGATCGGTGTGGATGGCTTTCCCGATAGCGGTGTGGAGACGCGCGCGGAGGATACGGGCGAAGATCTTGTAGTCGTTGTTGAGGAGTGTGAGTGGGCGAAAATCCTGCCACCTACAACCACCATTCGGTTTCGGTACTGGGATCAAGATGCCTTCTGTGATTTCTGTGGGGACAGTGAAATCAGAGCGGATCAGGTCTTGAAACATTTGGAGCCACTTGTCACCCATAAGGTGGTAAAAAGTACGGTAGAATTTCAGGAGTAAACCGTCCAGTCCAGGCGATTTGTTCGGTGCTCCACGTGCCAAGGCCGATGTCAGCTCGTCGGGTGTAATGGGCAACAGCAGACTGTCATCGGTTGCCACTTCTTGAGGGGCGGGAAAATCGTGCAACAGCTCGTCATAATCACGTACATTTCGCGGATCTTCCATGTACAAGGTCCCATAGTGTCTGGCGAACGTGTGCGCGATGTCCGTTTGTGTCACTGCGCGCCCGCCGTCCTCCGTGTTTACCGCCGTAATGAGCTGACGTTTGCGGTGGCGCCTCTCGCGCACAATGTGATACACTGACGCTGTTTCGTTGGGGATACAGTCTTGCACTCGCGCACGGATGCGGACACCGTCTAGCTGCTCTGTCCTGATGCGAAGTAGACGAGCTTTGATGCGTTGTACGGACATCTGACGTTCGGGAGACGGCGGTTGCGTCGCCAGCTCACGTAACGCTGTATAGTAAAATTCCGATGTTGCCCTTTGCCAGTTCGCTCTGTCACGCCCGTAGGCCATCAATGTCTTTCGGAGTGCAGGTTTGACACATCCCAGCCACCACAGCAACGTGGAAGCATACATAGGCAGGCGCCTGATACATCGACGCCACGTGTCAGTGACTGCTCGCCGACACGCTTCCTCGCGAAGGAGGGAGACGTTCAGCGTCCACGGGCCCCTGCTGCGTCTTGTTAGTTGTCGGGGCAAGGTGACAGTGCAGATGTATGCGAGATGGTCCGTGAAGGCCGTCGGCCAGAGTTCTGCATCACGGGTTGCTGTGCGAAGGGCACGCGAGACGTATATCCGGTCCAGACGACTGGCAGAATGGCTGGTAAAGTGCGTATATCCACTCTGGGTCCCATGATGTAAGAGCCATGTGTCGTGAAGCACGAAGTCACGTATCAATGCTTGTAGAGCCGGGCATGGGACGTAATGCGGTATCTGGTCCTCGGGCCGCAGAACACTGTTAAAATCGCCGCCCACTATGTAATGGTCCATATTTCCTTGTAAAAGGGGGGCTACCTCCTCCGAATAGAAGACATGCCTGTCACCACGGTGCGAATTACCGGAGGGAGCGTAGACGTTAATGAGGCGGACTGCGCCAAGTGTGAGTGCGATGCCTCGCCCGTTAGGCAAGTACGTCGCGTCCTTCACGTCTATGCTATCTCGGAGAAGGATGGCCGTTCCTCCTGCGCCATCACCTACGGGTAGGCTGTACGTGGTGTAGCCATATAGGTCTAAACACAGCTCGGGACGGACCTCCTGGAGAAGGGCAATGTCCAAGTCTGCCGCTCTGATCATGTCGTGTAACATGCGGGTCTTGACAGTGGAGTGGACACCATTTACATTGACTGTTCCCACACGGTATGACTGAGACATATCAAGTGGCGGAGGCAGTGTGCCGGTGCAATCCCACAGTGATCTCACACACCACACACCACACAGCCATCCATCTGCATGCTGTGCATTACTGTGCCGTAGGAGTCCCTGACTGGCAGAGCCCTCCGGGTTCAATGTCAGCCATGGGCTCTGGTGGAGATATCGATGTTTACTGTGCATCATCTGCCTCCATATCGTCTGCCCAATCACCAAGAGACGATTGTGATGTCATTGGGGGCCGGTCGCTTTCACAGGAGCCCACATTTTGGGAGTCGACGCAGTGCGCCTCGTTTTCTGGGCCACCAGATGTGGGAGAGTGTTCCTTGCCTTCAGGCACCTTCTGGTGAATGATGCCACTGGAGTCCGTTGCAATTGTGGGCGAGTCAACGAAGTCGATGTCTTCCGCCGGCTCCACATCCCTGTGCTGCTCTTCAGCTGACAATCGCCTCTTCTTGTGGCGCTTGGGTGATTTTTGCTTTCGGGTCCGAGATTCGACATCCACTGGAGGGCGGGCCTCGACACAGTCTCGGTCGCTAGGAACCCCTGTGACTGATCCCGACAGTGGCGGTGGTCAGAGGCTGTAGGAACCTCTGCATCGTTGGGCTGCGGCGTCGTCGACGGTGCTGACTCTCCAACGGAGCTGGCAGCGGCTTGAGGAGGTAGCAGGTTTTGATCATCCATCACATCATGTCGTGCCGCCTCCACATATGTTAGCGGGAGAGAGGTCAGAGTGGATCGTTGTGGAAGTTCATTGCGGGGCACCTGAACGAGACGGCGCTGCAGACACTCAGTTCTAACATGGCCCTCCTGGCCTCAGCCCGAGCAGGTCCTCGGTTGTCCATCATATATAACAATTTCGCGGCAGCCACCAACGAAAACATATGATGGAACGTGCTTCTTAAGTTCTATGCGCACTTGTCGTACCCCGTTAAGGACAGGGTACGTTTCGAATGTGTTCCATTTCTCCTCTGTGTGGCTCAGAACTGTGCCGTATGGCCGCAGCGCATCAACGACTAGGTTGGCAGGAACTTCGAACGGTAGTCCAAAGATGCGCACGGTACGCACCCCCAGACCAGCATGGTCAACTCCTACCACGCTCACGTTACCGTCTGCGTGACAGAAGCGAAAGCCGTTTGCAGATCGTTGGAGTAATCTGTCGCAGGCCGCTTCGTCAATCAGTTTGAGGTACGCTGTGCTGGTTACAATAGACAGATGAATTTCTATCAGTTCTTGTGGTTCGATGTGCATGATGTCTCGTAGAAACCGTTCAATTTCATGGGCCTTCGGTCTCGTGTACGATGCGTTGAACGTTAGTTTAATTGTAGCTTTTCGATATGAGAACGCCATGTCGGGTCGGTACAAGTACTATATGGCAATACAACGACGCGACCGCGCGCTAGCGGGTAAACAACAACACCTGCGGAGCACTGCCCGGCGCGCCGAGCCCGTCCGCACGGTATCACGGCTGAAAGCCGACTGCCACCTGAGCTACCCAAGCACGACTCACGCCCCGTCCTCACAGCTTTACTTCTGCCAGTATCTCGCCTCCTACCTTCCAAACTTTACAGAAGCTCTCCTGCGAAGCTTCTGTAAAGTTTGGAAGGTAGGAGGCGATATACTGGCAGAAGTAAAGCTGTGAGGACGGGTCGTGAGTCGTGCTTGGGTAGCTCAGGTGGGAGAGCAATTGCCCGTGAATGGCAAAGGTCCCGAGTTCGAGTCTCAGTCCGGCACACAGTTTTAATCTGCCAGGAAGTTTCAATTAAATCTTGATAACCTGCCGTTGTAGCATTGTAGCCAGACACTTGCCTTATATAGGCGTTGCCGACCGCGGTGCCGTATGCCCATACCAGTTTCTCTGGCGCTTCATCGTATAATTTTATTGAGAGAATTGTATTAAATTATTCTCTCTTCCCTCCTTATGCTATATGCTACTTTTATACACTGGTACAATGGTGCTCGATCCAAAGCTAACTGCTTTGACTCCAGGTGGAGGAAATAATTTTTTTAATTACAGATTGACCAATATGGGAACGGGAGGTGTGGAGTCCAAGTTTTGGTCCTCAGACAGTGCGCTAGTGGTCGGGCCTCAATTTCCAACAGCTCTGTAGTCTCTAACGTAGTGAAACAAGCGCCACCGTCGATACCGATCCAAATGGAGACGCTGAACTCTGAGCTACCCTTGGTAATATTCAATAGCTCTACGTTAAGAGCTGGGTGTGGTTTCATTGTATCTCTCACTTCCAGTTTTATAATCATTTATAGTAAGTCTATCATATGTTTTTTCTGCATATGCACTAATCTGGGCCAATCAAGTACTCTACTGGCCATTAAAATTGCTACACCACGAAGATGACGTGCTACAGAAGCGAAACTTAACCGACTGTTAGAAGATGCTGTGATATGCAAATGATTAGCTTTTCAGAGCATTCATACAAGGTTGGCGCCGGTGGCAACACCTACAACGTGCTGACATGAGGAACGTTTCCAACCGATTTCTCATGCACAAACAGCTGTTGACCGGTATTGCCTGGCGAAACGTTGTTGTGATGCCTCCTGAAAGGAAGAGAAATGCGTACCATCACGTTTCCGACTTTGATAAAGGTCGGATTGTAGCCTATCGCTATTGCAGTTTATCGTATCGCGACATTGCTGCTCACGTTGGTAGAGAGCCAATGACTGTTAGCAGAATATGGAAACGGTGGGTTCAGGAGGGTAATATGGAACGCCGCGCTGGATCCCAACGGCCTCGTGTCACTAGCAGTCGAGATAACAGGCATCTTATTCGCATGATTGTAACGGATCGTGCAGCCACGTCTCGATTCGTGAGTCAACAGATGGGGACGTTTGCAAGACAACAACCATCTGCACGAACAGTTCGACGACGTTTGCAGCAGCATGGACTATCAGCTCGGAGACCATGGCTGCGGTTACCCTTGACGCTGCATCACAGACAGGAGCGCCTGCGATGGTGTACTCAACGACGAACCTGGGAGCACGAATGGCGAAACGTAATTTTTTTCGGATGAATCCAGGTTCTGTTTACAGCATCATGATGATCGCATCCGTGTTTGGCGACATCGCGGTGAACGCACATTGGAAGCGTGTATTCATCACCGCCATACTGGCGTATCACCCGGCGTGATGATATGGATTGCCACTGGTTACATGTCTCGGTCACCTCTTGTTCGCATTGACGGCACTTTGAACAGTAGACGTTACATTTCAGATGTGTTACGACTCGTGGCTCTACCCTTCATTCGATCCCTGCGAAACCCTACTTTTCAGCAGGATAATGCACGACCGCATGTTGCAGGTCCTGTACGGGCCTTTCTGGATACACAAAATGTTCGACTGCTGCTCTGGCCAGCACATTCTCCAGATCTGTCACCAATTGAAAACTTCTGGTCAATGCTGGCCGAGCAACTGGCTCGTCACAATACGCCAGTCACTACTCTTGAACTGTGGTGTCGTGTTGAAGCTGCATGGGCAGCTGTACCTGTACACGCCATCCAAGCTCTGTTTGACTCAATGTACAGGCGTATCAAGGCAGTTGTTACGGCCAGAGGTGGTTGTTCTGCGTACTGATTTCTCAAGATCTATGCACCCAAATTGCGTGAAAATGTAATCACATGTCAGTTCTAGTATAATATATTTGTCCAATACCCGTTTATCATCTGCATTTCTTCTTGGTGTAGCAATTTTAATGGCCAGTTGTGTACTTCAGGCGAACACCTGATCTTTAGCGCCGGAGAAAGTAGCTAGATTCAATCCGTATATTTCAGTACAATCTATGAATATATATCACAATGTTTTGAAACATTCGAAACAATGACTGGGTACGGTCTGTATCACACGACACACATTGTGAATCAGTACGAATTCCTGTAGTTGAGTTGCGACTGTTTAATTTATCCTCGGGAGCCACTATTTATACTACACAGCTTCTGACTGTTCCGATTCCCTGTTTCACAACGACACGAGCAACGACGCTATATATCAGCGGAGCTCACTGTTATAGGCTCACGTAATACTTTACAGCAGAAGTCATTCTTCTGCTAAGTGCTGCGGTTTGTCATTTACAATACAAAAACACCGTGCTATTAAGATCTAGTTTGTGCTGTTTGTTCGCGGAAACAATTATGCTACAGCGACGTCCTTGATGTGAATCACTTGCGGTTCCACTGACGCAATATATGTTTTCTGGATCTCTATGAACGATCTCCGATTCCAACTATAGGAAATACACATTCCAAGAAAATCTAAAATACTCATAGACACAGTCAGTTTCTGCAATAGTATTATAGTTCTCACTTCTGTTATGTACCTATAGCATCTACTACAGGAAGGACTTACTTTTACCTTCTGTACTGTAGAATACTCGGATGTCTTTATACAGATCAGGCACATACTACAATAAAGGAGACTATACGAATTAAGTACATAAAAATGACGGAATGTATGTTTCTAAGTTTCACATCTCCTCCTAAACCAGTGGAGCTATTTCAGCCAAACTTGGCACGCATATCAATTATTGTGAATCTTCAGGTTTTCGCGGCGCAAAGACTGCTCCATTAAATTTCGGGAATGCAGCCGCATAAATTCTGCTTCTTCTTCTAATATTTCGGCTGTATATCTTTCAGCCATCTTCAGAGAGAGCCGTACGGCTCTCTCTGAAGATGGCTGAAAGATATACAGCCGAAATATTAGAAGAAGAAGCAGAATTTATGCGGCTGCATTCCCGAAATTTAATGGAGCATATCAATTATTATTTGGAACGAAGCATTACCTGTGTAAGAACCACCTACGTTCCATGATGATGGGGGGGGGGGGGGGGAGGGGGGTGAACAAATGTTGACATATACATGACTCATTGTTAGAATTATTTGTGTAATCAAATGGTGAGTGTAACACTCACTTCTAGCGGTGGAGGTGGGTATGAGAAGCTGTGATGCTTGAAAAATATTCGATAATAACTAATATTAGTATCGAACTCATAGTTTTTCGGTTCGCTAGGCTCATTGGAGACAATCACGGCGACGTTCCACCCGTACGGGAGAGGGTGCAAAGTCAGTGACATATCAGCATATCTCTGTAACGACCGAAACAATTTTTAGCAAACAAAGCACACGTGCTAGCTGCTATTCGGGGAAAGAAAATACTATGACAGTAACAGACACCTACTGCGCCTATAGCCGAAGGTGGGGATGGAAAGGGATGACATAAAAACATGGCACACGAAGGCCTGGAGCGTTTTCAACTGCACGGGAGTCCCTTGCTTCGAGGAGCAAGGAAAGAAAATTTCAAAAAAAATTGTTGAAAACTTTCATCCCTTCGCTCCGAGTTGAGATGCTGTGAAGGCCCTTTGCAGCACGTCCACGGCTTCAGCAAGTGCTGCTAATCTGTTGTTGGTCACACGGTAAGTATTGATGATTGAGTGACGCCTTGAGTGAACTTCGAACACAAACCGTGGCCATTAAGGGCGCAAGAATGGGTCACGTGGTGCGCCGAGCGCGGGCAGCTTAGATGATGACGAGGATATTTGGTTTGTGGGGCGCTCAACTGCACCGTTATCAGCGCCCGTACGTAATCCTACTTTTCCGAATAATGATGGAATGATGAGAACTCCAAAAACACCCCGTTCCCGGGCGGCGGAGAAAATCTCCGAGCAGGCTGGGAATCGAACTCAGCACCCCGTGGTCCAGAGACAGTAACGCTACCCGTTGGACCACGAGTCGCGTAGGCGGGGAGCTTAGGGACGAGGCGCCAACGCTGCGATCGCTTGCTGGCCTCCGACCTGTTAACACAGCTCTCAGCTGCACTCCCATGACTTTTGCGGAACTTTGGCTGTAGCGGCCCTTTTCCAAGCAGTTGGTTGCTGCCCCAGGTGACTCGTTTGTACCACGTTTATCTTGAATAAAACCCTAAGGGGATTTTTCCTAATTCTTCAGCCTACTAGTCCAAAGAATCTAGCTGTCCCAGACGCCCACTCCTACAATTTCCACCGTCCTGCAAACAACCAAATTTGACAAGTATATGACTAAATATTTGTACAGAAATGCAGTGGGGTGAGGTACTCCTATTATCCCAGGGATGAGGGTGAAGATGAAATACTTACACTTTTATAAATATAAAACGTGTTTATTTTAAACCGCGCGGTCTAGGGCGCTTTGCTATGGTTCGCGCGACTTCCCCCGTCGGAAGTTCGAGTCCTCCATCGGGCATGGGTGTGTGTGTGTTGTCCTTAGCGTACGTTAGTTTAAGTTAGATTAGGTAGTGTGCAAGCCTAGGGACTGATGACCTTAGCAGTTTGGTCGCAAAGGAACCTACCACAAATTTACAAATGTTTATTTTATTTTCACACCTCAATAGTTGAACAACTGTCCGCGGCTTTTGTATATTTCTTACTCGGCTAGCAGTACAAGTTTCCTCGGCGTTCAGTTGAAACTGCAAAGCAAAATACGCTGCAAATACAAAGGAGACGTACCTACAAATGGGTATGACATTTGTTAAACATTTATGAAATATATATTTGTGTGAAATATATGTACATATGAGTACGTGGGCCATTCTGAGGGAAAAAAGCTTGTTTACACTGTATGATAAGAATACTACAATAATGAGAACGGCTGTGTGACTAGATTCATGTTTTCTGCCAGGAAGGTTCATAAATGGTTCAAATGGCTCTGAGCACTATGGGACTTAACTTCTGTGGTCATCAGTCCTCTAGAACTTAGAACTACTTAAACCTAACTACCCTAAGGACATCACACACATCCATGCCCGAGGCAAGATTCGAACCTGCGACCGTGGCTGTCGCCCGGTTCCAGACTGTAGCGCCTAGAACCGCTCGGCCACCTCGGCCGGCCTGTCAGGAAGTAACTGCCGGAAGTTCATCGAGTAAAATAGAAGTGACATTCAGCGTTCCTCAAAGGAGTGTTACGGTCCATCTGCTATTCCTAGTCAATATAAAAGATTTAGGAAACAATCTCAGCTGTCTTCTTAGACTGCTCTCAGAGGATGCTGTCGTTTACCGTCTTATAAAGATACTAGCATATCAAAACCAGCTGCGACATTATTTAGACAAAATCTCTATATAGTACAAAAAGTGGCAGATGACTTTAAACGATAAAAAATGTGAGGTCATCCACTTCAGTACTAGCAGGAATCCGTTAAATCTCGGTTACACGATAAACCAGACAAGCTTAGACACTCAATTCAACCAAATTTTTTTTTTTTTTTTTTTTTTTTTTTTTTTGAGTCATCAGTCTTATGATTGGTCTGATGCGGCCCGCCACGAATTCTTCTTCTGTGCCATCCTTTTCATCTCAGAGTAGCAATTGTAACCTATGTTCTCAATTATTTGTAAGATGTATTCTAATCTTGGTCTTCCTCAGTAGCTCCTTCTAGTACCTCGGAAATCATTCCCTGATGTCTTAACGCATGTCCTATCACCCTGTTCCTTCTTATTTACAATGTTTTCCATTTGTTCATTTCATCGGCGATTCAGTGGAGAACTTTCTCATTTCGTATTTTATCAGTCCACCTGATTTTCGACGTTCGTCTGTAGCATCACACGTCAAATGCTTCGATTCTCTTCTGTTCCGTTTTCCCCACAGTCCATGCTTCACTACCATACTATGCTGTGCTCAAAATGTACATTCTCAGAAATTTATTCCTCAAATTAATGCCTATGTTTGATACTAGTTGACTACTCTCGGCCAGGAATGCCATTTCTGACAGTCTAGTCTACTTATTTATTTCAAGTTTCTGCTACCAGTCACTTTTTATTTTATGCTTAATCTAACATAATGCAACGCGTTACGAACATGTTTTGTTCATCTTCAGGCGTTTATAGCCCCGCCTAGGTATCGTTGCCACTTCGAAGGAAGGGGAGCAATCGTCTGCGTAGGGAGTACTGTTATAGGCCACATAACAATGGTTCTAGGGCGAACACCTGTGGCACGGAGCGCCTGTCCAGGACTTGTTGTGTGAGTCTATCACTGTACAGTACCAGGGATGTCGCGCTGTGCACGAGATGTGGGGCCACCTCGATAATACTTTCCGGATATCCTGGAGGACAGCCAGAAGAAAAAAATGATCGATTCAGACAAACGCCTGGCTTATGTCTAAAGAAGCCAAAGCCGTGGGCAACTTTTGAGCTTAAGTGGGAGCAATCAGATCCTTGTAATCGCAGAGTGTCGTCCGAATGTTGCATGCTCTGCCTAGCGATGACTGATCACAGAAGTCTGCCGCGAGGGGTAGCCGCGTGGTCTCAGGCGCCTTGCCACGGTTCGCGCGGCTGTCCCCGTCGGAGGTTCGAGTCCGCCCTCGAGCATGGGTGTGCATGTTGCCCTTAGCGTAAGTTAGTTAGATTAAGTAGTGTGTAAGCCTAGGGTCCGATGACCTCCGCAGTTTGGCCCCATAGAAACTTAACACAAATTTCACAGAAGTCTAAGGACACCAGATTCATGGCATATGTTGAGTTTGAATAAGGGAAATCAGCTCCCTGTACCGGCGGAGTGCTGTTCGAATGTTGTACGCTCTACCTGATCACAGGATATGGCATGACAGGCCATCTTAAGTCACACGGACAAAAGACGCATAAAGATCTAGAAGTCGCCATTTAGTAGGGTCAAGGGTCGATAGTCACTGATGTATGGACCCATGTGGAGTTAGTGGATATGGACAAAGAGGCATTGTGGACCCTAACAGTCCACATTGGCACTAAGAGTAGACTGAAAACACGATAAAATTGGAGGAAGATGCCATCTGGCCAGGCGACTTGTCAGCAGCTCCCACTTGGATAGCATCGGTTATTTCATCTTCTGTTACTGGTGACTCCAATTCCAGTGCTGCGTCCTCTGGTATCATGCAAATGTGAGCCAAGAGACTTCTTCAATGACAGCCAGGGGTGGGGGTAGTTAGTGCACAACCTAGCAGTATGGGCGTGAATGTCATGTCGAACGCTGCATTGAGTGTCATGTTGTCTGCCATCATCCTCATTGGTTGTGTGAATTAGGGCCCAGCGCCGTCCTCGCCTATCTTCCGGAAGGTGGTACATAAGTGGAGCTTCCAAAGCTATATGGTCACAACTGCAGGCTCGCACCACCATCCTTTCAAGGCGGCGGCGCACGAGGACTGTGATCAGTACTTTGGTGTGTGTGTTGTCCGTAGCGTAAGTTAGTTTAAGTTAGATTAAGTAGTGTGTAAGCCTAGGGACCGATGACCTCAGCAGTTTGGTCCCATAGGAACTTACCACAAATTTCCAAATTTCACATAATCTTAGAGCAGTCTCTCAACACTTGGCAGGTTTTGCGTTGGACAGTCACCATGACAACGTAAATGGTGGTGGCAGTCATATGAATCCCAAGTCACCTTGATAAGCTGCCGGCAGTCTGAAGACGCCAGTAGAGTCACACTAAATTTCCAAACACCCCTTCCATGCCACAGGCTCTGGTAGTCATACACCACATGCTCAGAAAAAGTGAAAGGCCAAATCTCTTCCTCTCACCAGCGAGTGTAAGATGTAAAAGCGATCAATGTGACTGGAAGAATGTGTGGTGTGGTGCATGAAATTGGGGTGGTCATGATGAATGTGTTTCTGTGTTTCCGCAAGGCAGAGACTAGATGATCATGGCAATCTCTGTGCAAGCAGCTGTACCTCAGGGTGGACTGCCCCGGAAACGAGAAGAGACTGTCTGCGCAAAGAAGGGAGAGAGTTCCCATTGCTTCCTCAATCCTGAAAGAGATTGGTCAGCAAAGAGTGCGAGAGCCATGCCCTTGCATCCTGAAGATAATGGACGTTGTCGACGAGTAAACCTTCATAGCTGCTAATCACCACGCCGCTACCAGTATCTTATGGGTTTGAGACGAAAGGGATATACACAGATGGTTTAAGAAAACCATTGATATGCACCTTCTGTAAGATGGTCACGTTTCAAGTTCGCCGCATGAAGTGTGTCATGGAGCATCGTCAGTTTATGTGGGGCACAGGCAGTCCTGTTGTCGAGACATGGGTTCCACAAATGGCATTCTGCCAGGTCAGACCGCACAAGACAGTGTAATGTGCGGCGATCACTGTGATGAGATACGTAGAATCATCAGGACGCCACTGCATGTCGGAGATCTCCAGAGATGGTTTGTCAACAAAGGGAGCCGATGGCGGAAGCGTGAGCGCCACAGGCTATGGAGGACAAACTGCTGACGCAGGGGGGTGGGGGGTGGGGTGGGTGGGAGAAGAAGACATGCTCAACAGCAGGCCTTCCGAGATCGACGCGCCGTTCGACATTGCTGTGTCATCCCATGCGCCATCATGAGGAGACAATCATCAGATGGCATGCGGCGACGTGTCTTGCAGTTCCTCGGTGACTTCTGCTTCCTAATGTGTTGTCCTGTATTGGAGTGGGATCGGCTGTCATCCGACACCACCCCAACTGGAAGGAAAGCATAGGTTGGTACGACGCCGCAGTCGACGTCCATCGCTACTACAGTGTCACTTCTCGGGTCCTGACGGGCGTCCGAAGGCGTCGTTCCCACCAGAGATGATGGGGACGGACACTAAAGACTCGCCTTCCCATCAGTGTCTGGCAACGATGACAGATCAGAAGGAATCTGGACAGTGCATCCGACAACTTCGCAACTTTTGCGTAGGTGACAGCCCACTATGAGTGTCACAGGCCGTGCGACAACTCCTACCAGCGTCTGAATCGGGCGCCTGTGTTTGCAATCCGACCAGATGTGGCCGTTCTGACCACAGCCCACACAAGTACTTGGCTGACCATGATACATTAAGATCACTTACACACTGTAAACCATCAAATAAGAAGGCATATGCTTCGTCTGTTCAAGTTTGATTTGACCTTGATCCTGTGCCACTGTGCCAGTGCCATATGGCTGACATACTCAAGGTGCCTTGCTGTCGGGCATAACACTTTACCCTTGTTGAGGAGTTTCATAGTGGGAAGTCATCTTAAGTTCATGGTGGAGGCCGGCCGTGGTGGCCGAGCGGTTCAGGGAGCTTCAGTCTGGAACCGCGCGACCCCTACGATCGCAGGTTCGAATCCTGCCTCAGGCATGGATGTGTGTGATGTCCTTAGGTTACTTAGGTTTAATTAGTTCTAAGTTCTAGGGGACTGATGACCTCAGCAGTTAAGTCCCATAGTGCTCAGAGCCATTTGAACCATTTGATCATGGTGGAGGTCCTGGATCCAGGCCCAAATAGATGTATGGAGTATGGCCCAAAAGCACTGTACTGTCTGAAGGAGGGCTAAAGATGAGGGACAAACAGTACCCTATGTCAAGCAGCCACAGATTAGAGCTGGAAGGATTGTTGCAGAATAAAAGCGGAGCTTGGTCCTGGTCCATAGTTCCGTGCTGGCCGGTGTAGGGTTGATATGGTGAGGAAGGAGTAGCAGCTTGATTCGTTTCTCTCGAACGAGTTTGTTAGAAAGTAGCTTCCCGTCCAGGATGAAACCAGGCTATTTAATGCTGTCCGTCTGGCTCAGTGGTCGACTGTGCAGAAATGGGTGATTACAGAGATCAGGGCGTCGTGGTAACAAAATCAGTCCCTGTGGAACGCCTTCCGATAGATTAGACTGGTGCGTTGTCCCTGTATCTTGACTGTTATCTTCCTGTCCTGAAAAAATCTACTGATTGACTTACAGTAGTCAGAAAGAACATGAAGGTCATACATTCTGGTGCTCAGTTTGTCACACCAGACCCGATCGTATGCCTTCTCTACATCCAAGAGATGGCGGCGGTATAATTAAACACATTCATATTATAGGCGACATACTCTGAGATCCGTAGAAGTTGTAATTCCTCTGAAAGACGATATTGAAAGGCGAAGTGATCCGGGATTATCACGTCCAGGCCAAGGATTGCAGGTCGCATCCTCGTTCAAAAATTATGGAAATTTTCGGCAAGAAACTGATGGCTCGATAATTGGAGGGCTGGCTTAGATATTTCCCAGGTTTCAGAATAGGAACCACCTGACCAGTCTTCGAATGAAGTATCCCAACGACATTCTGTAGACGTGTGTGAGCAAAACAAGTGTCTTCTAGGGAATGTGCTTAAGTTGGTCATGAGTGATGCCAAGGTTGCGAATTATCCGTCGGATTTCCGCTGGGGTCGTGAGAAGTGGTTCCACTTGCTGGGCAGTCTCCATGATTGATTATGCTCTCTGCCCGATCCCATCAGTGTTACCACCACCCTATGGAGAATCCACATCGATCTGAGCTTTGTACGTTGAAGCGAGGAGTCCTGCTTTGGCAAGTGGGTCGCACGTCGGCCCTGCGGGACCCTGAAGTGCTTGGTTTAGTAGTTGTGGATTCTTTAGAATGCGGACAAGACTCCTCTCGTTCCGGGATTGGAGCATGAAGGTGGACATTTTGTACCCCTACATATCATTTCGATATACTAACGCACAGTGGTTGATGGACGTTTCATCACCCTCTGATCTTCTGGGCTGGGATAGCGCTGCCAGCGACACCTGCCCTATTCTTACGAATTTTCAAATCTTGGATGAGTGGACAAAGGTACTCTTGATAAGGCATAAGATAGGTGGTAGTGAGTGATGCCTGTTTGTATGCTCTTCGAATTTGCCCAGTTAGTTTGTGTATGGCTTCAACAATAAGGGCTACAGATGAAACGTCTATAGTCGGTCGAAATCGTTTTGCAGCCACAGCTCAAACTGGTCTCAATTCGTCGATGTTTTTGATGGATGCCACGTTGTGTGCCTCTGTGACTACGCCTAAGACGGACTGATAGTTGGAGGTCAAGTCGCTGAGCGTCTGCAATAGCAAATACAGCCCCAGATTCTTAAGCATGACGGGGGGGGGGGGGGGGGGGGGGCAATGGAATGTGCGTTGGATTCTCATGCGCGAACATGAACATGATAGCATCAAGTTTTTCTTCCAAAGCATAGAGTCTCTCACCTGCGGCTTGTTGCGTCGAGAGTGCCATACAAAGTGACTTGTGTTGATTTCACCAAACATAAAGATTTTCTCAGTTCGGTCAAATCGCCCGGAGATCCTCTTCTATAAACTCTCTATTGGGGCTCAGGTTCACAGAGATAAGCGTGATTTGGCCGTAGGCAGTAGAAATGGTGATGGCTGTGGCTTCATGGATTTCCAGCGCTGGGAGAGTCGTCAGTCAAGAGTGATGGGATACTTGATAAAAATAGCTGTACCTTCCCCGCGTCCATTGGCACAGTCTGCCCTATAGCAGGACATGTTGCGGATCTTAAAAGTTTGTGTTTCAGTAACAAATAGAACTTCCACATGAAGAACAGTAAATTCTTCCAGTTCAGCCTTCTTATTTAAAACACCAGTGGCCTTAAATATACAGAGTGAAAGGTCCCATAGAATGGTAGTTCTGTGGGCCATAGCTAGGTGCAAAGAGTGCCATGGCATCTTCGAAGAGGACCACCAGTTTGGAGATGTTGGTTAGTGCTTCGTTAAAATTCTTCAAACTGGTCGTCATTAATGCAAATATGGTATTGTGACTTAGGGAGAAAGTAAGAAATGTTTGAGAAAGTCTTCAAAAGTTCTATGGAGACAAAGGAGGACTGTTCTTGTGGAGCGTCCGTCGGTGGTCGTCGTTCCCGTTGTCATGACGACCGTCTCGTCCAGGAGGTCGACGGAGCCTGTCGGTTTGAAAGTGCTTCTACTGTTTAGAGCCGGTGGTGAAGGTGTTTTTGCCGCTCGCTGTTCTCGTAAACGTGCAGCTTGGCCTTGGGCCGTGTAGGTGCGGAGAGCCTGTTGAAACGTGCTACAACCTCTCCAAGTGTCTGGGTGTTCTTCGAAGAGAGTTAGTTTTTGAGTTGGAGAGTTCGTGCAGCTCTGCGTTCTGTGCTAGGGGGTGGGCGGGAGGGGGGGGGGGTCCTTATTTGACGCTCCTGGGCGGAAGTGAACAGTGATTTGCAGTATTGAAATAGCGCTGGCAGCGTTTACATTGTGGTGACTTTCCTTAGGTTTGCAAATTTCCACCGTCTCTATACTTTTGTGTCTATCATATGACGGAAGACGTAAATTGCGTCACTCGTTGGGCCAGCAGGGAGTGACACATTGGACGGGTTAGGCCATTAATGAAATCGTCTTTTCGACCCTCGTCTTGCACTGGTGCACCACAGCTTGCGTAAAACTGCTTGTAGTAGAGCCTCAACTTGCTTCGCCGTAATTTCAGCCAGAAGATATTTGGCGGCGACTTGGAGCATCTTCTCACTTGGAGGTTGGTGTACACCGAACGGAAGAACTGCATTGCTGTCGGTCGATTCGCTATTGTTCCGAAGGTGCTCAATCGATTCCCCCTTATAGATGGTCTTGATTGAGCTAGCCACATGTCTCTTCAGTTCGGTGTCTAGGGAAAGACGTTTGTCCATACACTGCCTGGTTATTGGAGGAATTGTCGTCGGTGGAAGTTTAGGTGGCTGTCCTGCGCCAGAGGTGGATGGTTGTTGCGCGTCTTCCGTCGCCAGTTGAGGAGGCACTTCCATTAACTCACCATCTACTTGGTTCAGTTGGTTCAAATGGCTCTGAGCACTATGGGAGTAAATATATGTGGTCATCAGTCCCCTAGAACATAGAACTACTTAAACCTAACCTAAGGACATCACACACATCCATGTCCGAGGCAGGATTCGAACCTGCGACCGTAGCGGTCACGCAATTTCAGACTGAAGCGCCTAGAACCGCACGGCCACACCGGCCGGCACACCATCTACTTGGAAGGGGGCGAATTGATTGGAGATTGGGAGTGGAATTTGTCGCGTAGTGGCGTCAGTGATGTTTTGTGACTTCTTCTTCTTACGTCGAGTTCGTTTCTTTCAGACAATCTTAAAACCTTCGTCTTTGTCGTGCACTTCACACGTTTGCACCACACGTAAGATAACG
Organism: Schistocerca americana; assembly: GCF_021461395.2. Lineage (NCBI taxonomy): Eukaryota > Metazoa > Arthropoda > Insecta > Orthoptera > Acrididae > Schistocerca > Schistocerca americana. The sequence goes on from NC_060122.1 coordinate 453,016,852, forward strand.
CCATTACAGTCAGGACGTGAAGGAATACAGCTACTTAGCATCGCATGCTAATGAGTAAACGACAACACGCCTCGGAGCGTTTGTCGCCTCGTGTTACGGCTATGAGCAACTGTGCCCCTAGAGCAGGGGCGCAATGTAAGAGCTCGGGATTAGGGTTTACAATTACGAGCAATTTATACTGGAGCGAACTCTCAGAAAATACTGCAAGGAAGGCGAACCAAGGACAAAGTTTTATTGGCTGAACGCTAAGAAATTGCAACAAATCCACTAAAAAGACTGGCTACACTACGCTTGTCCGTCCCTTTATGGAGTGTTGCTGTGCGGCACGGGATCCTTACGAGATAGAATTGACGAAGGACATAGAAAAAGTTCAGAGAAGTGAAGCTCGTTTTGCATTGTCGCGAAATAGGGGAGTGTCACGAATATGATGCGTGAGTTGGTGTGGAAATCGTTAAAAGAAAGACCCTATGTAGTCATTGAGGCGAGAACTTTTCACGAAATGTCAATCACCAACTTTCGCCTCAGAATGAGAAAATATTTTGTTGATTCCCATTTACGCAGGAAGAAACTACCATCGTTATAAAAGAAGATAAATCAGAGCTCATACGGAAAGATTTAAGTGTTAGTTTTTCCACGTGCTTTTCGAGAGCGGAATGGTAGAGAAATATTCTGCAGGTGATTCGATTAACATCTGCCAAGCACTTTAATTATGAATTATAGAGTAGTCATATAGATGTAGATACAGGGCAAAGAAAAACAGGAAGTTACATTCTTAGCTCAACAGAGCGATGGCAAAGAACTGTCATTAATCCATGCACCGCAACAGGTAAGTAAGAAATACACTCACAGAGAAGAACTTTTCACTGCTGTTGCATGCTGGCCAACTGCCGCCTGGGAAACTATCGTGGCACGTTGTTGAACGTCACTATTGGAGTTTTACAGAAATTTCGACAGTAACAATTAGGTTAAGATTGTTTTTCATACGACCAACTGTCATTTCAAGCGTTTGTTGATGGTTCCGACACACTTGAAATGTTCGTTCTAGCCCATCGGAAGGTCAATGAAGAGTGATCACAATATGTTCTATATCCGACATTAACTGCGCAATCACAAACAAAGAGACAATTGTCTGTATACGTTGGAGGTGCCACAAGAAAGAAAGGAAGGAAGATTGGAGTTTAACGTCTCTTCGACTACGACTAATTAGAGTATGAGAATAAGCTGGATATTCCACGGGAAAGAAAGAGGCTGCATGCTATTCAAAGTGTCCACTCTGGCAGTCGCCTTAGCCGGCCGCGATGGTCGTGCGGTTCTAGGCGCTCCAGTCCGGACCCGCGCTGCTGCTACGGTCGCAGGTTCGAATCCTGCCTCGGGCATGGATGTGTGTGATGTCCTTAGGTTAGTTAGGTTTAATTAGTTCTAAGTTCTAGGGGACTGATGACCACAGCAGTTGAGTCCCATAGTGCTCAGAGCCATTTGAACCATTTTGAGCCAGTCGCCTTAATTTCTTTAGGGAAACCATGAAAATCTAAATTTGGATAGCTGAACGTTTAGGGAAACCGTGGAAATTTAAATCTGAATATCTGAAGATGAATCTGGTTTTCACTCCATATGAATGTGAGTTTGGTAGTTCAACCATTGACCTCAGTGGTCCCCAAACATTTATGATTCTCGGCGTCCGTACAACTTAGAATTTTTCCGTAGCGCCTTGCATCTGTCAATACAGCTGAAGAACATATTTGTGTAGTTAGGACAGTTTTAAAACATAGTAATAAATAACGTAATTATTTTTAACTTACAACAATTTTTTGTACACGTTTATCATTAATGTAATTTATGAGTTGTATAAGCATGTTGTTCGCTAAACAACTTCTTAAAATTCGGAATCAAACCCTTTTCACGTTTTTTACTACATCGATCGCTGGAAAACAAGTTCCTCACAAATACGATGTTACAAATGGAAGTAATGTTCTTTGAGCAGCGGATATTCATATTTTACTGATATGCAAAAATTATGAAGTTCCATGGTGTTAAATTTTCAGATAAATTCATGTCACTACAATGAAATGCATGTATCGACGATACCAATGAAGAAACAGTGACGCGAAATGATACCACTGCAAACAGATGAATGAGCTGAAATTGTGATCTGACGAATGAATCGTGCTTGGCACAAAGTTTCACTTGTCACGACAGGTTCCTTTAATCTGATAAATTTTGTTGTCATTGTACCGTCGCAATAAAGTTCAGTAAGATTTTCTTCTTTTAAAGAAGTAAATGCAGATGGGTTATTGACTCTAAATTGGTTCTGGATACTTGAGAATTTGTAGTTAATATATTCCTGGAAGTATTTTTCAGATTATCTCACAAGGAGTGATAGATGACCTAAAAAAACGTATTTTATGTGCTAGTCTAATCAACTTCATTGAAACTTACAAATTAGTGCCACAATAAATCAATGTTGTGATCGACAACATCTTCATTAATTTAATTTTCCATAGCAGTATTTCTTCTCAAAGCGTCTAACATACTCATGATTTTCTTTTTCAAGAAATGTGTACATATCTTCCCGTAATGGGAGTTCACGGAACAATACAGAGAAGGCTCTGACGTCGCTTTTCACGTTACGTCCTACCCTTCATGGATCACATTCTGTAGCCGGTAAGTCCACGTGCAGGGAAGCTAAGAATGTGAATATGACGGGTATTTCCATTACATACACATTCGTTTCTACTTCTGTATAGACCAGGACGGATATGGATATTAAATAAATGGATTTTTGGTCGTCACTTCTGGATCCGTTACTACTGCAAAAGGTGTATAATACTAGAATACCATGGGTCCCACGCGGATCTTTCACACATTTATACTTTAAAATAATCTAAGAATTTGGAGTAAATGTAATCGTCGGGATATCGGTTGTTCAAAAATGGTTCAAATGGTTCTGAGCACTATGGGACTTAACTGCTGTGGTCATCAGTCCCCTAGAACTTAGGACTACATAAACCTAACTAACCTAAGGACATCACACACATCCATGCCCGAGGCAGGATCGAACCTGCGACCGTAGCGGTCACGCGGTTCCAGACTGTAGCGCCTAGAACCGCACGGCCACTCCGGCCGGCGATATCGGTTGTTGTGGGAATGAAGAGAAAACGTCTTGAAATGAACGGCGTGAAATAATAATCATGAATGTATGATACATCCCTGTATAAACATTTCCACGCACATAATTTTGAACAAAATTTTTTGCAGAGCGTTAAAATATCTCGTACAAACGATATTTGACATAATAATTTCATCTTAGTGTACTTTTTGTTTTTAATTTTAAAAAAATGTTACTTGATTTAGTTAGCGCTGAAATTGGCTATGTACAATTGTCCATGAGTGTAGACGGGATTCGGTAAATACAGTCCTGCTCTTTGAAGTGTTTGTCCTTGCTACTTGTTTGTAACGATCGCGAATGCAATTTTAATAGCCAACTACCGTCTTCCTGACAGTTGGAAATACATGCTTGGATCAGATGGTGCTAAGTTTTTCCGTTGTACTACAACTGTTTTCCCGGTGTCAATTAGCTGAGCATTAATTGCAAATTCATTGAGTTTTGCTACAATCATGTGTGTTCCACCGATGAAGCCCTGTTTAGCGTTCAAGTTTCTTCGTAATGAAGTCTAATGGAAGAAGTTGCACTATAGTGTGTGTATTCTCCAGTGTAGTAACAAATGTCGAATCAAAGCTGTTTTTCTCCAGGGCTGTTGAAACTGAGTTCAGTGTTTCTCAAATCTATGAATTCCAGAAACAGTTAATTTACACTGATCGTTCCGTTCGTTAATTTAGCTCATAACTGCAAATGTTCCATCGTGCTACATCCATTTAAAGATCCACTTATTTTCCTTTACTTGGCTCAAATCTAATTTTTAATGTGGTTGCTAAATTTTTTGTGATACCTGGTACTTTACTGAGAGAAGGCTCAGAGATCTAAATTTTTTATGTCTTGGTTGTCTCGTTTAGTGTGAAATAGAATAACGATGACAATGTTAAAGTTTTGAAGATTGGTCTTCTTTAGCAGACTTTCTGTAACTGATTTCACAGAATGTTTTTGTAAAGCTTTGCCAGCCGGAGTGGCCGTGCTGTTCTAGGCGCTACAGTCTGGAGCCGAGCGACCGCTACTGTCGCAGGTTCGAATCCTGCCTCGGGCATGGATGTGTGTGATGTCCTTAGGTTAGTTAGGTTTAATTAGTTCTAAGTTCTTGGCGACTGATGACCTCAGTAGTTAAGTCGCATAGTGCTCAGAGCCATTTGTACCATTTGTAAAGCTTTTCTTTCTCTTTAAATATTTTTAGTGTAACATCACCATCTCCTAATGTCCCCCCTTTCTACATGCAAGGAATACCTTAATATACTTATTTGTATTACTCTGAATACCTCGTTTTTTTCATTGTGATTTAGATGTAGCTCTGTCCTCTACTAGCTGAGTACCTGAGTTACCCAGTTATACTCGTATATTTATTCCTATTCTATTAGTCCATCTCCTCCTCTCCTTCTCGCTAAGTCCTCCTTTCTTCTTTCAATGTCCCTCTCCTCCTTCTTCTCTCTCTGGCCATCTCCTCCTTTTTTCTTTCTCAGCCCATCTCTTCCTCCCCCCCCCCCCCTCTCTATCCATTCTTCCTCTTCACTTTCTTTGTTCATTTCTTCCTCCCTCTCTCTCTGTCCATCTCCTTCTCTCCCATATCTGTGTCCATATCATCCTTCCCCTCTCTCTTGCCAATCCGTTCTCCTTCTCGCTCTACGTTAACAACCCCACGCCAGTAGGTGGATACTGGCTCAATATTTCTTTCCAGATAGTAATTCATATGTGTACTACTTTGGTTGAAATTGAGCCAGAAGTTTGGAAGGAACATTTTACCTGCGGTTTTGAACATTTATATACTGATCACCCAGAACATTATGACAACCGACCTACTATTGACGTAAACGCATCCAGGTCATTGCAGCGTCACACAGCGAGGGATGACTGCTCTTCAGACACCTGCAAGGTGCATGTAGTGTCCGTGAGCTTGCTGTCCTGTAGAATGGGGAAGGCGCGCTATCAATCTGAGTTTGACCGAGGGGAGATTGTGATGGCCCGGAGACTCGGCATGAGCATTTCGGAAACTGCACGACTTGTTAAGTGTCCGAGGAATGCTGTGATGCGTGCCTTCAACACGTGGCGAAACCAAGGTGAAACTACGCCCAGACGTCGTGGGGTTGGGCGGCCACTCCTTATCACAGATGTCGGACGTCGCAGGCTGGGCAGAATGGTAAAAAAGGACAGGCGGCGCACTGAGCGGAACTAACATCAATCAGACTTCAATGCTGGGCAGAGTAGAAATTCGTCTGAACACACAATGCACCGAACTTTCCTAACGACGGGCCTCCGCAGCCGACGACCCATGCATCTGTCATTGTAAACACGATCGACATCGGCAAGTACGACTGAAATCGGCACTTGGCCATCGGCACTAGACGTTGGCGCAATGACGGAGCGTTGCATGGTCTGATGAATCCCGATACCTTGTTCATCATGCTGATGGGATGGCGTGAATACTTCGTCTTCCATGGGATCAGCTCCTTGACACCTGTACTGCGGGTCTACATCTACATCTACATGGGTACTCTGAGAACCCCACTTAAATGTCTCGCAGAAGGTTCCTCGAACCACCTTCACAATAATTCTCTATTATTCCAATCTCTCATAGCGCGCGGAAAGAGCGAACAGCTATATCTTTCCGTACGAGCTTTCATTTCCCTTATTTTATCACGGCGATCGTTTCTCCCTATGTAGGTCAACGTCAAGAAAATTTTTCGAATTCTGATGAGAAAGTTGATGATTGGAATTTCGTGAGAAAATTCCTCCGCAATGAAAAACGCCTTTATTTTAATGATATACCTGCCAAATCCTGTATCATTTCAGTGACATTCTCTCCCATATTTCGCGATAATACAAGACGTGCTGCTCTTCTTTGAACTTTTTCGATGTACTCCGTCAGTCCTATCTGGTAAGGATCCCACACCGCGCAGCAGTATTCTAAAAGAGGACGGACAAGCGTAGTGTAGGCAGTCTCCTCAGTAGATCTGTTACATTTTCTAAGTGTCCTGCCAATAAATGGAAGTGTTTGGTTAGCCTTCCCCACACCATTTTCTGCGTGTTCATTCCAATTTAAGTTGTTCGTAATTGTTGCTCCTAGATATTTAGTTCAATTTACGGTCTTTACATTTGAATGATTTATCGTGTAACCGAAGTTTAACGGATTCCTTTTAGCACTCATGTGGATGACCTCACACTTTTCGTTATTAAAAGTCAATTGCCAATTTTCGCGCCATATAGGTATCTTTCTTAAATCGATTTGCAATTTGTTTTGATCTTCTGATGACGTTACTAGTCGATAAACGACAGCGTCATCTTCAAACACTGAGACGGCTGCTCAGATTGTCTCCCAAATCGTTTATATAGACAAGGAACAGCAATGGGCCTATGACATTACCTTGGGGAACTCCAGAAATCGCTTCTGTTTTACTCAATGACTTTCCGTAAGTTACTACGAAACGTGAACGCTCTGACAGGAAATCACGAATCCATTCAAGTAACTGAAAGGATATTCCGTAGGCACGTAATTTCACCTCAAGCCGCTTGTGTGGTACAGTGTCAAAAGCCTTCCGGAAATCCAGAAAAACGGAATCAGTTTGAAATCCCTTGTCGATGGCACTCAACACGAGGTGCGAGTAAAGAGCTAGTTGTGTTTCGCAAGAACGATGTTTTCTAAATCTGTGTTGACTGTGTGTCAGCAGACTGTTTTCTTCGACGTAATTCATAATGTTCGAACACAATATATGTTCCAAAATCCTGATGCCTATTGTCATTAATGATATAGGCCTATAATTTAGCGGATTACTCCTACTACCTTTCTTAAATATTGGTGTGAAATGTGCAATTTTCCAGACTTTGGGTATGGTTCTTTTGTTGAGCGATTCTTAAGTATGGAGATATTGCATCAACATACCCTGAGAGGAACCTAACTGGTATACGGTTTGGACCAGAAGACTTACTTTTATTAAGTGATTTAAGTTGCTTCACTACTCCTAGGATATCTGCTTCTATGTTACTGATGTTGGCAGCTGTTCTTGATTCAAATCCTGGAATATTTACTTCTTATTTTGTGAAGGCATTTCGGATGGCTGTGTTTAGAGACTCTGCTTTGACAGCACTGTCTTCTCGCACTGAAGTCCGCGCTAAATTTCGAGCTTCTGTAAAAGATCGACAGAGTTGGAGATTTAGCGTGTGTTTAAATTTGGTATGTATTTTCGTTGTTTCTGCGACAGTATTCTGACCTGTTTTGTGTACCAAGGTAAATCAGCTCTTTCGTTGTTAATTTATTTGGTTTAAATCTGTCAACTGCTGCTGATACTATTTCTTTGAATTCAAACCACATCTGGTATACACTTACAGTGTTAATTTGAAAGGAGTGGAGATTGTCTCTCAGGAAGGCGTCAAGTGAATTTTTATCTACTTTTTTGAATAGGTATATTTTTCGCTTATTTCTGGAGGATTTGGGGGCTACAATATACAATCTTGCTAGGACAACGGTTTGTTCACTAATCCCCGGATCGGTTTTGATGCTCGTTACTAACTCAGAATTATTTGTTGCTAAGAGGTCAAGTGTGTTTTCACAAGCGTTTACAATTCGCGTGGGCTCATGAACTAACTGCTCGAAATAAGTTTCAGAGGGTGCATTTTGCACAATTTCGGATGATGTTTCATGCGTACCTCCGGAATTAAACATGTATTTTCGCCAATATATCGAGGGTAAATTAAAGTCACCACCAACTACAATTGTGTGAGTCGGATACGTGTTTGAAATCAAACTCTCAAGTTTTCTTTGAACCTTTCAGCATTTGTATCATCTGAACTGGGAGGTGGTGAAAGGATCCAATTACCATTTTATTCCGGTTGCCAACAATGACCTATGCCCATACTAACTTACATCAACTATCTACTTCAATCTCGTGACAAGATAAATACTTCTAACAGCAAAAAACACGCCACCGCAAACTGTGACTAGCCTATCATTTCGGAACACCGTTAGGTTCTTCGTAAAAATTTCGGCTGAGCTTATCTCCGGCTTTAGCCAGCTTTCAGTGCCTATAACGATTTGAGCGTCAGTGCTTTCTATTAGCGCTTGGAGCTCTGGTACTTTCCCAACACATCTACGACAATTTACAAATGTTATACCGATGGTTTCTGTATCTAAGTACTTTCTGTGTTCGGCCTGCACCCTTTGTGACTGAAGCCCTTTTTGTGTTTTCTGGAGACCCTCTAAGATAAAAAAACCATCCAGTCCATGCCGCACAGCCCCTGCTATCCGTATAACAGCCTTCTGCTTGTAGTGGGTTCCTGATCTATTCAGCGGAACCCGAAACCCAACCACCCTAGGCTCAAGTCGAGGAATCTGCAGCCTACACGGTCGCAGAACCATCCAGTTCATGCTGCACAGCCCCTGCTATCCGTGTAGCAGCCTCCTGCGTGTAGTGGACTCCTGATCTATTCAGCGGGATCCGAAACCCACCCACACTTCGGCGCAAGTCGAGGAATCTGCAGCCTCCACGGTCGCAGAACCGACTCTCTGATTCCGACCATCCAATCGGCTCTGTACCAGAGGTTCGCAATCGGTCCTGTCGATTATGCTGCTCTACTTTCATATTGGAGACAATCTGGAGGCGGCTCCGTTACGCTCTGGGGAACATCGGTCCAGAGAAACTCGTGCAAGGCACCATGACGGCCAAGGAGTATCGTACAGTGGTTGCAAACCGCGTACGATGTTTGCAGACCCCGTACACCCCTTCATGGCGGTTTTCAACAAAATAATACGCCATGTGACAGTGCCAGGAGTGTTATGGAGTGGTTAGAGGAACACAGTGGCGAGTCACAATTGATGTACTGGCTCCCCAACCCGATTGAATACATCTGGGATGTGATTGAACGTGGCGTCAGAGCTCATCACCCTCCCCCCCCTCCCTCTTCCCGGAATTTATGTGAATTAGGTGACTTGAGTGTGCAGATGTGGTGAACACTTCCTCCAGCGAGGCTACCAAGTCGTCGTTGCCTTCATGCCATGACGCGTCGCTGCTGTCATCCGTGACAACTGGTGCACATACCGGCTATCACGTTGAAAGGTCTCTGTTGGATTCCTTTCATATTAATTTCTTAAATCTGTTGTCATTTACGGCATAAATTCCTCTTATAAATTTACTGTGGCGTTTCTGACTATCTGGGAGGAGACTGAGTAGAGGAACATGTTACTTTTACACATAAACAAGAACGATCTGTCACACTACTACACTTAAAAACACAGTTTATATGTAATTCATGTCACACAGTCTCATACGGAACCTACATCCGCTTTCTTTTATATACTGTATATGATAAGATACTGTCATACCCCTTCCCTTCTGTGTGAGAGGATGAATGAGCAAATGTATTTGTAGTTGCATGCTTGAGGGTAGCAGACAAACCTGTCTGCTAGAGAACAGTAGGACCAACGTCGGAACAGGTAGCTACGCTTTCTAAAAGCAAAGAGGTTTCTATCCTTAGTATGGTCCTGTCCGTCCCTTGTCATGTTGGTATAGGAAGCTGCCCCTCTGGCCACTTCCGTTGGTATTTGTGAGCCACCCTCAGGAAGGGACCACGGCAGTCTGTCCGTGGCAAGCGTCTGAAGTGGTAAGATCTCTGGCTAAGCGCGTGTCTGCAAAGTCCGTAGGACAATGGATTTCTTAAGTTCAGCCTAACTGAAAATTTAATCACCTTTATTTCAGGTTTAGCTCTAAAATATCTAATGTTATCTTAAATTGCAGTGCAGTGTAATTCGAGTGTGAAGTTCAGAATATATTCCGGTAGTTGCTTTGTCACTACTTTGTGAGTAAAGTGGAACCACGTGTTGATCAGAAACTCTAAGATCATCAATCTTAAATGCGAATGTGCGTGAGATTATAACGTCTCGTCTTGACAATATTTTTCAATATAGCAACATTTCTTTATGTTCAACCCACGTTGGGTGTACTTTGTGAGACCAGTACCACGTGCTCATACAATGGTTTGACCCATCAGGTTAATAGTAAGACGATAGTAACCAGTTTGAGGTTTTTCTTTTGCAAATTGCTTTTCGATCTAATTTATTTTAATTATCAAAATTATTGTGGAGTTACACCCTTTGTGCAAACCAAGTTGACCACGTGAAGCATGTGGTGTAATCATCAAAGTAGCCCTCAGTTACTCTTTTCGGGAAGATTTCACAGGGAGTTAGTATGAATTTAGTATACCAGTGTGTGGTAATTACATGACGGACAGGATTGTGCTACGAACGTAACTTCTTTGGGTGAAAATTGAATCGGTTGGTTGTGGTTAATTTCCTCTTGCATATGTTTCAACGTTCTTCGTGTGTTATTTTATGAATGCAGTGTTGTATGCAGTCTCCCAATCTTGGCTCAATATTTGATGTATTCCGTAAGATTACAATCTCACATTTTCACAATCCTAAATAAGGCACCAGCTTAGTTATGAATCGAGTTTAATATGCTGAAATTTCAATGATCAATGTTAAAATAAATTTCCAAATATAAACTGATTTATTTCTTTTTATTTAAATTCTCTTTTTTATATACATATCACCGGTTGTCGTATGACTATTAAAAGATTATAATTCATGTTAGTCTGGTTGGGAATTTGGTAAGCTAGACTGGATACCTGATGAAACAGTTGCTCAGTAATGCAAGGTTAACTTCCCCAGACAGCTCACAGCTTTTAACCCGCTTTTATTGTCTATCAGCACCACTTACACCACAAATTAAAGCAACAACGTTACAACGTATGTGGTCATAATGTTCTAGCTGATCAGTGTATGTCCCTTATATGTTACTCATATTTAACACAGTTCAGACATATTTGTATACATATTTCACCTGCATCTCTAGCGAATTTCGCTCTGCAGTTTCGTTTTCAAGCGGCTGATTATTTATGATGTCATATCTCCTCAACTGTGTGTCATACTGTGGCCGCGCGGTGAGAGGCGCAATGTCACTCCTTCGGCGGCCCCTCCCGCCGAGAGTTCGAATCCCCCCTCAGGCACGGGTGTGTGTGTTGTTCTTAGCGTAAGTTAGTTTAACTAGTGTGTAAGTCTAGGCACCCTTCGGAATTCACACACATTTGAACATTTTTTGTGTGTCGTACAACCATATAATTTTGCACATAAGTCCAATTGTATATGAAGACGTCGTGAATGTGGGGCAGTTTTTCTCGCATGTCAGTGTTTATGACGTAATATCTCCCGAAGTATGTCTCACACAATGATAAATTTTTGCAGATACAGTCAGTGAATGCGGTCTGAGAAATGTGTTTCGTATAGAATTGTTAGACAAGAGACAATAAATTGAAGGGTCATGTCTGATTCAGCAGTTTTATTTCACGAACAGCCAAAATGTGGTCTATGACAAACAGTTTTCCTTTCATCGTTTTGTGGGGGGATGTGAGCGAGAAAATGTATAGTAATGGTTTGAAATTGTGAGTAAAGTTTGTTGCAAGTAATTAAGTGCTCTCAATCACAAATGTTGGGCGAATATAGTCTATTTCCGCACCGTGAGTTACGATTCTTTTTCATCCCCGTCCCTCTAAGAGACAGGTGTTTCTTACCCCCACAGTGGGTCTTTTCAGACAGTAAATGATACGTGCACCAAGTTTGGATGAAATCCGTCCAGTGATGTAGAAGGAGATGCGGAGCATACATACATAATATACACTTTTATAAAGTGTTTGAATTAATTGCTTGGGTGCTGTGGAAAAGGTTTTCCTCTTTTCATCTTTCTTTGAAACGTGTCTTCAATTTCAGAATTTTTCTATTTAATTGGTTTTACCGCTGTTTGATGTCAACTGTCCAGTAATTAACCTTAACGGTTTTCTACAATCCTTGTGACACCTTGTTCAAGAAATATTGTCTCATTTCTTGATCATACTTTACATCTGTATATCATCGTCATTTATGTTGATAATATCGGAAATTTCTGAGAGAGATCAAAATCTCTTGTCTGATCTTATGTGAGCAATATGCCAGATCATATATCTGCATAGGTAACGTGCGACATACCACACAAAGTCATTAGATTTTTTCAGTTTGTGCCTTCTCAGATTTAAAAGTCTTTTAAGCTTTCGTTCTGTTATCTTAATTCTTTGCTGGCGCATATGGCAGTCGGTGTATTAAATTTGGTGAGAGTCTTAATGTGATGGGTTTATTAAGCGCGTCTAAGTAAATAAAGAGGTCTTAAATCCTATTGCGCTGTGACTGATATGACACCTCACATGACCTTTACTGCTGTATCAGACTAATTACTTCATACTGTATTAAGATCGCGTCTGGAGGATTAGTGAAACTGCGTTGCAGTTAATACGCAGTGCGTAAGTATTTCGAATGGATCTCTAAGCCATAGGCATTGTGTACGATTAATGTACTTTACGGAAGAAATACAACGGCTTAGGCAACACCTTCAAACATTTTCCCAGTCGTTGTGTCATTTCTTTGTTTACACAACATGTAACAAGATACTTCCTGGCAGATTAAAACTGTGTGCCGGACCGAGACTCGAACTCGGGACCTTTGCCTTTCGCTCTACCAACTGAGCTACCCTAGCACGACTCACACCCCGTCCTCACACCTTTACTTCTGCCAGTACCTCGACTCCTACCTTCCAAACTTTACAGAAGCTCTCCTGCGAACCTTGCAGAACTAGCACTCCTGAAAGAAAGGATATTGCGGAGACATGACAGCCACAGCCTGGAGGATGTTTCCAGAATGAGATTTCCACTCTGCAGCGGAGTGTGGGCTGATAGGAAACTGCCACGAAGTTTCATATCAACGCACACTCCGCTGCAGAGTGGAAAGCTCCTTCTGTAACCAGATATCTTTAATTCACTGCAATCGCATAGACATTCTGTCTTTCAAAAGCTATCTGCCGTTACAGTGACCCTCTTATTTTCATTCTTTGTCAAACTATTCGTGATAGCTTCAGATGAAAATTTGAAAGAGAAATTTCTCAATCAAACAAATAAAATGTTAAGACTATCAAAAACTGAAATAATAACTAATTAAACGTTAAAATGGGCAATACACATTACTAGAAATGAAATAATGTATTTTATTTCAGTTTCTCTGCCTGCTGTCTACCCTTTGTTGTGTGAGTAGGTATAAGCGAGTACGGGTGCGAAGACGTTGCATTAGAAACAATATTTTATAAATTTCTTTGTTTTTTTTCTGTTTCGTGTGGAAAGCACTAGCGACGCAACACGCCGACGGCAGCAACTTCCTGCAGCAGCCATGGACGCTGAGCCGGCCACCGCTACAGCTTAGGCTGCACTCACGGTGTCAACGATATCGGTAGATCCCACCGACGACCGACATCGGCCGAACGCAACCGATCTTTTCAAAAAACTACGCCACTAATTGCGCGATCACAGTGTAGCCGATTTCATCGCCTGAACGTACAGATTTCGGACGACAGTCGGTGAAATTCAAATCAGTTTGTTTTTTTCGGCCATATCTACCGACACAACACGAAATATCGACTGTGAAAAATTGATAAGTTTAGTCAAAGAAGGAGTTTGTGGCATCCTGAGGATGAAAACGTCGTAATCGGAATATAATTCGGAATAGCAGGGTTATTGGAAACCATAAATAGGCAAAATCTTTATCACAAATTTTAGTTATAAATTATAAGTTCAAAAAATAATTTGTTCGAGTGAGAAGGATGACGTCTCTTATGCTTAAAATTACTGTAATGTACTTTTTTTTGACTGTGATAGGTGGACGTTAGCGGTCTATAGGTTATAATTACTGCTTACCCACGTTTTGATGTCAGTGGGGTGTTGATTCTGTTTCTGGTAAGTTTTTGACGCTATTTAATGTCAGCTGTCCTGTAATTAAACTTTACGATTTTCTACAACCCTTGTGACATCCTGTTTATGAAATATTCTCTCATTTCTTGACAGTACTTAACATTTGTGTATTATCGTCATTTATATTGCTGGTGTGATGTATCTACTTCTCTGTGCTTTAGGTGTTCAGGGTACCCTATTTTAGACTTTATTTTATCTTTCACACGTATGCTGAATGACAGTCATTGAAGGTTAATTGACGTATGTCTGCACAATTTCAGGTAAATTCATCAAAAGAGAGAGTTTGTAATCTTTCTTTTCAAGGTCACCACGAATCATCTCGAGTATGTTAAAGCCGAAGACCTATGTGTGAAACACATTTTTATTTTTTTTTGGTCATCAGTCTACTGACTGGTTTGATGCGGCCCGCCACGAATTCCTGTGCTAACCTCTTCATCTCAGAGTAGCACTTGCAACCTACGTCCTCAATTATTTGCTTGACGTATTCCAATCTCTGTCTTCCTCCACAGTTTTTGCCCTCCACAGCTCCCTCTAGTACCACGGAAGTCATTCCCTCATGTCTTAGCAGATGTCCTATCATCCTGTCCCTTCTCCTTATCAGAGTTTTCCACATATTACTTTCCTCTCCGATTCTGCGTAGAACCTCCTCATTCCTTACCTTATCAGTCCACCTAATTTTCAACATTCGTCTATAGTACCACATCTCAAATGCTTCGATTCTCTTCTGTTCCGGTTTTCTCACAGTCCATGTTTCACTACCATACAATGCTGTACTCCAGACGTACATCCTCAGAAATTTCTTCCTCAAATTAAGGCCGGTATTTGATATTAGTAGACTTCTCTTCGCCAGAAATGCCTTTTTTGCCATAGCGAGTCTGCTTTTGATGTCCTCCTTGCTCCGTCCGTCATTGGTTATTTTACTGCCAAGGTAGCAGAATTCCTTAACTTCATTGACTTCGTGACCATCAATCTTGATGTTAAGTTTCTCGCTGTTCTCATTTCTACTACTTCTCATTACCTTCGTCTTTCTCCGATTTAGTCTCAAACCATACTGTGTACTCATTAGACTGTTCATTCCGTTCAGCAGATCATTTAATTCTTCTTCACTTTCACTCAGGATAGCAATGTCATCAGCGAATCGTATCATTGATATCCTTTCACCTTGTATTTTAATTCCACTCCTGAACCTTTCTTTTATTTCCATCATTGCTTCCTCGATGTACAGATTGAAGAGTAGGGGCGAAAGGCTACAGCCTTGTCTTACACCCTTCTTAATACGAGCACTTCGTTCTTGATCGTCCACTCTTATTATTCCCTCTTGGTTGTTGTACATATTGTATGTGAGCCGTCTCTCCCTATAGCTTACCCCTACTTTTATCAGAATGTCGAACAGCTTGCACCATTTTATATTGTCGAACGCTTTTTCCAGGTCGACAAATCCCATGAAAGTGTCTTGATTTTTCTTTAGCCTTGCTTCCATTATTAGCGGTAACGTCAGAATTGCCTCTCTCGTCCCTTTACTTTTCCTAAAGCCAAACTGATCGTCACCTAGCGCATTCTCAATTTTCTTTTCCATTCTTCTGTATATTATTCTTGTAAGCAGCTTCGATGCATGAGCTGTTAAGCTGATTGTGCGATAATTCTCGCACTTGCCAGCTCTTGCCGTCTTCGGAATTGCGTGGATGATGCTTTTCCGAAAGTCAGATGCTATATCGCCAAACTCATATATTCTACACACCAACGTGAATAATCGTTTTGTTGCCACTTCCCCCCATGATTTTAGAAATTCTGATGGAATGTTATCTGTCCCTTCTGCCTTATTTGACCGTAAGTCCTCCAAAGCTCTTTTAAATTCCGATTCTAATACTGTATCCCCTATCTCTTCTAAATCGACTCCTGTTTCTTCTTCTATCACATCAGACAAATCTTCACCCTCATAGAGGCTTTCAATGTATTCTTTCCACCTATCTGCTCTCTCCTCTGCATTTAACAGTGGAATTCCCGTTGCACTCTTAATGTTACCACCGTTGCTTTTAATCTCACCAAAGGTTGTTTTGACTTTCCCGCATGCTGAGTCTGTCCCTCCGACAATCATATCTTTTTCGATGTCTTCACATTTTTCCTGCAGCCATTTCGTCTTAGCTTCCCTGCACTTCCTATTTATTTCATTCCTCAGCGACTTGTATTTCTGTATTCCTGATTTTACCGGAACATGTTTGTACTTCCTCCTTTCATCAATCAACTGAAGTATTTCTTCTGTTACCCATGGTTTCTTCGCAGCTATCTTCTTTGTACCTATGTTTTCCTTCCCAACTTCTGTGATGGCCCTTTTTAGAGATGTCCATTCCTCTTCAACTGTACTGCCTACTGCGCTATTCCTTATTGCTGTATCTATAGCGTTAAAGAACTTCAAACGTATCTCGTCATTCCTTAGTACTTCCGTATCCCACTTCGTTGCGTATTGATTCTTCCTGACTAATGTCTTGAACTTCAGCCTACTCTTCATCACTACTGTATTGTGATCTGAGTCTATATCTGCTCCTGGGTACGCCTTACAATCCAGTATCTGATTTCGGAATCTCTGTCTGACCATGATGTAATCTAATTGAAATCTTCCCGTATCTCCCGGCCTTTTCCAGGTATACCTCCGCCTCTTGTGATTCTGGAACAGGGTATTCGCTATTACTAGCTGAAACTTGTTACAGAACTCAATTAGTCTTTCTCCTCTTTCATTCCTAGTCCCAAGCCCATATTCTCCTGTAACCTTTTCTTCTACTCCTTCCCCTACAAGGCCGGCCGAAGTGGCCGCGCGGTTCTGGCGCTGCAGTCTGGAACCGCGAGACCGCTACGGTCGCAGATTCGAATCCTGCCTCGGGCATGGATGTGTGTGATGTCCTTAGGTTAGTTAGGTTTAACTAGTTCTAAGTTCTAGGGGACTAATGACCTCAGCAGTTGAGTCCCATAGTGCTCAGAGCCATTTGAACCTTCCCCTACAACTGCATTCCAGTCGCCCATGACTATTAGATTTTGGTCCCCCTTTACATACTGCATTATCCTTTCAATATCCTCATACACTTTCTCTATCTGTTCATCTTCAGCTTGCGACGTCGGCATGTATACCTGAACTATCGTTGTCGGTATTGGTCTGCTGTCGATTCTGATTAGAACAACCCGGTAACTGAACTGTTCACAGTAACACACCCTCTGCCCTACCTCCCTATTCATAACGAATCCTACACCTGTTATACCATTTTCTGATGCTGTTGATATTACCCGATACTCATCTGACCAGAAATCCTTGTCTTCCTTCCACTTCACTTCACTGACCCCTACTATATCTAGATTGAGCCTTTGCATTTACCTTTTCAGATTTTCTAGTTTCCCTACCATGTTAACGCTTCTGACATTCCACGCCCCGACTCGTAGAACGTTATCCTTTCGTTGATTATTCAATCTGTTTCTCATGGTAACATCCCCCTTGGCAGTCCCCTCTCGGAGATCCGAATGGAGGACTATTCCGGAATCTTTTGCCAATGGAGAGATCATCATGACACTTCTTCAATTACAGGCCACATGTCCTGTGGATACACGTTACGTGTCTTTAATGCAGTGGTTTCCATTGCCTTCTGCATCCTCATGTCATTGATCATTTGCTGATTCTTCCGCCTTGAGGGGCATTTTCCCACCCCTAGGAGAAGAGAGTGCCCTGAACCTCTATCCGCTCCTCCGCCCTGATTGACAAGGCCGTTGGCAGAATGAGGCTGACTTCTTATGCCGGAAGTCTTCGGCCGCCAATGCTGATTATTTATCAAAATTTAGGAAGTGGCGGGGATCGAACCCGGGACCGAAGACCACGGGTACGGAAGCAAATCTCGAGTAGTTGTAGTCGTGTGATTCGAGCTCTATCACAAAATATACTCACATTAAAGTTGCAGTTCTGGCTCAAGTAAAACTACAAGGGGCACTTCGATATTAGACATCTGGAGATCACATCTTTCCAATATTTAGCCCTATACCTCGTTCTGAAAAGTACAATTTCAAAGTTTGTGTGTGATATGTTGGATGTTATTTACGATGCCCTAAAGACTAATTTAAAACCTGATTTTCAGTCTTGCACAGCAAATACAACGAAATATCAAACCTTGTTACTTACTTTCTCAAATCTTCTGGACAAGTGTTTAAAGAGTGTTGAAGTTTCCAGTACTAGAATCTGATTTTCTGAATATATTGCTAGTATTGCATTAATTTTCACCATTTTTAGAATGAAGTGAGCTGCTTTGGAATCACAAATCTGCCTTTCATTAATTAGAAATTACTTGCTTATTCTCTCACACAAATTTTATCTGTGTGTCATGTAGATAGCCTATATCCTTATACACCAAAATCGTACACCCTATCACTCTAGCATGGCAAACAGGGATCCTTAATGTGGTGTATCATTGGAACTACATATTTTCGCAATACATACAAATAAAACATATGAAAAATGTCAATTAAGGCATGTTTGCTTCTAAGGTGGCGGCCTCTTCCGACGCTAATGGGTGGTGAGAGAAGAAAAGTGGCGTGAGAAAGCGTTTTTAACTTTTGTGGCATGATGTTTTTCGTTTCATCTTATACATGTGTAAAACTTTGGAATTCCAGTAATTGAGGACAGAATACACAGTATTCGCCACGTTCTTTTCAAGATACATGTAGCTCATTTACAAGCATTCAACATCTTTTCAACAGCAAACGCTGCATTTTAACACTCGTTTGCAAGCACTCGTTGTGGCATCCATTCTACCCTTGGTGGTTAAAAATCTATATACAATAGATTCTGGTCCAACCTAACCTCCTTGAGCCCACTAAAAACTTGACAAAGGAGATCAGATGCACCGTGAGAAATCTGTCGGCCGATATCATCGGGCGACGTCTAGCGATGACGTCTGGTGACCGCTTTCGGTGCCACTGTGAATGCAGATTTACGCGACAAGCAGCGATCGCAGGATGATTCCGCCGTTCAGTTTACAGACCTCTAACTTCACAGTGAATGAGAATAATACGTTGTAATTTTAAAAAATGAAAAGGAAATATGTATCTGCAGTGCAACAGTTATATCTGGGTCGTCACAAAGGATAACGCATTGAAATTACGTACCATTGCATATAATAATTGTACTTTTGACGCGAATAAATGCGGGGTGCGACAGTAATGAGACTGATTTTCTTCGGAAGATGTGGCAACCCTGCAGGCGTGAGTAGGCACAATATCTTTGACCTTGGTCTATAAGCTGCTTCTAGTCCAAGCGGCACATCGATACAACTGCTCAGTCGTGAGATGAGCTGCAATAAGTTAACATGTGTTTGTGTCTCTCGTCACAGAAATGGAAGCACGTAATATTGTGCAATGGCATGTCATTTATTTTTGCGTTAAATTGAGTGAAAACCTGACGACAACATACGGTAAGCTTCAAAAGGCTTTTGGAGAGGAGGTTATGTCAAGAGCTCAAGTTCTTCGTTGGCATAAAATGTTTAGTGGAGGCAGAACGAATGTAGGAGATGAAGACCGCAGTGGACGATCATCAACCTCACGGACGGATGTGAACTTGGCCAGGGCGCGTGAACTCGTACGATCTGATCGAAGATTATCCGTGAAAATGATTGTAGAAGAACTTAACATCAATCGAGAAACGGTTCGTCTAATAATAACTGAAGATCTGCATCACGATAATGCACCATCCCAAACTGCTCTGTCAGTACAGCAATTTTTAACCTCAAAACAAATTTCAGTACTACCACAGCCACCTTATTCACCAGATAGCGCTCCGCGCGACTTTTTTCTATTTCCGAGAGTCGAAATGGCTGTCAAGGGACATCATTTTCAAACAACACAAGATGTCCAAAAAGCTTTGACGAGGGTCTTGGAGGATATTACAGAAGATGAGTTCCAGAAATGTTATCATCAATGGCAGAAGCGCTGGAAAAAGTGTGTGCAATCAGAAGGGAATTACTTTGAAGGAGACAACACTAAACTTGGCTAAAACGGTAAGCAACTTTCTTTTCACATCGGTCTCATTACTTTATTATCGCACCTCGTATATTGCATTGAGAACATTTTGGTGCAATAATAATTCGTCTTACGAAAATCAAGTATAGTATCTCCTGAAAGTGATTTTCTTCAGTGGCACTACATGCTTAAAGGAAATATTAAAGGAAAAAGAGTGGGAGAGAGAGCATACAACGGGTAAAAATAAGCACATCTCTTCTCAGTGTACAGAAAAATGCTGTCATTTCGATTGCTAATATCCACTGGTCTCTACTGCTATTTCAACTGTACACTGAGGTGACAAAAATCGGCAGATACCTCTTAATATCGTGTCGGACATCCTTTTTCCCTGCGTAGTACGGCAGCTCGACGTGGCATGGACTCAACAAGTCGAACAAATCGTTGGAAGTCCTCTGCTGAAATACTGAGCTATGCTTCCTCCATAGTCATCCATAATTGCGACAGTGCTGCGGGGCTGGATTTTATGCACGAACTGACCTCTTGATTAAGTCTCATAATTGTGCGATGGGATTCATTTCGGGTGATCTGTGTGGACAAATCAATTGCTCTAATTTTCCCGTATGTTCTTCAAACCAATCGCCAAAAATTGTGCGCTGTCGCACTGTCAGCAAAAAAAAAAAAAAAAAAAAAAAAAAAAAAAAAAAAAAAAAAAAAAAAAAAAAAAAAAAATGCATCCTTGTTTACTGCAAATGGTTTCCCAGAAGTCGAACGTAATCATTTCCAGTCAATGATCGATTTAGTTGGACCACATAACCCAGTCTATTCCATGTAAACACAGCCCACACCAATATGGAGGTACCACCAGCTTGCACAGTGACTTGTTGACAACCAGGGTCCATTGGTTCGTTGGGTCGGCGCCTCACTCGACCCGTACCATCTACACAAACGCCGCTGCTCTCGGTCTTTAAGTAAAGGCCGTCGGTCACAGCGTTGCCTGTGGTCAGAGGCAATGCCTGAAATTCGATATTCTTGCCATATCTTGACACTGTGGACCGCGGAATTTCGAATTTCCTTACGACTGCCGTAATGGAATGCTCCATGCGTCTAGCTCCAACCAACATTCTGCGTTCGAAGTATGTTAAATGCCCTCGTGCGGCCATAATCACGTCGAAACCTTTTCACGTGGATCACCAGAGTACAAATGACAACTACACCACTGCACTGCCATTTTATACCTTGTGTATGTGATACTTCCGACGTCATTATACAGAGTGGTCCATTGATAGTGACCGGGCCAAATATCTCACGAAATAAGCGTCAAACGAAAGAACTACAAAGAACAAAAGTTGTCTAGCATGAAGGGGGAAACCAGATGGCGCTATGGTTGGCACGATAGATGGCACTGCCATAGGTCAAACGGATATAAACTGCGATTTTTAAAATAGGAACCCCTATTTTTTATTACATATTCGTGTACTACGTAAAGAAATATGAATGTTTTAGTTGGACCACTTTTTTCGTTTTGTGATGGATGGCGCTGTAATAGTCACAAACGTATAAGTACGTGGTATCACGTAACATTCCGCCAGTGCGGACGGTATTTGCTTCGTGATACATATCCGTGTTAAAGTGGACCGTTTACCAATTGCGGAAAAGGTCGATATCGTGTTGATGTATGGCAATTGTGATCAAAATGCCCAACGGGCGTGTGGTATGTGCGCTGCTCGGTATTCTGAACGACATCATCCAAGTGTCCGGACCGTTCGCCGGATAGTTACGTTATTTAAGCAAACAGGAAGTGTTCAGCCACATGTGAAACGTCAACCACGACCTGCAACAAATGATGATGACGAAGTAGGTGTTTTAGCTGCTGTCGCGGCTAATCCGCACATGAGTTGCGGACAAATTGCGCGAGAATCGGGAATCTCAAAAACGACGGTGTTGAGAATGCTACATTAACATCGATTGCACCCGTACCATATTTCTATGCACCACGAATTGCATGGCGACGACTTTGAACATCGTGTACAGTTCTGCCACTGGGCACAATAGAAATTATTGGACGATGACAGATTTTTTGCACGCGTTCTATTTAGCGACGAAGCGTCATTCAGCAACAGCGGTAACGTAAACCGGCGTAAAATGCACTATTGGGCAACGGAAAATCCACGATGGCTGTGACAAGGGGAACATCAGCGACCTTGGCGGGTTAATGTATGGTGCGGCATTATGGGAGGAAGGATAGTTGGCCCCCATTTTATCGATGGCAATCTAAATGGTGCAATGTGTGCTGATTTCCTACGTAATGTTCTACCGATGTTACTACAAGATGTTTCACTGCATGACAGAATGGCGATATACTTCCAACATGATGGATGTCCGGCACATAGCTCGCGTGCGGTTGAAGCGGTATTGAATAGCGTATTTCATGACAGGTGGATTAGTCGTCAAAGCACCATACCATGGCCCGCACGTTCACCGGATCTGATGTCCCCGAATTTCTTTCTGTGGGGAAAGTTGAAGGATATTTGCTATCGTGATCCACCGATAACTCCTGACAACATGCGTCAGCGCATTGTCATTGCATGTGCGAACATTACGGAAGGCGAACTACTCGCTGTTGAGAGGAATGTCGTTACACGTATTGCCAAATGCATTGAGGTTGACGGACATCATTTTGAGCATTTATTGGATTAATGTGGTATTTACAAGTAATCACGCTGTAACAGCATGCGATCTCAGAAATGATAAGTTCACAAAGGTACATGTATCACATTCGAACAACCGAAATAAAATGTTCAAACGTACCTACGTTCTGCATTTTAATTTAAAAAACCTACCTGTTACCAACTGTTCGTCTAAAATTGTGAGCCATATGTTTGTGACTATTATAGCGCCATCTGTCACAAAGCGAAAAAAGTGGTCCAAGGAAAACATTCATATTTCTTTACGTGCTACACGAATATGTAATAAAAAATGGGGGTTGCTATTTAAAAAAACGCAGTTGGTATCGGTTAGACCTACAGCAGCGCCATCTAGCTGGCCAACCATAGCGCCACCTGGTTTCCCCCTTCAAGCTAGACAAGTTTCGTTCTTTGCAGTTTTTTCGTTTGACGCTTATTTCGTGAGATATTTGGCCCGGTTGCGATCAGTGGACCACCCTGTAGCCGGCCGCGGTGGCCGTGCGGTTCTGGCGCTGCAGTCCGGAACCGCGGGACTGCTACGGTCGCAGGTTCGAAGTCTGCCTCGGGCATGGGTGTGTGTGATGTCCTTAGGTTAGTTAGGTTTAAGTAGTTCTAAGTTCTAGGGGCCTAATGACCTAAGATGTTGAGTCCGATAGTGCTCAGAGCCATTTGAACCATTTTTTTTTTGAACCGCCCTGTATATGTATATCGCTGTCCCGTGACTTGTCGCCTCACTGTATTTTGGCTATCGAGCCAATGATTTACGTAATGCATGCTACTATCGAACTTTCTGTGAAGAAGATTCTAAGGAAACTGTTAAAAAGTGCAAGAACGTAACACTGTAGCATGTGTTCATGAATTCCATCTGGTAGTTTCAGACTTTCTTAGAAGGAAGAAGAATATAGGTTATATTTACAGATTTTTGTAAGGTCATTTGAAGCTCACCTAAGCGTGCCTTTCCGATACCTGTCCGAAAGGCGGAAGGAGATTTAACACTGAAATACGTAACTCTGACGAAATTTCTGTGCTTACAAACATCTAATATACTACGTAATTCACGTCTCCGTCGCTGTTCCCCGGTGCGCCTCAGTCGAGGACTACGAAATCGGCTGCCATGTATTGCTGCTGACCTCAGTCAGAGTGGTCTATAATAAAACGAACGCGATTTTCGTAAGTTTATTACGGTGGTTACCTCATGACCGCACCAAAGTACTGCCTGGAGAAACCGCCGGGTCAGCTAATCACCTGGTTCCAGTGACATGTCGGCTGCCCTTGTTTCCTGACGAATCACAGTGAAACCATCTATTGCAGTGACACGTGCGCACTCTGACTTAGTCATCAGTTCTGCGAGAGCCGAGTCCACTTTGTCAGCGTAGACGCTTCACGTAATGCTCCGTCACCGAAGTCGACCATTGCACGATTCTTTGAGTAAGGTCAGAGCGGCATTGCGTAACACGACTCGCCTCAATGCAGGCGCTTGTAACTGTCTCAACTATTTGTCTGTTTTGTTTCGGTCTTCGGTGAATTAGTTACGTTGTCGCCGCTGTGTAGCAACTCTCTGTCTTAACAACTTCGTTCAGTTAACATGGGTACTCTGATACCCATCAAACACGAATCTTCGTATTTTCTATTACAATGAAGCGCCAAAGAATCTGGTACAGGCATGCGTATTCAAATACAGAGATATGTAAAGAGGCAGAATACGGTGCTGCGGTTGGCAACGTCTATATAAGACAAGCGTCTGGGGCATTTGTTAGATCGCTTACTGCACACGGTTACTGCTACAATGGCAGGTTATCAAGATTTAAGTGGGTTTAAACGTGGTGTTATAGTTGGCGCACCGCGCGGGATTAGCCGAGCGGCATAAGACGCTGCAGTCATGGACTGTGCGGCTGGTTCGAGTCCTCCCTCGGGCATGGGTGTGTGTGTTTGCCCTTAGGATAATTTAGGTTAAGTAGTGTGTAAGCTTAGTCCCATAAGATTTCACACACATTTGAACATTCATAGTCGGTGCACGAGCGATGGGGCACAGCATCTCCGACGTAGCAACGAAGGGGGGATTTTCCCTTACGACCATTTCACGAGTGTATCGTGAATATCAGGAATCCGGTAAAACATCAAGTCCCCGACATCGCTGCGGCCAGAAAAAGATCCTGGAAGAACGGGACCAGCGACGACTGAGGAGAATCGTTCAATCTGACAGAAGTGCAACCCTTCCGCAAATTGCTTCAGATTTCAGTGTTAGGCCATCAACAAGTTTCAGCGTGTGAACCACTCAACGAAACATCATAAATAGGGGCTTTCGGAGTCGAGGTCCACTGGTGTACCCTTGATGACTACACGACAGAAAGCATTAATTCTCGCCTGGGCTCGTCAACACCGACATTGGACTGTTGATAACTGGGGACATGTTGCCTGGTCAGACGAGTCTCGTTTCAGATTGTATCGAGTGGATGGACATGTACGGGTACGGAGACAACCTCATGAATTCATGGACCCTGCATGTCACAGGGGACTGTTCAAGCTAGTGGAGGCTCTGTAATGGTGTGGGGCGTGTGCAGTTGTAGTGATATGGGACCCTCTTATACGTCTAGATATGGCTCTGACAGGTGACACTTACGTAAGCATCGTGTCTGATCACCTGCATCCATTCGTGTCCATTATTTATTCTGACGGACATGGGAAATTCCAGCAGGAGGAATGCGACACCCCGCACGCTTAGAATTGCTACAGAGTGGCTCCAGGTACACTCTTCTGAGTTTAAACACTTCCGTTGGCCACCAAACTCCCCAGACTTGAGCATTTTTGAGGATATACGTGATGCCTTGCAACATCCTATTCAGAAGGGATTTGCACCTCCTCGTACTCTTATGGATTTGTGGACAGTCGTGCAGGATTAATTGTGTCAATTCCTTCCAGTACTACTTCAGACATTAGACGAGTCCATGCCCCGTCGTATTGCGGCACTTCTGCGTGCTCGCGGGGCCCTACAACAAATTAGGCAGGTGTACCAGTTTCTTTGGCTCTTCAGTGTACACTAGAACATTAGACCGGATCAGTAATGAGAAAATACGAGTTTTAAAAGAGTATCCTGCCTAACGCTCCTTTCTAGGATGCTTCGTGCAAATGAGAACAACTTGAAATCAGTTAAGTTGAGAAAGCACATGTCCGTCAAAAAGTATGGTAGCCTGTTTACATCGACTAATGAAATGAACCGCACCCCACTACTTTTATGCCATACGTATGTTGTACCTCAAATAACAGGTTTTGCAAGTCATCACATGGTCATGTCTAACTGAAGTGAGGCACGTTTGCAATTTACACAATAAATGCAGGAATATGACCCGTAGATGATCAACGACGGCAGTCCAAAGCAATATACGAGTAAAAAATATTTCGCCTGACGTGAATTAGCGACATCGCAGATCATTTAATTTTGAATGGGAATTTGAACCTTATATTAATGGTCTAACCATTAATCATTTTTGTGCGATCGAATAAAAGTTGAGTTATGTTGAGGTGGCATGGAAATGATTATTATATTAAGTTTAATAACAGTTTTAAAATTACAAAACTACACGCTTCCACCAAATTTATGAATTCATTTTTTTGCTAGTAACTCAGTCCCGCTGCTTTGTTAACGTAAATTACGTACGAAAGGGGTAGTAGCTGCATATCAGCCCCTAGTTACAGTAAACTGCAATAATATTAACTACAAAACAGTTAAGATTATCATTTTACAAACGCATGGTTTCACGGCGACACACAGTGATAAAATTCTTCGGAGGTTCCAGCCGCGCCATGTGGTTAAAAATCCACGAACTTCCAGCCGAGTGCTCCTCGGCCATCGTCAAGTGGTGACTGTTGTTCGATTTCTTTTGCAGTCCTTATATTTCCGTGATGATGCCTATAACATCAGCGGTGGTGCCCACTCCAGCACCATACAGGGTAATGTTTTGTTTGCAAGATCGCCGCACCCGTTTCCATCTTCCGATGGCCGGTCCCAAGTTGTGCTAAGGTGCAGAACACCGTCTTCATTGAAGGTGTTTTCAGATATTATTATCTCGATCGTTTCTTTTGTAACGCTATCCCAGAAACCATATGTCCGTTTAACAACAGATGTCTTGTAGACTGCAATTCGGCGTCCGTTTTCAAGACCACGTTCCGTTACCGATGATTTCTCAGAATACCGTTGACGGAAATACCCCTCGTATTCTATATCTATTCAATATTGCGTACAGTTCAATCGATGTAAATCTGTGCGCAATCACAAGGTATTTTATCCCTGACGTACTGAAGCCTTTATCATCTTTCATAGCCGTCATGAGTTGTTGACTTTTTAATACTCCGTGCCTTTCTGCTTAAGATTTTTCGGTAAAATGCCTTGCTAAATTTATCGGTTGTTGTAGTCACTCTCTCTGAAGACTGTCTGTAAGTGGTTCAGGACAAAACGTTTCTGTGCTGGGTGGTGGTACCTTATAACGCGCAGATATCAGTCCTTATGAGTGGGTAGTCGGTAATGACTGTGACTGTCTCATCCATTTGTTTATCGACGGACGAGTATGTCACGGAGCGTCAAGCCACCGTCCATCCCAACCGCCATCGTGAACTTCACGTCGTCATGGATGTTTCTGTTGTTGCCCAATAGCTCTCACAGTTTTAGACTTCCGTCAAGCCAAACAACGAATGTGTCGACGCAACGTTAAAATCAACTAGACTTTGGGCAAACTGTGTCTGGGTCGACGTCCTGAAAGTACTCCATAATCAGGTTGGCTAACAATGAAGCTAATGGTCTTCCCACTGTGAGGACATCCGTCTGGTTAAAATATTCTTCATCATACAAAAAAATTACACTATAGTATGCTTTAATAAATCCGCAAGAGTGACATCAAATAAGAAGCACAGGGAAGCTATAGATTCTTTGTTGGGAACGCGAGTGAATAATGAGAGTGCCCAAAGGTGACCATCGATTGAATAAAGAAAATCTCTCTATTTCGGAACGCTGCCCGCTCAGCGACGTCCGACGATATTTCCATTTTATTATACAAATAGGACTGCCGTTTTTTATGCTATTTTTACAAATAAAGTTCATTTAATAATACTGAAACGATACATAAATTTAAATCGTTAGTGTAATGCTAAGTTTTACGAGAGCCTCTCGAACAAAGGATACCTGCTAACATCTTGTCGGACCCCCTTTTGGCCGGCGTACTGAAGCAACTCGACGTGGCATGGACTCAACAACTCGTTGAAAACCACCTGTCGAAATACTGAATCATGCTGCCCCTAAAGTCGTCCGTAATTGCGACAGTGTTGTCAGTGCAGTGTTGTGGGCACACACTAACCTCTCGGTTATGTCCCATAAATGTTCGATGGGATTCATCTCGGATTATCTGTGTGGCCAAATCATTCGCTCTAATTCTTTAAAATGTTCTTCAAACCAATCGGGAACAGTTATGACCCGGTGACATGGCGCATTATCTTCCATAAAAATTCCATCGTTGTTTGAGAATATGAAGTCCATGAATGGTTGCAAATGGTCTCGCAGTAGCCGAGCATAATCATTTCCAGTCGATGTCGGTACCGTTGGAGCGGAGGAACCAGTGCATGCCATGTAAACACAGCGCACACCACTATGGAGCCAGCAGCAGATTTCCAGTGTGCCTTGTTGACAACCAGTGTATCTGACTTCATGGGATCTGTGCCACACTCGACCCCTACCATGAGTCCTTACCAACTGAAATCGGGACTCATCTGATCAGGCCACGGTTTTCCAGTCGTCTGAGGTCCAACCCATATGGTCACGAGCCCGGGAGAGGCGCTGCAGCTAATGTGCTGTTAGCAAAGGCACTCGCGTCGGTCATCTGCTGCCATATGGCATTAACGCCAAATTTCACTGCACTGTCCTAACGGATACGTTTGTCGTATGTCCCACACTGATTTCTGTGTTATTTCACCAAATGTTATTTGTCTGTTAGCACTGACAACTCTACGGAAACGCCGCTGCTCTCCGTCGTTAAGTGAAGGCCGTCGGCCACTACGTTGTCCGTGATGAGTGGTAATGCCTGAAATTTGGTATTCTCGTCACGCTCTCGATAGTGTGGGTCTCGGAATATTGAATTCACAAACGATTTCCTTAATGATATATCTCATATGTGTAGCTCCAACTACCATCCCGCGTTCAAAGTCTGTTAATTCCCATCGTGCAGCCCTAATCAAGTCGGGAATCTTTTCGAATGAATCACCTGAATGCAAATGTCAGCTCCACCAATATACTCTTCTATGCCTTGTATGCGCGATATTACCGCCAATTTTAAATGTGTACATCGCTATCCCATGACTACCGTCTGTTGATCCAATTTGCAGGCAAAATAAAAACATAATTCAATGAGACTTAATCCTTCAAATTTTGCAGTTGATTTACCAAATACGAAACGTACAATGCCACTTCATAGACAATGGTACACAATAAATAACTTATATAACTGAAAACGCATCATGAATACAGTAGACTCTGTGCGCCGGTGCGAGCGACCATTGAGGTAAACGGAATGAAGGAAGGTACTGGTTCAATGTGTCATCGTCGACAAGGCTATTATGGACGAAACGCAAGCTCGAGTTGTGTTAGGAAAGGGAAGGACGTACATTTCAGAGGAGCGATAATTCTGTTTGCCTTAAGCGATGCTAGGTAATCACGGTAAACCCTAATTCTGAATGGTCGGATGTAGCCTTGAACCGCCGTTCCCCCATATGCGATTCCCGTTTATTATCACTAGGCCATCTGCTCTCACAAAATGGTACAAATGTTTCAAATGGCTCTAAGCACTATGGGACTTAATATCTGAGGCCATCAGTCCCCTAGACTTAGAACTACCTAGACCTAACTAACCTAAGGACATCACACTCATCCATGCCCGAGGCAGGATTCGAATCTGTGACCGTAGCAGCAGTGCGGTTCCCGACTGAAGCGCCTAGAATCGCTCGGCCGCAGCGGCCGGCAGAATGGTGCAGTCGCACTGATAGTGGACTCGTATCTGGAAGAAATTCGAATTTCTGTCTGTCCACTCTAATTTTTGCTTCGTTTCCGTAAATAACTTGATGTGAGTGCCAGGATGGTTCCTTAAATTATCCACGTCTTATTTCCTACCATCTTTCTCCAGGGCATCGCTCGGCACCATAGTCTTCGTGTTGACCATGGTGTTAGCGGAGCTTTCGACTGGCAACGTGCTGTCACTAGGGCAACGAATATCTGAGATCCTCGCGTCTGACGAGCGAAACCGAAGAAAATAAATCAAATAATTCTTGCTCTCTGGTTGTGTTCTGTGCGTTAAGTCCCAGCCTGATCAAAGGAATCCGGATGCTTGTTAGTGGCGTTAATATGGGGTGTGTACTCTCCTCGCCTTAGTTATGGCTTGAGTTCTACTGGAACATTCTCAGTGTGTCTGAATATCTGTTGAGGAATGGCAGTCCATTCTTCCTCATGAGCTGAAACCAGAGAAATCACTTAAGTTGGACGCTGGGGTCTGGAGCGAATTGGACGTTCTAACTCGTTCCAAAGGTATTCCATTGTGTCAAGGTCGGGACTGTGGGCAGTTGACCCATTTCAGGAATGTTATTGCCAACAAACCACTGGCCCATCGATGCTGCTTTATGACAGGGTTCATTGACATGCTGGTTCGAAAGACCATCGTCTCCGAACTGTTACTCTACTGAACGCAGTTCACAATTCTGTAAAATGTTTTCATGTCCTTCAACATTTAGAGTGCAATACGGGGACCACACCCAGTCGACGAAAATCACCTCCACAACGTAATACCACCTCATTCTTATTTCTCTGTTCGCCGTACACATGGTGACAGGTAAAATTCTCTAGGCATTCGCCAAACCCAAATCCTTCCGTCGGATTTCCACTAGGTGCAGCGTGATTAATCACCATGAATCACTCGATTCCGTGTCTGCCTGCTTAGCTGATGCTAACGTACTTGCCTCCCACGCACTGCGCCCGGGTTCGATTCCCGGACGGTTCGAAGATTTTCTCCGCTCGGGGACTGGATGTTGTGTCGTCCTCATCATCATTTCATCCTCATCATCGGCCGCTAGTCGCCGAATGTGGCGCCGACTGAAATAAGAGTTGCACTTGGCGGCCGAACGCGAATGGCACCTCCCGGCCAACAATGCCATACGATCATTTCATTTCATCTCACTCGCTTCTATTCATCTACTGTCCAGTCGCACCGGTCTTTAAACCATTTGAAGTGTCGCTTAACGTTAACTACATCTACATCTACAGTTATACTCCGCAAGCCACCCAACGGTGTGTGGCGGAGGGTACTTTACGTGCCACTGTCATTACCTCCCTTTCCTGTTCCAGTCGCGTATGGTTCGCGGGAAGAACGACTGCCGGAAAGCCTCCGTGCGCGCTCGAATCTCTCTAATTTTACATTCGTGATCTCCTCGGGAGGTATAAGTAGGGGGAAGCAATATATTCGATACCTCATCCAGAAACGCACCCTCTCGAAACCTGGACAGCAAGCTACACCGTGATGCAGAGCGCCTCTCTTGCAGAGTCTGCCACGTGAGTTTGCTAAACATCTCCGTAACACTCTCATGCTTACCAAATAACCCTGTGACGAAACGCGCCCCTCTTCTTTGGATCTTCTCTATCTCCTCTGTCAACCCGACCTGGTACGGATCCCACACTGATGAGCAATACTCAAGTATAGGTCGAACGAGTGTTTTGTAAGCCATCTCCTTTGTTGATGGACTACATTTTCTAAGGACTCTCCCAATGAATCTCAAACTGGCAGCCGTCTTGCCAACAATTAATTTCATATGATCATTCCACTTCAAATCGTTCCGCACGCATACTCCCAGACATTTTACAGAAGTAACTGCTACCAGTGTTTGTTCCGCTATCATATAATCATACAATAAAGGATCCTTCTTTCTATGTATTCGCAATACATTACATTTGTCTATGTTAAGGGTCAGTTGCCACTCCCTTCACCAAGTGCCTATCCGTTGCAGATCTTCCTGCATTTCGCTGCAATTTTCTAATGCTGCAACGTCTCTGTATACTACAGCATCATCCGCGAAAAGCCGCATGGAACTTCCGACGCTATCTACTAGGTCATTTATATATATATTGTGAAAAGCAATGGTCCCATAACACTCCCCTGTGGCAGGCCAGAGGTTACTTTAACGTCTGTAGACGTCTCTCCATTGAGAACAACATGCTGTGTTCTGTTTGCTAAAAACTGTTCAATCCAGCCACACAGCTGGTCTGATATTCCGTAGGCTCTTACTTTGTTTATCAGGCGACAGTTCGGAACTGTATCGAACGCCTTCTGGAAGTCAAGGAAAATGGCATCTACCTGGGAGCCTGTATCTAATATTTTCTGGGTCTCATGAACAAATAAAGCGAGTTGGGTCTCACACGATCGCTGTTTCCGGAAGAAATGTGTTTCTTATGAGGAGCTACTCGATCATTGTACCGCAGTCTTTTTAATTGGCCTGCGCAGAATCATTGTGCTGGGTGTTAGGGTGCAAGCACTTTGCAACTAACGAGTGATTCTTTCCGTTGACTTCATTCATGTTTTTGAAGCAAACAACTCCGATAAGTTTGACAGTCCACGTCGGCCATTACATGAGATTTGCCCGGTGTTGGTTTAGCTGCGGTTGTTACTTCCAGTTTTTACCTGACAATCACTTCAACAACAATCGACTTGGCCAGCATTAGAAGGACTGAAACGTTCCTGATGGCTATTTATCCAGGTGACTAGACCACGTTTGAAGTCACTGACCCCTGCTGAACGACCCATTATGCTGTACTGCTTCTCTACTGCAGTGAGACCACAATAATCCACCGCCCCCACTCCTCCCCTCTTCGTTTTGCACTGACGTGTCCGCCTCCCGTGACGTCTGGTGGTCATTTTCGCATTGCGTAGTGCTGTCTAAATACTTTAAATCAGAAAATGTATATCCGCTAAGTGAAAGCGACCATATGATTTCGTGTGAAGTTTTAGTACTTACTATGTTTTCTTTTGATGATGACGATGAGCTAGGACGCTGGAGCACACAGTCAGTAACTCATATCTTTGAAAGACGGGTTGCTTCGTATCATTTTGTGATTTGTTGTATCCAACAGTAACTTACAGAGCTCCGTAGCGTTGAATCGGATTACTCTGTACAGCTATCGTTTTTGTGCTCTGCCATGGAAGTTGGACAGCCGCTTCTAGGTAAACCACTCTACTGGTTAACTCGAATAACTGTTCTGTAGCGCGAATTTGCAGGACGAGGAAGAACCTTGGCCAGCAGCCAGTGAGGTTGATACATTGTGTGGTACCGGGAATCGAATTATCCGCGAATCCTTCAAGGGTAGAAACCCAGTTTAAGTCCATAATTATACATCGTAACGTTTGCAGCAGTATCTAAGTCACTGATCTCGCCGACAGTCTTGTTAAATCTCTAGATTAGAGACAACTGAGAGGTTTCGCTTAAAGGCCAGTCTTCACGGTTCTGTCGACAGTATTGCTATTATCATGGAATTACTCTTTCTCTGACGGGTTAAGTGATGTAGTCTCTGACGAGCTGCGCTTGTAGAGGGCTTTTATGCACAATATTTCGACAACTTACCTAACAGTCCTCAAACGCTATGTGCAATGGTCTGTGAAAGAGATAGAGAAAAAGGGAAGATCGCTTGTCTAAGAAACGCTGCCGAACCGTTGGAAAAACCGGTAGACTTCTAGGTAAGTAAGATATCTAATGTACTTCACTTCTCTCAACAAATACTGTGTAACAGTTGTGGTCTTTTATGTTAAAGGTGATGTACACCTCTAAAACTCGGGTATTAGCGCAATGCTTGCTCATGTGACATGTCGAATACGGAGCACACGATTAGAAAAAAGCATCGAGATAATAAAAAAGGCAGAAACAAACGTAATTCGCTGAAACAGCTGAGCCTGTAGTATATCAATAAAATGACAGAATAGAAGACCACTATCTTGTAGAAGAAGGCAAGTTTCTTCGACTGTTTAATTAAAATGTGTATCGAAATATGGGTATTGGTAAAGGTAGTAGGGACGAAGGTTTCAGTTTCAACAAGACTTGAGCTCCAGTACTTAAATTATTAAGATATTGCCGATTACATCAGGTGTACGTGTTGAGGAGATGTATATATCACCGAATTCCACACAACCAACAGAGAATACGATCGAATCAAGAAGTATAACGTTGACTTTGTTGTAGAAGGATGCAACTCGTAACTCGGGACGGGCACTCATTTTTCCCAATGTCAGTACATCCGATCACATCCCAACTTGAAGTGAGAACTCATAGCACTTGGAATGGAGAGATGCGATACAATTCCAGGCAAACCAGACTTTCATGGAGGACACATTGCTTGAGTGAATTTAATTGGAAAATAGAGACAAATTCTACATCTACATCTACATTCATACTCCGCAAGCCACCCAACGGTGTGTGGCGGAGGGCACTTTACGTGCCATTGTCATTACCTCCCTTTCCTGTTCCAGTCGCGTATGGTTCGCGGGAACAACGACTGCCGGAAAGCCTCTCTAATTTTACATTCGTGATTTCCTCGGGAGGTATAAGTAGGGGGAAGCAATATATTCGATACCTCATCCAGAAACACACCCTCTCGAAACCTGGACAGCAAGCTACACCGCAATGCAGAGCGCCTGTCTTGCAGAGTCTGCCACTTGAGTTTGCTAAACATCTCCGTAACGCTATCACGCTTACCAAATAACCCTGTGACGAAACGCGCTGCTCTTCTTTGGATCTTCTCCATCTCCTCCGTCAACCCGATCTGGTACGGATCCCATACTGATGAGCAATACTCAAGTATAGGTCGAACGAGTATTTTGTAAGCTACCTCCTTTTTTGATCATCCGCAGCTCGTGGTCGTGCGGTAGCGTTCTCGCTTCCCGCGCCCGGGCTCCCGGGTTCGATTCCCGGCGGGGTCAGGGATTTTCTCTACCTCTTGATGACTGGGTGTTGTTCGATGTCCTTAGGTTGGTTAGGTTTAAGTAGTTCTAAGTTCTAGGGGATTGATGACCATAGATGTTAAGTCCCATAGTGCTCAGAGCCATTTGCATTTTTTTGAAAAGCCGCATGGAACTTCCGACACTTTCTACTAGGTCATTTATATATATTGTGAAAAGAAATGGTCCCATAACACTCCCCTGTGGCACGCCAGAGGTCATATCGATATCGTGGTCATCACAGACGGAGCCCAGCTCTTTTGGATTAAAGAATGAAGTACTGAACATTAGGATTTAACGGCGATGAGTATGTCATTAGGTAAGAAACACAAGTTCGCGTTGAGCGAGAGATAAGCAGGATTGTTCCGTCATTTGCCTTAAGCGATTTGAGGAAAACCACCGGACACCCACATCTGATTGACCGGATGGGGATTTGAACCACTCCACATGTTTCTACCGAATTAGAGTTAAATGTCTTAATATGAAGAGTGATGATAGACACTGGCTCCCGTTGCCTTTGGTGTCATGAATACAGAATGAATGTGTCTTCCTGAAGAAAGATATTGTAGAAGCGAATCAGGAACTTTAATTTTGTTGAGTCTACACCCTTTTCTGAGGAGCAAATGATTGGATCATAGGCAACACACAAGGCATACACAGGCTGAAGAGTGCCTACGTCCGGCCACGTTTCAGGGGAGCGTCAACGAACATTCTATGTCTAACAAAATTTGATGCCCATGAAATGATCTCTCACCTATGGTTGTTCGCTCCAAAGACTTTGAAACGTCCTGTATAAGGTCTGAGAAACATCGAATACAACTTTAAGTGTTAAAAAGTGTTTTCAGGAGGTATTTATAGGTACTGTAGCGGAGTACGGAAATGAAATGTGGACGATAAGCAATTCAAATAAGAAAAGATTAGAAGCGGTTGAAATGTGGTGCTACAAAAATATCCAGAGGACTTCGTGGTTCTATGCTCATGAAGTATGTAATCGTTTTTATTTGTTCCCTATTGGATTTACTGCTTACATAACAAAGAGTAATTAACCATTTAACGACGAAATAAAGACCCCCAAAATCTGGACACGTTATTCTCCAAGATTCATCACAAGACACATGAAATTCCTAATTTGTATCAGCCTGCACTAAGAGGATACGGGAGAACACTCATCTCATCATTGAGTGTCAGGAATCGTGCAAGAACGTGTGAACAACACATTTCTGATACAGACAATGTGTCCATTCTTTTGACGCGTGAAGTGGAATCATAAAAGGAAAGAGCAGCCGACACAGACACTACAACGCACTCAGGCTTTACTTTCTGGCCGCTGTGTCCTAAAGGATTCTGTCGTCACACAAGAACACGGGAAAACTACCGTCACATTTGTCGATTTAGTTAAATTCACTTGCTATTGACATAGGGTGATCTGCTTCTGGGGCTTAACGCTCAGTGCAATAGACTGCGCGATAGGGAGGTGACCGAAACTAGGTTAGAATCCATGCAGCAGATTAATGACGCCAATCGGCCAGCTTGTGAGTGGTTCTTTGGAAGTTTTCAATGCTCTTTTAGGCAAACACTGGGAAGGCCCCCAATCGCTACCTCCGTAAATACGATACACAAACAGTTAAAATATGGCAAGATATTAAAAAAAAAGTTTCACGGACAGATGGCTCACCGATTTTCCTTCTTTCATTGACGTCCGCGACGACAGGAAGGGCATCTGACCATAAAGTTAAAAATTAATAGGTTTGCCAAATTTTGAGAACAGCGGTCCCCATATATCTACATCTACATATATACTCCACAATGTACCTTAGGATGTGTGTTGCAGGATGCTTCTCGGACCGCCATATGATTCCTCCTCTGCTGTTCCATTCGCGAATGGGCCTTAGAAAATAATTACTCGGACGTGTTCACTGTGGTCTTTTCGTTAGACATATCAGGAAGGAAATATTATGTTGCTTGACTCTTCACGGAACATACTCTTTAGGTATTTCAATAGTAAACCTCTACGTGATTTACTACCGGCCACGTGCAGCATCTCTGAGTGAAGTTTGTTGAATATCTCCGTCACTCTATCGCACCGACTAAACTATCCCGTGACGAAACACATCGCTTTTCGTTGGGGCTGGTCTGTCTCTTCTACGAGTGTTAATCCAACTTGGTACGGCAGCTAGACCAATCAGTAATACTATACAATCGATCGAACTAGTGTTTTAGATGTGTAAGCCACGTCTTTCGTGTGTGAATTACACGCTTTAAAAAAAGAACAGCACCATTAAGGAGTTATCCGAATGAATAGACAAAGAAGTGTTTACAGCTTCAGAAAAATTGGATCATTTACACTACTGGCCATTAAAATTGCTACACCACGAAGATGACGTGCTACAGACGCGAAATTTAACCGACAGGAAGAAGATGCTGTGATATGCAAATGATTAGCTTTTCAGAGCATTCACACAAGGTTGGCGCCGGTGACGCCACCTACAACGTGCTGACATGAGCAAAGTTTCCAACCGATTTCTCATACACAAACAGCAGTTGACCGGTATTGCCTGGTGAAACGTTGTTGTGATGCCTCGTGAAAGGAGGAGAAATGCGTACCATCACGTTTCCGACTTTTATTGTAGCCTATCGCGATTTCGGTTTATCGTGTCGCGACATTGCTGCTCCCGTTGGTCGAGATCCAATGACTGTTAGCAGAATATGGAATCGGTGGGTTCAGAAGGGTAATACGGAACGCCATGCTGGATCCCAACGGCCTCGTATGACTAGCAGTCGAGATGACAGGCATCTCATCCGCATGGCTATAACGGATCGTGCAGCCACGTCTCGATCTCTGAGTCAACAGATGGGGACGTTTGTAAGACAACAACCATCTGCAAGAACAGTTCGACGACGTTTGCAGCAATGTGGACTATCAGCTCGGAGACCATGGCTGCGATGGTGTACTCAACGACGAACCTGGGTGCACGAATGGCAAAACCTCATTTTTTCGGATGAATCCAGGTTCTGTTTACAGCATCATGATGGTCGCATCCGTGTTTGGCGACATCGTGGTGAACGCACATTGGAAGCGTGTATTCGTCATCGCCATACTGGCGTATCACCCGGCGTGATGGTATGGCAGGGCCGGCCAAACGCTGCACAGTGTGCAGACGTGCGGAAGTGCTGCACATGTGCGCACGTGTGCGACAGCGAGCGACAGCGACATCTGTTATTAGACATGTGTCCTAAATGAACGACGGCAGCTCCAGTTCCCTGTTTATGTGGAACACGCAAGAGCTTGTTTGTGAAAGATTTTTCTCGGTGATGAAAATGAATAAATCAAGTGATGAAAATCTCCGCAACTGTTTGCGTTTGTCAATGAGCCGTGATTTTGCGCCCGATTGTAACTATATCATTTCTCATGACCAGTGATAAACGTGTTTGGATTTATTCCTTTCATAATTAAAAATTATTGTTTACTAACTGTGCATTATTGCCTCATTCTGCTCCATGTTACATTATCATCAGGAAAATTGGTCATTAAACTGATTGTTCCAATGTCTATTTACATATAGGGGTTTTTATTAATGTGTGAAGGGCTACGCTCAGCTGAAGTCGATAATACATAACATTCATCTAATTGTCGGTTATTATGCAGATTTCAGACGGAACTGATGAAAGATATAGCGATAATGGTATTGAAATAACAGGTGATCATCGAGAGGTCTGCAGTTGTCATTCTGTTCAGAGGTAACTGAGGACACCGAGAATTAGTTGTAGGAAACCTTACATTAGTTTAATGTTATTTGAAATCATGAATAAGTTTCGTTGGAAGTGGCTAAGTGCTCTCTTTCTTAAATACTAGATCAAAAACATTACGCGTATTTACGTGCCGTCAGTCAAGCTGCCTTAATAAAAACCCACGGTTATTAACTGTATTGCTTGTCTTACTGGGTTAAACTGTTAACATAAAAGTAGACGTCTCAATGAGCAGACTGTGACAGTATTTTAAATGTTTAATACGTGAAATACCTTCCCATGGTTGGCTTGCAAGGTGTGGAAAGAGCACTAAAATTCGCCGGTACAGAGTATCCCAGCAAGTGGATAAAGCGACATCTGTGCGTAGAAACATGCACTACATGAACGCTGACGGCTGCGGCGTGCACGCTGTGACCCGGAAGTTGCACATGTGCAGGAGCACCGCACGCGTGCAGAATTTCTGGCCGGCCCTGTGGTATGGGGTACCATTGGTTACACGTCTCGGTCACCTCTTGTTCGCATTGACGCTTTGAACAGTGGACGTTACATTTCAGATGTGTTACTAATCGTGGCTCTACCCTTCATTCGATCCCTGCGAAACCCTACATTTCAGCAGGATAGTGCACGACCGCATGTTGCAGGTCCTGTACGGGCCTTTCTGGATACAGAAAATGTTCGACTGATACCCTGGCCACCACATTCTCCAGATCTCTCACCAACTGAAAACGTCTGGTCAATGCTGGCCGAGCAACTGGCTCGTCACAATACGCCAGTCACTACTCTTGAACTGTGGTGTCGTGTTGAAGCTGCATGGGCAGCTGTACCTGTACACGCCATCCAAGCTCTGTTTGACTCAATGCCCAGGCGTATCAAGGCCGTTATTAAGGCCAGAGGTGGTTGTTCTGGGTACTTATTTCTCAGGATCTATGCACCCAAATTGCGTTAAAATGTAATCACATGTCAGTTCTAGTATAATATATTTGTCCAATGAATACCCGTTTATCATCTGCATTTCTTCTTGGTGTAGGAATTTTAATGGCCAGTAGTGTATTGAAGATAAAGGGCGTCACTAACAGAGCAAGTCAATAACGCCTTGGTCCACCTCCGGCCATTACGCAGGTAGTTATTCGGCTCGGGACCGTTTCTTCGATTTGTTGGATGTGTTCCTAAGAGATATGGTGTCAGATTCTGTTCAATTTTCGCCTTATATCGTAAAAATCCTTAGAGGTTTTAGGGCTCTATCCATAGCGCTCCAAACGTTCTCAATGGGGGAGAGATCCGGCGACCTGGCTGGCCGAGGTAGAGTTTGGCAAGCACGTAGAGAGAAATAGAAACTCTCTCGGTATACGCGCGGGCATTATCTTGCTGAAATGTAGGCCCAGAATGGCTTGGCGTGGAGGGCAACAAAACAGAATGTAGGATATTGTCGACATGTCACTGCGCTGTAAGGGGGACGCGGGTGACAACCAAAGTGTACCTGCAATGAAAAGAAATGAAAACCCATACCATCGCTCCAGTGTGATGGCCGTATGGCGGGTGACTGTCAGGTTGGTATCCCACTGCTGTTTGGGGCGTCTGCAGACACGTCTTCGCTGATGATCGGGGCTCAGTTGGAAGTGATGCTCATCACTGAAGACAATTCTACTCCAGTCAATGAGATCTGAGGCCGAAGACGTGTCTGGAGGCGTCACAGACGCAAATGTGATCATCGCTCAATATGCCGCCCGGTGAACAGGAATAATGGCCTGGGGTACCCTTTATTTTCATAGCAGGATCCCTTTGGTGGTGATCCGTGGCACCCTTACAGCACAGCAATAAGTCGACGATAGTCTGCTCCCCGATTTATTGCCCTTCATGGCAAGCCAACCTGGGCTTACATTTGAGCAAGTCGTACACGGCGAGCATTTCTAATGCTCACCTCTGTGCTTGACAAACCACACCTGGGCCAGCTCTCTCCAATTGAGAACTTTAGGAGCTGTGGACAAGAACCCTCCAACCAGCTCGAGATTTTGTCGATCAAACTCGCAAATTGCACAGACTTTGGCACGGTTTCCGTCAGGAGGACATCCAACACTTCATAAATCAATACCAAGCCGAATAAGAGCCTGGCTAATGGCTAGAGGTGAACCAACACGTTATGGACTTTCTCAATTTGTGAATCTCTTTCTGATTAATAAATCATCCAATTTTTGTGAAATCTGAATCATTTGTTTGTTTGTACATGTGCATCATACCCATTTCCGTCCCATTTGTATAATTCATTCGTGGTGCGTCGTTCTTTCTTATTTTTTCTTTCTTAGACTCTATTTACTTAAGAGTCTGCTAATGAAACTTATCTTGGCGGTTGCTTTTCTTACTATTTTTTTAATGTAGTCGTACCACTTGAGGTCGTACCGGATGGTTACTCCTAGGTTCAATGATTTGTCGCCAATAGCGTTATCGTATACTACAGTGTGAATGATGCCATGAACTGCATTGACATAGGAACATGGAAAGACAAGTTTGTCTTTGTAACTGAAACTGTGACACTGTGTAGCATGCATTTTTCTTATTTGGGCTCACTTTGTATAACAATATGATGAGAGGAACACATACGCGAAATAGCGGCGTAGTACTGGCCCACATTGTAGAAGGAATCCATTGTTACTTCTTTTCGTAAATCATCTTGGCACCCAGATGCGTCAGTTTTGGAAAGAAAAGGTCCGACGTACTGGTCTCAGACTAATCGGGACCGCGCGGGAATAGCTGAGCGGTTTAAGGTGCTGCACTCATGGACTGTGCGGCTGGTCCTGGTGGAGGTTCGAGTCCTCCCTCGGGCATGGGTGCGTGTGTTTATCCTTAGGATAATTTAGGTTAAGTAGTGTGTAAGCTTAGGGACTGATGACCTTAACAGTTAAGTC
This sequence comes from Schistocerca americana, assembly GCF_021461395.2. Classification (NCBI taxonomy): domain Eukaryota; kingdom Metazoa; phylum Arthropoda; class Insecta; order Orthoptera; family Acrididae; genus Schistocerca; species Schistocerca americana. Next base: position 453,058,142 of record NC_060122.1, read on the forward strand.
CCATAAGATTTCACACACACACACACACACTCATCGGGACCGACCGGTCGCCGTGTCACCCTCAGATAATAACTATTTTTGGATGCAATATAGAGGGCCGTGCGGTCAGCACAGCGCTCTCCATGCCTCCATCAGTTTTCCAGACGTTAGAGGTGCTACTTCTCACTCAAGTAGCCCCTCGATTGGCGTCACAAACCTGAGCGCACCCCGCTACAGTCCTCCTTCTTCTTCTTCTTCTTCTGTAGTGGTCAATACAAGGATTGGTTTGCAACAGCTACAATGGCAGTTTGTCTCCATTGTGTGCGTCCTGCAGCTTTTCTCTTCATTTCTTTATAGGTGTTACATCCCACATCTTTCACGATTTGAACCTTGTACCTCAGTCGTCGTCTTCCTCTTGGTCTTTTTCCCTCGACATATCCCTCTACGATTGTGTTCAGGGGTCCTTTATGTCTTAATAGATGGCCTGTAAATTGCACTCTTCTTTTAACAATGAAACTCCAGAAGCTTCTCTTCTCACCTGCTCTTTCCAGAACCACTTCGTTTGTGACCTTGTCGATACATTTTATTTTGAGCATGCGTCTATAGCACCACATTTCAAAAGAATTTAGCTTCTGGTCTCCCTCTGTCCCGAGAGTCCATGTTTCACACCCATAGCATGCCACACTCCACACATATGATTTCAAAAATCTTTTCCTGATTTCAAGGCTAATACTCTTAGATGTTAAGACGTTTTTCTTCTTGTTAAAAGCAGCCTTTGCTTAAGCAATTCTACTTGCTCCTTCCATCCCTGGTAATATTACTGCCCAGATAAGTAAATTTATCATCTTGTTCAGGCAGTTCATTGCCTACATGAACTTGGAATTTCACTTGATCTTTTTTTTCACGTGCCATTACTTTTGTTTTTGCTTTATTAATTGTCATATTATATTCTTCCCCCATAACTTTATCCATTCTATTCAGTAGGACTACAAGATCTTCTTCACTTTCAGCCAGGACAGCTATATCATCGGCGTATCTTATCATATCTATTCGTTGGCCATGAATTACTACACCTGTCTGTGAATTTTCCCTTACTTTTTTCAGCGCCTCTTCAATGTATAGGTTAAAGATAACAGGAGATAGTGCTCAACCTTGTCGGACACCTTTCCGTATCTGCACCTCTTCTTGTTTTGTCCGTCCACGGATAACTGCTGTCTCGTTTCTGTACAGGTTTCATATCACTTTTCTATCTTTATAGTCTATTCCTACTTTTTTGAGTACCTCAAACATCTTATCCCATTTAACATTATCAAAGGCTTTCTCTACATCTACGAAAGCTATGTATGTTTTCAGGGTCTTATCTAGTCGTTTCTCAATTATTAGTTTTAGAGCAAATATTGCTTCTCTGGTTCCTCTATCTTTCCAGAATCCAAACTGGTCTTCGGAGAGTGTAGCTTCGACTTTTTGTTCTATGCGTTTTAGGATAATTGAGGTTACTGTTTTAGAGGCGTGAGTAACTAGGCTGAGCGTCCTATAATTTTCACATCTTGTAGCATTTGCCTTCTTTGGAATGGGGATCATAATGTTTTTCTCAAAGTCTGTAAGAATTTTACCCTGCTCGTACATGTTGAAAACAAGATTATACAACTCCTGATTCACTTTTGCTCCTCTAGATTTCAAAAGTTCGGCTGGGATATTGTCCATACCAGGCGATTTGTTGTTTTTCAATTTTTTCAGAGCTAGTTCAATCTCTTCCTTTAATATAGGTTCACCTATGTTGTGTGCATTTACTTCTGTTTCTTCTTCCATGATGTTTTCAGACACTTTTGGTCCGCTGTACAGTTTTCCTATGTATTGTTTCCATCTTCTTGCAACTTCATCATCGTCATCCAACATATTGCCATTTTCATCCATCACAGCCCTACACTGGTTCTTCTGTCTCCAAAGCAATGTCTCACACATTTATAGGCCTTGTCAATATTTCCCTTTCTCATGTTGTCCTCAACTGAAATACAAAGATTATCGAGGTATTTTTTTCTTGCTTGTTTTGCCTCTCTGTTGATTCTGTTTTTGAGACTCTTGTATTTCTCTTGGTCTTCCTTCTTCACAGAAATTTTTAATTTCCTTCTTTCTTCCATCATATTTAGTAGGTCATTAGTGATCCATTCCTTCCTTTTCTCTGTCCTTTCTTTTCCTATTACTTCTTCTGCTGCTTCTACTAATACCAGTTTTTATTTTTTCCCAGCTGCTTTGGATGTCATTGCAGTTCTCTGTATTTGTTTTCTTGTCTGTTTCTAGTTGATAGTGCTTCAGTGTATTTTCATTTTTCAGGTTTGTCAAATCCCATTTACATGTACTTCTTTTTTTAACGTTCTTGAATTTTAGTTCAGTCGTCGTTTTAACGAGTATGTGGTCACTTTCCACATCACAGCCTGGATATGATCTGCTGTCCTTAACTTGGTTTTTAAATCTTTGCTTCACTGATATGAAGTCAATTTGATATCTGTTAATGTCACCAGGCATTTTCCAAGTATATCTTCTTCTTGGATGATGATTAAAGAAGGTATTTGTAATGAAAAGTTTATTTATTTGTCAGAATTTTACAAGTTTATCCCCTCTTTCATTTCTTAATCCTAATCCAAAATTCCCTGCTACATCCTCTTCTTTACCTTCCCCAACAACGGCATTCATATCTCTGGTGATGACAAGGTTTTCAGCTCCTTTAATTCTGCCAATTACTTCTTCAAGGTGGTCATACATCATGTCGATTTCATCATCCTCGTGCCTCGTAGATGGCATATATACTTGGATTATGATTGTGTCTCTTGGTTTAGTTTCCAATCTGACATAAATTATTCTCTCACTATGTTGAACAAATCCTTTTACTCTTAACCCCATCTCTTTATTGAGGATAATTCCTACTCCTGCAATCTTGGGATTGTCTTGTGCTATTCCAGTGTGTATGATTCCGTAATCCCAAAAGTCTCCAGCATTTGGCCATCTCATTTCTGAGACTCCCAGAACATCAATATCCATTCGTTTCATTTCCATTTTCAAGTTTTCCAGTTTACCACATTTAAGAAGTGAGTTGACGTTCCATGTTGCTATCCTTCTTACATTAATGCTTTTGGATTTCGGTATCTCTTTAGTTGTCCCCGCCCGGAGATCCGAATGGGGGACTGTTTTACCTCCGGAAATTTAGCCAAAGAGCTTTCCATCATAAGCTGTTGATACTTGAGATACCCGCCCGGGTCTTTAATGGAGTGGTTTCCCGTTGCCTTCTCCATTCTATGCTGTTGGCCACCTTGTGGCTCCTCCGCCTTAAGGAGCAATTTCCCACCCCAAGGGCAAGAGAGTGCCCTTCCTTCTAGCCGCTCATCCACCCTCCTAGAAGGCCGTTGGCACTTGATAGAAGGTAATCCCCTTATCCCGGGAGATATTCGGCTCAGTAAAAGTATAGGTTGGAAATGAAAGACCCCTAGCCCTCGAAACCTAATAGCGTCAGGGTCGGAAAAGAGCAAGAGTTGGCCGAGGGTGGCCAAATAGGAAAGATAAAAGTGAGGAGCCTGGCATAAGTAAGTGGAAGCAACGCCAGGACTCAGCTCGGGACCCCATGGTCGCCAGCCACGTACTCACTAGGTGTGAGTCCCTGGGGACGTCCTCCAACCAAGGAAAAATTCCTGGCAGTACCGGGAATCGAACTAGTGTCGCCTCCCCGGCAATCAGCCACGCTGACCACCCAGCTATGGAGGCCGACTCGATTTACGAAAGGTACGGGAAGAATGAATGAGGATGGGGTTGCCAGATCAGGACTTGAACACCATCTTTCACTGACACTCCACCCCGTTGCTCGTTGTGTGCATATGTACGTGAGTGTGTGTGTGTGTGTGTGTGTGTGTGGTTTGTGTATGTGAAAATGAGAGAGAGAGAGATGGGAGGGGGAGGGAGAGGGAGAGAGAAGAGAGAGAGAGAGAGAGAGGGAGAATAAGTAACAGATTACCTGTACCTGGCTGGGTCACAAATTCAAGTCGGCATTTCTCGGAACCCGAGTGTCTGGCGCCAGCGAGTGGAAAAACGCTTGCTCGGCGATCCTCGGGGTTCGCCGACCTTGGCGCATAAATCTCGGAGCTGAAAGCAAAAGTGTCGGTTGCAGTCCCCGCCCATCGCGAATGCTGGAGGGCGGCGCAAGGCCAGCCATCGCTCTGGCATTCCTGGCTCTTCGCCGAAACGCGTAAACAAATCGGAAGGCAGGTACAGAGGCGGCCGCAGCGGCTCCGGCGCGGGCCGAAGGCGCGCCAAATCGCCACTGGCGCGTGGCGCGAAGGCGCGGGGGCCGGTCGTGACACGACTAGCCTAGTGACATAGGGATTAGTAATGCTGATTAAGTTGTTGGTCACCCTGAGCTCTAGCTTTTCTGATGCTGAAACGACTTAATCCACTGATATGAAAACCTTGCATGAATAGTTAAAGAAATGGTACTTCCACCTACATCCTCAGGAAAAAGTAATTCTGTGGTATCGTCAAAAAATTGGTGCGCTAACAAAGTCGGCACCTCGCATCGATACCACCAGAGGCAGCTATCTCCCGTTGCATTCCAGAATTACGAATGGGAGACGCTGGCGAAGTCACGTCCCCTCTTCCACAGCCACAGCGTCACTGCATGGAGGCCTTTATACAGCCCAGCAGAGGAACGCTCAGCTGCAATTCTAAGTTAAAACATCTTCCGTCTGACTCCGGGGGGCCCCGAGGTAGGCCAGAGTTAGAGACCTCCATCATGTACTCAACAAGCCTGCTGTCAAGGGAAACATCATTATCTCAACAAGGAAATTCCTAGATAAGCTCGACCTCCTCCAACCTGCAACCTGTCACCTGGATAACACCAGCATGGCTGCACCCGCACAATGGCACAGGATACGAATACCCGATGCAATACTGGATGTGATCCTCCAACAATGAAATAGCCGAACACCTCAGTGGGGCCCAAGGACCAACAAGCCTTTATACACCGAAAATAAAGAGAAAATGACGTCAACACCTTACATCCCAGAAGTCCAGCTACTACAAATGATAGCACTTCGGCACCGCAACTAAGAAGAAACGGGGTGGGGAAGGCTTAACACAGTTAATGACCTCCAATAAAGCAGTCAACATCGTCTCTATTTAGGGCACTTGTGTGACTTATGTCTTATAATGAACTACACTGAAGAGCCAAAGAAAATTATACGTCTGCCTAATATCGTGTAGCCGGCCGCTGTGGCCGAGCGGTTCTAGGCACTTTAGTCTAGAACCGCACCGCTGCTACGGTCGCAAGTTCAATCCTGACTCGGGCATGGATGTATGTGATGTCCTTAGGTTAGTTAGGTTTAAGTAGTTCTAGGTCTAGGGGACTGATAACCTCAGATGTCACGTCCCATAATGCTTAGAGCCATTTCAACCATTTAATATCGTGTAGCGCCCCCGCGAGTACTGGAGGAAACTGACGCTAAGAATGCTGCGGGGCTGTGCATAAATCCGTAAGAGTGCGAGGGGTTGGAGATCTTCAAATGGTTCAAATGGCTCTGAGCACTATGGGACTCAACATCTTAGGTCATAAGTCCCCTAGAACTTAGAACTACTTAAACCCACCTAACCTAAGGACATCACACACACCCATGCCCGAGGCAGGATTCGAACCTGCGACCGTAGCAGTCCCGCGGTTCCGGACTGCAGCGCCAGAACCGCACGGCCACCGCGGCCGGCGGTTGGAGATCTCTTCTGAATAACAAGTTGTAAGGCGCCTCAGATATGCTCAACACTGTTCGTGTCTGGGGAATTTGGTAGCCATCGGAAGTGTTTAAACTCAGAAGAGTGTTCCTGGAGCCGCTGTGTACCAATTCTGGACGTGCGGGGTGTCGCATTGTCCTGCTGGAATTGCCCGAGTCTGTCGGAAGGCACATTGGACATGGATGGCTGCAGGTGATCAGACAGGATGCTTACCTACATGTTACCTGTCAGAGTCGTATCTAGACGTATCAGGGGTCCCATATATCTCCAACTGCACACACTCCACATCAATACAGAGCCTCCACCACCTTGAAAAATCCACTGCTGACATGCACGGTCGATGGCTTCATAAAGCTGCCTTCATACTCGTCCGACCAGGCATCAAGTTTCTAGTCATCAACAGTCCAATTTCGGTGTTGATGGGCCCAGGTGATCCGAAAAGTTTTGTGTCGTGCAGTCATCAAGGGTACACGAGTGGACCTTCGGTTCCGAAAGCTCATATCGATGATGTTTCGTTGAATGGTTCGCAAGCTGACTCTTGTTGATGGCCCACCATTGAAATCTGCAGCAGTTTGCGGAAGGGTTTCACTTTTGTCACGTTGAACGATTCTCTTCAGTCGTCGTTAGTGACTTTCTTGCACGATCGTTTTCCGGCCACAGCGATGTCGGAGATTTGATGTTTTATTGGATTCCTAATATTCACGCTACACTCGTGAAATGGTCGTACGGGAAAATCCCCACTTCATCGCTACCCCAGAGATGTTGTGTCCTTTTCCTCGTGCACCAACTATAACACCTCGTCCAAACTCACTTAAATCTTCATAAGCTGTCATTGTAGCAGCAGTAACCGATCTAACAACTGTGCCAGACACTTGTTGCCTTATATAGGCGTTGCCGACCACAGTGCCGTATTATGCCTGTTTACGTATCTCTATATCTGAAGACCCATGCCTATACCAGTTTCTTTGGCGCTTCGGTGTATATTTCAGAGCTTTGTGATCTTTATTCTTCAGGAGAAGAGTTTGTAAAAGTGTGCATCAAGTGATGCTTTAGTATTCAAAGACTGTTGTAAGTAAATATTCCGCACATTTCTGTGGCAATGGACTGTATAAAATTAAATTAACCTATTTATCATTCTTGTAATATAGTGAACTAATATTCTACATGTTCTAGTTTCCATTCGTTCTGTTTTCGGAGCAAGTTAAGAACTCATCGTTCTACTGACGATTGTATTTTCATCAGGTTCAACAATAGACGCATTTCACCTATGCAACAGACACGTAAATTACATACCACCACTCATAATCACAAGCCAATTCTTGCCATATTGCAGTACACCAAAATATCTTGGAATAACACCAGACAGAACTCTTAACTTACGAACAGCATCTTTCAAATGTTACTGCTAAAATGGAAATGAGAAATAATATTTTTTAAAAACTTGCTGGTACCTCACAGGGAGCTAAATACTGCTGTTCGACCTGGATCAGCAGTGCTCACACTAAGAAGACAGATGTACAACTCAGTCAGGTAGTATGAATAATTATGAAATGTTCAGAATAGAAAAATTCCATTGACTTCGTGTTCTCAGCAATATTCCATCTCGAGCTCTAACAAGACCAGTCGCGCGGGGTAGTCACGCGGTATGAGGCGCCTTCCCACGGTTCGCGCGCCTCCCCACGTCGGAGGTTTGGGTCCTCCCTCGGGCATGGGTGTTCGTGTTGTCCTTAGCGTAAGTTAGTTCAAGTTAGGTTAAGTTGTGTGTAAGCCTAGGGACCTATGACCTCAGCAGTTTGATACCACAGGAACTTACCACAAATTTCCAATTTTCTAACAATATCATAAGCTCTTCAAAGTCCCGAGCAACTCCTTCATTCAGATATTGCACAAGCGAAACACCAACAAAAGCAAGGAACCGTTATGGTGCACAGGAAACAACCATTTTGGGTGTTCTTGCAGTGTCAATCTTGCATGGAAAATCCAGCAGGAGCAGTCGTCAGTATACAAGAAACCTCTAGTTGAGAACCCTTCCATGCAGATACCAAGATTCAATCTCCACATACGTCAGTGGAGTTGCACGAACAGGTTCGAACCAGACAAGGCAGATGTTGTTATATACTACGCAAGTGGGGATGGGCTAACTATGCAAACTGGACTGTGGTGCCTTATTATAGTCTATCCGCCATATTGTTGCTGACTGTGCTCATCAATCATACAAAGCGAAGTCCCCTTAAATAATCGTCTTCACAGTGAACAGAGCAGGTCAGTACGCAACAGCTGAGCAGAGTGCCATCAAGGAAGGACTGCTGTACTTCCATGTAATGTGGCCCAACATACAGTTAAATGCTGTTTGCTGTAGAAGATGGGTGCCCAAAACGCCAATGAATTAGAATGACATCATAGAGAAAGGAGTATGCTATCACTGTGGTGACCACACAGAATGCAGTAACAAGACTTAACTGATGAGCAAGAATAACTCGCGAGCTAACATCCCATAGACGTTCGGGCTCGTATGCGGTTCCTCGTCGTCGAAATGTCTCGACTCAAACTCGTCTAGGGGTTGAGCCGCACGTGTCGCATTACGCGTCCTAAATTAGACACTTGTGACCCTTTGGTTAAATTGTCTGCTGATGGAAAGTTTGCGAATTACAGAATTAATATAACATATAATAACAGTAATGATAATATCGGGAACTAAATTAACGACCCATAAATAATGTATGTCACACAGTTGCGATTTGGTTAGAACAATGTTTATTCAGAAAGCAAACTAGTAGCGAAAGTGGTCATATTTAGAGTTACTGTTACACTCAAGCGCATATCCATTTGAGACAGTTCGATCATTCACAATCTCATTGCTTAGTACAAGTTCGAGACCGCACCTCGTTAACTGTGCAAAAAGTTACAGTTCACTCCAGGCGCGCGGCTGCTCACCGCTCAGAGACTAAGTCCCACGAAACCATACAACGCGAGATTTTCTAAGTCGTTTCAATTCCTAGCTACCTAAAGACCGAACGTCCGCTTTCGCGTCTCCACCAACACTCTACCCTTTGGTGTCTCTCTGTCCCTCTGTCCGTACCCAGCCGCGTCCCCCGCGTGACTAGAGCAGTTCCCTTTACTGAAGCCGCCCATCTGATTGGGTACAGCTTATTCTACGTTATTTTATGTTTTACCATATTTGAGTAATCACAACTTGACCACTTTCACGTTCTAAATAACATAACAATAATACCCATTACATAATAAACATTAAATTCTTTTACATAATATTAGTACAATTTCCTTCTTAACTTTGAATGTCATCGTTCAGTGTGTTTTGTGTGGAGGAAATGATCTGATGCTTAACTGAAAACACTTTTTACTATACTATTTACTATTTACTATATCTTTCAAACAAATAAAGCTACAGAGCTCATATTTACAACATTTGTCATTTTAATGATGCGCTTCTATGTGAAATGTCGAGCGTTAAGATCGACCAAAGCGTTCAGATTTTAGCGTTCAGGTCTTGGTTACAAAACTTGTTAATTTCACTTTGACAGTAAATCCTGAACTACTATAGATATGATCAATATTCAAGTTTTATTGGAATCACCATGAAAATTATGAAGGATGCTAGATTAAAATTACTGTGGCTTAATTCCCTGAATTACCACAGAATTAAATAGTTTTCATAAATGTTTCCCTTTATGGCCGATCTTAGGTCCGCCATATTTAACACTGCTATTTCATCCTGGCCACAAACTGCTTCCACGGGGTTTCCGTATGACGTAGTTTCTCGTCTGTTTCACTCGCACACTACAGCACTCAGGCCTCATTCAGCGTAATAGATGCCAGTGAATTTCCCCATCTCGTGGCGAATCTGCGCTCTTTGTGGCACACGGTCCTAGACGACAGGGTTTATTTCACAATTCCTGAAGGCTGACTCTTTCGGCCATATATTTAAATGAGAGCGAAATGCTCGTTAACTCACAAACTAGTCACTATACTGACTCTGCTTTTCAAGGAGTGAAGAAGTGGCCATGTACGTAAAAAACAGTGTTCAGTTTGAGTCCATGCATTGTACTGAACAGGCATTTAAATGTGGTGCAGAGGCAGTTGAATTGAGTGACATTAAACTTCTAATTGTTCTTGTTTATAGGCCCCCTAGCTCTGACTTCAGAGTATTTCTGCTGAAGCTGGTGAGGGTTCTTGGTTCACTTTATAGGAAGTACCATATGTGGTGACATCAGTATTAATTTTTATATGATTGTGCAAAACAAAGGATGTTGATAGATCTGCTAAACTCATATGATCTGATGCAGGCTGTGTTTTTTCCAAATAGGGTGCAGGTTAACAGTAGCACAGACATAATATTTTTATTCATTCTTCATTTCTAGATGGTCATTCTGTTAGTAAAAGGGTGAATGGCCTTTCAGACAATGATGCACAAATTTTAACACTAAAAGGGTTTTCTACTCAAACAAGTGTCACATACAATTACAAACTATGTAGGAAATTTAATCCAACAGCAATAGCGAGTTCTTTAAACCTTGTCAAGGAACAAGAGTGGCAGAATGTTTATAGTGCCCGTAACATAGATGATAAATATAATGCTTTCATTAACACATTTATCATGCTCTTTGAGACTTGCTCTCCATTAGAACGTTTTAGACAGGGTACTAGATGTAAAAGGCAGCTGACTAGTGGGATAAGGATATCATGTGGAACAAAGTGGGAATTATATCAAAATGTTGGAAGTAGCCACAATCAAGGTACAGTAGCCCATTACAAACAGTATTGTAAGGTGCTTAAAATTGTTATTAGGAAGTTAAAGAGTATGTGGTACGCAAATAGAATAGCTAATTCACAGGATATAATGAAAAACATATGGTCAGTTGTGAAGGAAGTGTCTCTTCAGCAGCAGGGGGTCGACAGTATAAAGTCAGTTCGTAGTAAAAATATTTATGTTACTGATAAGCCAGTTATATGTACAGTTTTCCACAAGAACTCATATAACTCTCTTAGAAAATGCCTTTCCGAAACATGTCTGAAATACTCCTTTGTGATACTGACATGGGGGAGACTGAGTCAGTAATTAAATCACTGAAGACTAAGGACTCTTATGGATATGATGGAGTGCCTAGCAGAATATTAAAGTGCTGTGCTGCACATGTTAGCCCTGTACTTAGCCACATTTGTAATTTTTCTTTTAAGAATGCTCAGTTTCCTAAACTATTAAAGTACTTAGTGGTAAAGCCGCTTTATAAAAAAGAAGAAAGGGATAATGTAGACAATTTTAGATCTATTTCTATGCCATCAGTGTTTGCTAAAGTTACTGAAAAGTCTGTGTATCTAATGACAATTGACCAATTTATATTGCATAATTTACTGTCAAATATACAGTTCGGTTTCAGACGTGGTTTAACAATTGAAAAAGCTATATTCTCTCTCTTTGAGGTACTGGATGAATTAAACATAGTCCGCAGCTCGTGGTCGTGCGGTAGCGTTCTCGCTTCCCGCGCCCGGGTTCCCGGGTTCGATTACCGGCGGGGTCAGGGATTTTCTCTGCCTCGTGATGACTGGGTGTTATGTGTTGTCCTTAGGTTAGTTAGGTTTAAGTAGTTCTAAGTTCTAGGGGACTGATGACCATAGATGTTAAGTCCCATAGTGCTCAGAGCCATTTGAACCATTTGAATTAAACATAAGGTTTCGAACGCTAGGCGTATTTTTTTGATTTAACTGATACGTTTGATTGTGTTGATCACAAAACATTGCTCCAGAAGTTGAACCCATTACGGAATACGGGGAGTAGCTCACAATTGGTTCACCTCTTACTTTAACGACAGGCAGGAGAAGGTCATTATTCACCATTTTGAAAACGGCTGTGATGTGTGGTCTGAGCGGGGTACGGTCAACTGGGGGGGGGGGGGGGGTGCCCCAGGAATCAGAGTTGGGGCCACTCATGTTCCTTATTTATATAAATGATATGCTCTCTAGTACTACGGGTAATTCTAAAATATTGCTGTTTGCTGATGACATTAGCTTGGTAGTAAAGGATATTGTATGCAACATTGGCTCGGTTTCAAATAATGCAGTTCATGACATAAGTTCATGGCTTGTAGAAAATAAATTAACGCTAAATCACAATAAGACTCAGTTTTTAGAGTCTCTAACACAAAAACAGTTCAACAAAACCTGACGCTGTAATTTCACAGAATGGGCATATGATTAGTGAAACTGAACAGTTCATATTTATAGGTGCTCAGATACGTAGTAAACCGTCGTGGAAAACCCACCCCACGTTCATAATCTAGCTCAAAGACTTAATGCTGTGATTTTTACTGTTCGAACGGTGTCTGAAGTAAGTGATAGTGCGAGACGAAAATTAATGTACTTTGCTTATTTTCATTCGCTTGAGTCGAATGGGGTAACTCTTCCCATACTAAAAAGACATTTTTGGCTCAGAAACGGGCAGTTCGGGCAATAAATGGTGTAAGTTCGCGAACCTCTTGTTGACGCCTGTTCACTAGTCTGGGTGTTTTGACATTGCCCTCTCAGTATATATATACTTTACTGTCGTTTCTTGTTAACAGTATCAGCTTATTCCCAAGAATTAGCAGCTTTTCCTTAGTTAATACTCGGCAGAAATCCAATGTGTGTTCGGATCGCATTTCCTTGACTGTTGCGCAGAAAGGTGTGCAATATACTGCTGCAGCCATTATCAATAAGCTGCCACAAGAAATCTAAGCAGTAATCCACGCGCTTTCAAATAGAAACTGAAGAGTTTCCTCATGGGTCACTCCTTCTATTCTGTTGAGGAGTTTCTTGAAAAATTACACTGATTCTTATGTTATATTGTTGATTGCGTTTACTTAAACGTATGGCCTGACTTTTTTTGGGTTCATAAGGATTTTATTTTATCTGTTATTACTTTTATGTTGTAATTTCATGTACTGACACGTTCCACGATCTTGGAGATTTGCTCCTCAATTTGGTCCTACGGAACTAGGCGTGTAAATAAATAAAAATAAAAAAGTCCACCACCTATCTAAAGAGGCGAAGTTGAGACACCTTTCAGCTGCAACTACGGCAACCAGAGAGAGACTGATCAGACTACAAAATCAGACCAGGTGATGTGATGGGCACCTCACATAAGCAAAATACATGGACCAGTGCAGAATAAATATTACTCCTGTTGCAGTGAAAGTGTGCTATCTGCATCCATCCAGCCTAGTGGAGGGGGGATGTATTGGTCTGTGCTCTGCTCGCGTAGACTGTCTTCAGTATCTGATGGTTCAGAAAGTCCTGCATTGGAGGGCACTGCCTCTGCAAGCCACAGTGCTGCCGTTCGAGTCAACTGTCTAATGGAGTGTGGGAAACGTCAGCCAACAGGTTTTCTAGTGGCCTAACCACTGCGTCCAGGAAGCGGTCAACAATCGTAATCATGCGGGAGGGAGAGGGGGAAATGTGACCGCCGCTTGCCTTCCATTCACCTGGGTGTACTTCGATCTGTGGGCCTCACTACAGCTGGAGGCTGCAGAGTTGTCTCAGTCCAACTTCGCACATTCCACACAGAGCCAGTCGGTGCTTCCTGTGGCGCTGTCTACGATGTCAACGAGAGAGTCCTTGTTACCCACTTTCCCAAGCTGATATCATCTGAAACCTCAAGGATGATACCAGCCGAACTGCAGCCAGTGACCCATGACATGCTGGACGTAGAGTCCATGGATGAACCGCTGCAGCAACCAAGACGGTCCGCCGCTCACCAGCGTCAGTGCATTCTGGCCTTTAGTACACCAGCTCTGCTTACCGTAGCTGCCGGTAGCCGTGTATGAATACAACCGCATATTTTGAATAACAAATGCTTCTTTTACCAAACAGGTCATCTCCCACAGAGCCACCGCTCGCCATGCCCAAGGAGTGACGGTCGAGCCAGATCCTGACATCGATGACATAATTTTCGTGATTCAAATAACTTTACCAACTGCCGTATGTTTTGGTTTACTTTATTTTATATCTGAAATGCTGCCAGTTTCGGCAACTCAATATTGCCATCTTCAGGCCCCATACGCTATTATCGTATTAACAATCTTATCGAATGCTGCCATAAAACTGGAATCGTAAATCCGATCGTTATGCAACAGATTCCTGTGAACGGGTGACACCATTTATGGCACCATTCGATAAGATTGTTAATACGATAACAGCGTACAGGGCCTGAAGATGGCAATATTCAGTTGCCTAAACAGGTAGCATTTGAGATATAAAATAAAATAAACCAAAACATACTGCTGCTGGTAAAGCGGTTTGAATCAAGAAATACATACCAGCCGACGTTCCCCAGGCCATAATGGAACTACAGAGATTCGATGGCATAACGTCGTCACCTAACGTACATCCGGCCCACGGGTGTTACAAAAGGAACAACAATGGACATGTACTAGATATCAAATGAGGAGATCAGAAGGATCAGAGAACTAGATCTGGAGATGTAAGATTGTACGAACTTGAGATCGTACGCATTTGTCCTGAATTATTGTGTATTTGTATCTGTTTTCACTATCGATAAATAAATACAATTATAAAAATATCTTCCTCCCTTTTCAGAACTTTAGTTATAAATTTGCTTGACTAAGTTGATGTTAAAAATACAGTGTAGAAAGGCTTCACCAAAATATAACACAAAAATATTCACGCCTCCCATAAGGCGACGTGATTTAACTACTTGTATGTAAACTGATATCTTCATTAAATTCCTATTAGAGTACGAGAACCAACATGACATGTGCAGGAAAACATATGCCTTCTCGAATGTTTTAAGAAGGTTCGAGACATATGCGGACCTTCCGTAGCAAGAGAAACGCCCGGAACAACATTGTCGTAGGCAGATTCCCAGAAGAAGTATCCTGATCAACACTTGGAAGTATTGACAAAGTCATAAAATAATGCTGTCATTTACTTCAGATCACCACAGGAATTGTAGAAAGAAACCTCATTAGGTAAACTGCACTTTAGTAGTTAATATTTAATAGTTTATAAATCTGGGCTTCACATGGTAATTATAAGCGGGGGGGGGGGGGGGGGTCATACTTATGATAGAGGGGCGCTGTTGTTGCTGATGCTTTGACAGGCACACCGTCGGCACTGGTTATCGAAGAAGCACATCGGACGGACACTTATACCGGTGTTATAGGAAACAAGCAACGTTTTCCAATTCTAGGGCAATTCGTTGACTACGCCGAGTGTTCGCAACAATTTCTGCGTAATAGCTAGTTTTAGTTCCGCGTGGATACAAGTGAGTTATGTGTCGATCACAACCTTGGTTGAGTGAAAGAGTATAGCTTTTGCTCGTGAGGCTGTTTAGAACGACGATAGTGCGCGTCCTTTCCTCGAGAATCGGCTACATCAAGATGGGTAAATGATTCTCGCACTTGGCTTCACATTTCCATGATCGTCTAACGGTAACGTAGTGAAGTGGTTAGTTAATGATGTATTTCAAAGTAGAGATATTACGTGTGAGCAAGTTTCTCAGTTTCAAGCTAAATCACATGATCTGATATTAAAGAGCGATTAAAAACCTGTTAGGCTCGGAATTTCTGTTTATATGGAAAAATGTAAATCAATGCGGCTGAGTCGGAAGATCAAACATGCAATGTTCGGATACAGTATTAGTGGTGTTCTGCTTAAATATCTGGGCGTAACATTGCAAAGCGATATGAGGTCGAACGAGCACGTCAGAACTGTGGTAGGGAAGAGGAATGGTCGACTTCGGTTTATTGGGAGATTTTTAGGAAATAGTGGTTAATCTCCACATGAGTGCTAAAAGGAATCCGTTAAACTTCGGTTACACGATAAATCCGTCAAATATAAAGGCTGTAAATTCAACTAAATACCTAGGAATTACAATTACGAACAACTTAAATTGGAAGGAACACATAGAAAATGTTGTGAGGAAGGCTAACTAAAGACTGCGTTTTGTTGGCAGGGCACTTAAGGATGTAACACATCTACTAAGGAGACTGCCTACACTATGCTTGTCCGTCCTGTTTTAGAATACTGCTGCGTGGTGTGGGATGCTTACCAGACAGGACTGACAGAGTACATCGCAAAAGTTCAAAGAAGGGCAGCACGTTTTCTATTATAGCGAAATATGGGAGAGAGTGTCACTGAAATGATACAGGATTTGGGCTGGACGTCATATTTTGTTGACACCAACGTACATAGGTAGAAACGATCACCACGATAAAATAAGGGAAATTAGAGGTAGTACGGAAAGGTATAGGTGTTCGCTCTTTCCGCACACTATACGAGATTGGAACAATAGCGAATTGTGAAGGTGGTTCGATGAACCCTCTTCTAGGCACTTAAATTTGATTTGCAGAGTATCCATGTAGTTGTAGATGTAAACGAGACCGCATATAGGACGTTGGTGCGTCCAATTCTTGAATATTGCTAGAGTGTCTGGGTTCCGTACCAGATCGGATTGAAGGGGGACATCATAGCAGTTCAGAGGCGGACTGCTCGATTTGTTACCCGTAGGTTCGAACAACACGCAAGTGTTACGTCGATGCTACGGGAACTCAAATCGGAATCTCTGGAGGGAAGGCGACGTTGTTTTCGAGAAACATTATTGAGAAAATTTAGAGAACAGGCATCTGAAGCTGACTACAGAACGGTTCTATTGCCACCAACATACATTGCGCGTAAGGACTACAAAGATAAGATACGAGAAATTAGGGCTAATACGGAGGCATGTAGATAGTAGTTTTTACCCCGCTCTATTTGTGAGTCGAACAGGAAGGGAAGTGAGAAGTAGTGGTACAGTGTAGTCTCTACCACTGACCGTATGGTAGTTTGCGGAGTATCTATGAAGATGAAGATGTAGATAGTACAGTAAATTTTAGTCCTACAGTCATTAACAATTCCTCATTCTGTTAGAGATTACTCTCTGCTATAGTCTGGCCTAAGGTTTTGATCTGTTTTTCTTAGTGCGAATTTGTACTCATAAATTTTGAGTGTAAGCATGATTGACGACCAGAGGGAGGCAAATACCGGACGTCAAAGTCTATCGAGTGTCCTTGCAAATTTCTTGGTGCTGAAAACGAATGTATGTTACCAAAGACATGTATACTTGTACTGCCGATCATGAGAGGACTATGCTTCTCGACATTAAATACCATCTTGTTTATAGTCTCGCTATCATTAATTTGGTGGCTGAACTCCTCCCCCATTGCCGTCTCGGTTAGAAAATTCCGAATAGGGTAATTACAGCCTGTAACAGCGAGGGTGGCACATTGGTGCTACATTTGAGTGTAGTGACAATGGTACGTGCAGCATTGTCGGTGTTTAAGGCGTTCGCAGATGCTGTTGTATGTGGTAATTCTACTGGCGTGCCGTCTACACTGGTAGGCACGAAGCACTCAAGTTACTGGACACTGACATCGAGCTGGTACTAAGTCCGATCTCTTGACGTTCAGTAAGAGTTATTACGAACATCAATCCAGTAGTAGTAGCAGTAAGCACAGTTCTATTAAAACGTTCCATCTTGTTTCGCAGAGCGGAATCACGAAAGCACGTGAGTCTTTCAGTCCTCGTGCTGCAGGTTTTTGTGAAGCACGGGAACCCGCTAAGAGGGCATAAAAGTCCGCACGGCGAAAGAAGCGCTCCGACTAGCTGACGCGAATGCTTCGCGCATCTACCGCGACCTATCACGTAACGCAATTTTGCATGTCTCAGTGGTAACGCCTTACTGTTACCGCCGCTGTTTAGACTGTTTAAGTCACGTGACACGGATAGCACCTGCAGCCGTTGCAATTCGCAGTTGAAAGATAGCAACAGGGCTGTCTTCCTTCGTCGTACGATGTGCAGTTTTGAACCTATTTGTCCTAAGCCGTTTCTCATAAACTTCCTTACAATTTTCTCAGAAAATTTTCTTAATTACTACACGCAATAAAATCACTTAAACACCAGTAATTGAGTCGACTCTGTTGCAAATACTGGAACTCTACACCAACGCTGGAAATGATATACCATAGGATTAATGAGATAAACGTGACTGTAGAAGCACAACAGGTAGTAAATACTGGGTCACCTATTGACGATCATTACAATGGAGATCACTGAAAAAGTTCATTATATCGCTATAAAAGGCAGCCGAGTGAAAGTAAACAAGATAGCCGAGGTTAAACCTCTGAAATGAAGTAATACAACATATCGGACACGAGAAACTAAATATGGAAAAGATATTTGCGCGATGAATGTCGCGACTCATTATTGCACTGATTCGTAAGAATGTTTGACTGACTGATTGGTATTTTAATAACATTTCAGTACGTTTTCTATCGATTGGCGACTGTGAATGAATGTAAGGTCAATAACTACCCATCGGAGTTGAAAATAAATAAACAAATAAATAAAAAAATAGATGGTGAATGTTTGAGATAAACGGAAGTAACATCTGGCGTGTTCCAAGGAAATGTAATGGTACTTCTAATGTTCTCATTATGTGTAAACGATTTACCAGACGGGGTAAACAGCACTGCAAGATTGACGGTTCTGTTGTCTACAGGAAACTGCCGTCGTTGGACGACCCCAATGGATAGCAGAAACACTCGGTGTACTGAATGACAACTCTTTTTAAATGTGGATGAAAGTAAGATAATCCCTATGTCAAAAAGAAAGAAACCGACAGTATTAGATTACAAAAAAAAAGGTGTCAAAGTCGAAATCTGGCATGGGCCAAATATTTAAACATAAATTTACGCAGAAATGTACAGTAAAGGCACGAGAACAACGATAATATTGATATAATACTGGTTTTTTCTTCCTGACCCTTGACATCTCTTTTCTGCTACTATCTTCCCTATTCTAAAAGAATACTTATGCGCAGTAATTACTTTCTATACTGACCCAAAGTGAATCTCTGAAATTTTTCATCTGGCAGGACATTTACTTCCTTTCATAACTGAAGTGCAGAGTTCACTTTTCCATAACGCCAGTGAGCTTAGGTAAGTGGAATATGTTCCTTCTCGGAATTTATTCCTTCCACAATGCGATTTTCCTTTTAAATGCGACTACTTTCGCATGAAATCAGATAAAAGTACTTCTCTCCTTGCAATGTGTTACTGAGTGCATTCTGCAGTCAACTTTAAAATGCGAGGTCTGTAATCCACCCGGATCTTCTAATTTTCGTTTTTGTTTGCTTTTTCCTTCAGAAAATCAACAATGAACTCCTCAAAGCTAAAACTCATTCCAGACATATACTTGAACTTAAACAACATACTTTGCCGTAATATATAACATCGCCATATTCTTCGTTCAGTTCCATCAAAACCCGTTGCAACGGACGATGTAACAACGTGTGCGATTTCAGGAAATTTTTCTATTCGTACCGCCAATTCCATCACGTGTTCCATGCCTGTATACAGGGTGTTACAAAAAGGTATGGCCAAACTTTCAGGAAACATTCCTCACATACAAAGAAAGAAAATATGTTATATGGACATGTGTCCGGAAACGCTTACTTCCCATGTTAGAGCTCATTTTATTACTTCTCTTCAAATCACATTAATCATGGAATGGAAACAGACAGCAACAGAACGTACCAGCGTGACTTCAAACACTTTGTTACAGGAAATGTTAAAAATGTCCTCCGTTAGCGAGGATACATGCATCCACCCTCCGTCACATGGAATCCCTGATGCGCTGATGCAGCCCTGGAGAATGGCGTATTGTATCACAGTCGTCCACAATACTATAACGAAGAGTCTCTACATTTGGTACCGGGCTTGCGTAGACAAGAGCTTTCAAATGCCCCCATAAATGAAAGTCAAGATGGTTGAGGCCAGGAGAGCGTGGAGACCATGGAATTGGTCCGCCTCTACCAATCCATCGGTCTCCGAATCTGTTGTTGAGAAGCGTAGGAACACTTCGACTGAAATGTGCACGAGCTCCATCGTGCATGTTGTGTCGTACTTGTAAAGGCACATGTTCTAGCAGCACAGGTAGAGTATCCCGAATGAAATCATGGCGGTGAATCGAGGAAGTACAGTACATACTTACTAAACTAAAATGAGCTCTAACATGGAAATTAAGCATTTCCGGACACATGTCCACATAACATCTTTTCTTTATTTGTGTGTGAGGAATGTTTCCTGAAAGTTTGGCCGTACCTTTTTGTAACACCCTGTATTTAAGTGCTTCTTGATGTGCAGAACAATGAATTCCATACAAATCATCAGTCGATCGTTGTAATTTTTAACTCTTTCATTGACAGCGAAATCTTCAAATTCTTTGTGAGTGGTACTGTGGTGCCGTTTCTTAGCAAATTTGTGATACCTGGCTGATATACACACATCAAACAGTTTTGTATCACCTTAGTTGTCTGTACTTGAATGTGCGTCAGTGCACTTTCCTGGTTTTCAGAGTACACTGTTGCTCCACGGGCGCAACTGCAGTGCATTCTGTAGGTAGGAGTCCGTAAAACTCCTCAGCTAAAACTATTTTTATACTCTTTTGGTAGTCTCCTGCCAAAATATTCACCACAATTCGGGTTTTGTGTCCTGTACGTAATGTGACAGGGTATTTACATACCATTATACTGGCAGGGCGTGCAGCACAAATAATTTTTAGGGACCGCATGAGGCTCGCTGCCTGCAAGATTGGCATCCTTAGATTACAAGATATCATCTGAACATTTTGAACATGCCAACCTGCTCCTATCGCGCAGCGCACTAGCTTGCGATAAACGAATATTAGCCAGCACCGGCCAGCCTTCGTGTGATTTTTAGACAGTTTAGCACGCTTGTTTAGGCAAATGTTAAGCTGATTGCCACTTTTTTCGTAAGGAAATGCGATACGTAAACAGTTAAAATACGATGACATTCAGATCGAAGTTACCCTATTTCCAGAAAGGTGGCGCACACGACTTCTCTCCCTCAGTTAACTGGTCACTGCGGCGACAGGAGGGGGAATCTGGGCACAAAGTTAAATAAAATAAATTTGCCAAATCTTGTGGAGTCCGTACTGGCTGGGATAAACACTGCCGAAACGAAGAAGAGGAAGGTCTTGTACATATCACACTATATAGGGTGATGCTTATTTACGTTTGAAAAAGCTGCGTAACGATGTAGACGACGCTCAGACATGTAATTTAATATAAGACACACCAGCCGCAAATGTCGGAAATCCGTCCCATCCTCTGTTATGCCAGTCCCTCCTGGATATCCGTCCCCCCTCCCTGCCCCCACCAAATTCTATAAGTCCCTCCAGATCCTGGAGCGCCATGCACTCCGCCTCGCCTTCCGCATATGCCTCCCATCCCTCACACGGATCCTCTACGACGTGATTCCTTTCCCCCATCTGCTCCTTGTCCTTGAACATATCTGCATACTCTACACCTTCCACTGCCTTGATTCCCCTCATCCCCTGGCTGCTCTTCTCCTCTCCAACCCCCACCCTCAGCCGCACCTTCACTGTTGTGTCCCCCCCTACCATCCATCTCTACAGGCTTCGTCTTTCCTAAGATGGCTTCTGTCAACTCCCTCTCTCGGATGATTCCCTCTCTCCCTCCGTTTACCCCTTCTACCAACACTGATCCTGACCTCCCCATCCCTTCCTCTGTCCTTTTCCTGGGCTCCCTCTCTCTCCCCCTTCCATCCTGTTTTTTCCTGCCTACCCTCTCTCTGCCTCCCATCTCTCCCTTGAGTCCTTTTGCATTTCCCTCCTCTGCCTTCCCCCTTCCCTCTCGCGTCTGCCCTGCCCCAACCCTTATGAGTCCTCTCCCTCCCTCGGCCCCCCTTTCGTTTTTCCTCTCCCTTTTTTCCCCCTCATCTGTCCAGAGTTCCCCCGCCTCCCTCCTCCATCTGTCTTTGGCTGTGGTGTGTCATCTTCCTGCCGACTTTTTAGTGCAGTGTTTCCAGTAATTGTTTTATGCTTTCACTTTTCACAATTTTCCGCCGTTTCACAATTTAAGTCAGCGTTTTATCGCCTGCTTATGTTTTAAAGCGTGCTAAGCTGCTGCCAGCCCGCCCCCGTCGGGGGGAATTGAAATACAATAAAGGAAAAAAAAACAAATGTCGGGAAATACCCCGAAAGTGGACGACAAATGTTGAACACGTGACATCACCAGATGACTACGAGGCCCACGAGGAAGAGAGACCGCGGCGTACACGTCACAGCGCGTGACACTGCAGAGCCAGCGGCTGCCTCCACGCTGGGCAGTGAATAACTATTTCGGACGAGTTTAATAATCGTTAACTCCGCGTTCAAATGGTCGCAAACTCTCGACAACACACGACAAAGTTAAGGCCTTTAGTGGGTACGTTTTCATTGACGTACTGATTTCCCGTGGGCTCTGAACGAAGCCGAGCGTTCGCGAAGTGTAGCGGACAAACCGATTCGAGGCCTTCGAGAAAGACAGGCCGCAGCGCGTACGTCACGAAGCTCAGCAGACGAAATGCGTTTTTAGACCTGTTAACTCGCAGATGGGCGTCTACGTACTAACGATAATTGCATCTTCTGCTGGAATCCGTAGTTATAGTCTTACTGTTATTAATCTTGCAATGATCCGAAGTCCATAGGTTTATTTATAATTTGTTACGGCTGTAATGCGGCACTGTAAAACTGAAATCATGCCAAAACGATTATCTGTTGCATAAGGCAACACTTCTTGTCTCGAATGAGGACTGTTAACAGAAAAGACTAAATGCTATAAACAAGCAGTTTTGACAATTACATCGAATACTGATCTTAAATTAAATTTTTATATACACTGTTGTTGTTGTCGTGGTCTTCAGTCCTGAGACTGGTTTGATACAGCTCTCCATGCTACTCTATCCTGTGCAAGCTTTTCCATCTCCCAGTACCTACTGCAACCTACATCCTTCTGAATCTGCTTAGTGTATTCATCTCTTGGTCTCCCTCTACGATTTTTACCCTCCACGCTGCCCTCCAATACTAAATTGGTGATCCCTTGATGCCTCAGAACATGTCCTACCAACCGATCCCTTCTTCTGGTCAAGTTGTGCCACAAACTTACCTTCTCCCCAATCCTATTCAATACTTCCTCATTAGTTACGTGATCTACCCATCTAATCTTCAGCATTCTTCTGTAGCACCACATTTCAAAAGCTTCTATTCTCTTCTTGTTCAAACTATTTATCGTCCATGTTTCACTTCCATACATGGCTACACTCCATACAAATACTTTCAGAAATGACTTCCTGACACATACACTCCTGGAAATTGAAATAAGAACACCGTGAATTCATTGTACCAGGAAGGGGAAACTTTATTGACACATTCCTGGGGTCAGATACATCACATGATCACACTGACAGAACCACAGGCACATAGACACAGGCAACAGAGCATGCACAATGTTGGCACCAGTACAGTGTATATCCACCTTTCGCAGCAATGCAGGCTGCTATTCTCCCATGGAAACGATCGTAGAGATGCTGGATGTAGTCTTGTGGAACGGCTTGCCATGCCATTTCCACCTGGCGCCTCAGTTGGACCAGCGTTCGTGCTGGACGTGCAGACCGCGTGAGACGACGCTTCATCCAGTCCCAAACATGCTCAATGGGGGACAGATCCGGAGATCTTGCTGGCCAGGATAGTTGACTTACACCTTCTAGAGCACGTTGGGTGGCACGGGATACATGCGGACGTGCATTGTCCTGTTGGAACAGCAAGTTCCCTTGCCGGTCTCGGAATGGTAGAACGATGGGTTCGATGACGGTTTGGATGTACCGTGCACTATTCAGTGTCCCCTCGACGATCACCAGTGGTGTACGGCCAGTGTAGGAGATCGCTCCCCACACCATGATGCCAGGTGTTGGCCCTGTGTGCCTCGGTCGTATGCAGTCCTGATTGTGGCGCTCACCTGCACGGCGCCAAACACGCATACGACCATCATTGGCACCAAGGCAGAAGCGACTCTCATCGCTGAAGACGACACGTCTCCATTCGTCCCTCCATTCACGCCTGTCGCGACACCACTGGAGGCGGGCTGCACGATGTTGGGGCGTGAGCGGAAGACGGCCTAACGGTGTGCGGGACCGTAGCCCAGCTTCATGGAGACGGTTGCGAATGGTCCTCGCCGATACCCCAGGAGCAACAGTGTCCCTAATTTGCTGAGAAGTGGCGGTGCGGTCCCCTACGGCACTGCGTAGGATCCTACGGTCTTGGCGTGCATCCGTGCGTCGCTGCGGTCCGGTCCCAGGTCGACGGGCACGTGCACCTTCCGCCGACCACTGGCGACAACATCGATGTACTGTGGAGACCTCACGCCCCACGTGTTGAGCAATTCGGCGGTACGTCCACCCGGCCTCCCGCATGCCCACTATACGCCCTCGCTCAAAGTCCGTCAACTGCACATACGGTTCACGTCCACGCTGTCGCGGCATGCTACCAGTGTTAAAGACTGCGATGGAGCTCCGTATGCCACGGTAAACTGGCTGACACTGACGGCGGCGGTGCACAAATGCTGCGCAGCTAGCGCCATTCGACGGCCAACACCGCGGTTCCTGGTGTGTCCGCTGTGCCGTGCGTGTGATCATTGCTTGTACAGCCCTCTCGCAGTGTCCGGAGCAAGTATGGTGGGTCTGACACACCGGTGTCAATGTGTTCTTTTTTCCATTTCCAGGAGTGTAGTTCTATACTCGATGTTAACAAATTTCACTTCTTCAGAAACGCTTTCCTTGCCATTGCCAGTCTACATTTCATATCCTCTCTACTTCGACCATCATCAGTTATTTTGCTCCCCAAATAGCAAAACTCCTTTACTACTTTGTCTCATTTCCTAATCTAATTCCCTCAGCATCACCCGACTTAATTAGACTACATTCCATTATCCTTGTTTTGCTTTTGTTGATGTTCGTCTTATGTCCCCCTTTCAAGACACTGTCCATTCCATTCAACTGCTCTTCCAAGTCCTTTGCTGTCTCTGACAGAATTACAATGTCATTGGCGAACCTCAAAGTTTTTATTTCTTCTCCATGAATTTTAATGGCTCTGAGCACAATGGGACTTAACATCTGTGGTCATCAGTCTCTAGAACTTAGAACTACTTAAACCTAACTAACCTAAGGACATCACACACATCCATGCCCGAGGCAGGATTCGAACCTGCGACCGTAGAAGTCGCGCGGTCCCGGACTGAGCGCCTAGAACCGCAAGACCACCGCGGCCGGCCTGAATTTTAATACCTACTCCGAATTTTTCTTTTGTTTCCTTTACTGCTTGCTCAATAAACAGATTGAACAACATCGGGGAGAGGCTACAACCCTGCCTTACTCCCTTCCCAACCACTGCTCCCTTTCATGTCCCTCGACTCTTATAACTGCCATCTGGTTTCTGTACAAATTGTAAATAGCCTTTCGCTCCCTGTATTTTACCCCTGCCACCTTTAGAATTTGAAAGAGAGTATTCCTGTCAACATTGTCAAAAGCTTTCTCTAAGTCTACAAATGCTAGAAACGTTGGTTTGCCTTTCCTTAATCTTTCTTCTAAGATAAGTCGTAAGGTCAGTATTGCCTCACGTGTTCCAGTGTTTCTACGGAATCCAAACTAATCTTCCCCGAGGTTGGCTTCTACCAGTTTTTCCATTCGTCTGTAAAGAATTCGTGTTAGTATTTTGCAGCTGTGACTTATTAAACTGATAGTTTGGTAATTTTCACATCTGTGAACACCTGCTTTCTTTGGGATTGGAATTATTATATTCTTCTTGAAGTCTGAGGGTATTTCGCCTGTGTCATACATCTTGCTCAGCGGATGGTAGAGTTTTGTCAGGACTGGCTCTCCCAAGGCCGTCAGTAGCTCCAATGGAATGTTGTCTACTCCTATGGCCTTGTTTCTACTCAGGTCTTTCAGTGCTCTGTCAAACTCTTCACGCATTATCATATCTCCCATTTCATCTTCATCTACATCCTCTTCAATTTCCATAATATTGTCCTCAAGTACATCGCCCTTGTATAGACCCTCTAGGTACTCCTTCCACCTTTCTGCTTTCCCTTCTTTGCTTAGAACTGGGTTTACATTTGAGCTCTTGATATTCATACAAGTCGTTCTCTTATGTCCAAAGGTCTCTTTAATTTTCCTGTAGGCAGTATCTATCTTACCCCTAGTGAGATAGGCCTCTACATCCTTACATTTGTCCTTTAGCCATCCCTGCTTAGCCATTTTCTTCCTGTCGATCTCATTTTTGAGACGTTTGTATTCCTTTTTGCCTGCTTCATTTACTGCATTTTTATATTTTCTCCTTTCATCAATTAAATTCAATATTTCTTCTGTTACCCAAGGATTTCTACTAGCCCTCGTCTTTTTACCTACTTGATCCTCTGCTGCCTTCGCTACTTCATCCCTCAAAGCTACCCATTCTTCTTCTACTGTATTTCTTTCCCCCATTCCTGTCCATTGTTCCCTTATGCTCTCCCTGAAACTCTGTACAACCTCTGGTTCTTTCAGTTTATCCAGGTCCCATCTCCTTAAATTCCCACCTTTTTGCAGTTTCTTCAGTTTTAATCTACAGGTAATAACCAATAGATTGTGGTCAGAGTCCACATCTGCCCCTGGAAATGTCTTACAACTTAAAACCTGGTTCCTAAATCTCTGTCTTACCATTATATAATCTATCTGATACCCTTTAGTACACTACTGGCCATTAAAATTGCTACACCAAGAGGAGATGCAGATCATAAACGGGTATTCATTGGACAAATGTATTATACTAGAACTGACATGTGATTACATTTTCACGCAGGTTGGGCGCATAGATCCTGAGAAATCAGTACGCAGAACAACCACCTCTTTCCGTAACAACGGCCTTGATACGCCTGGGCATTGAGTCAAACAGAGCTTGGGTGGCGTCTACAGGTACAGCTGCCCATGCTGCTTCAACACGATACCTCAGTTCATCAAGAGTAGTGATTGGCGTATTGTGACGAGCCAGTTGCTCGGCCACGATTGACCAGACGTTTTCAATTGGTGAGAGATCTGGAGAATGTGATAGCCAGGGCAGCAGTCGAACATTTTCTGTATCCAGAAAGGCCCGTACAGGACCTGAAACATGCGGTCGTGCGTTACCCTGCTGAAATGTAGGGTTTCGCAGGTATCGAATGAAGGGTAGAGCGCGACTGCTACGGTTGCAGGTTCGAATCCTGCCTTGGGCGTGGATGTGTGTGATGTCCTTAGGTTAGTTAGGTTTAAGTAGTTCTAAGTTCTAGGGGAATGATGCCCGCAGATGTTAAGTCCCATAGTGCTCAGAGCCATTTGAACCATTTTTTGAAGGGTAGAGCCACGGGTCGTAACACATTTGAAATGTAACGTCCACTGTTCAAAGTGCCGTCAATGCGAACAAGAGGTGGCACCCCGTGTCATCACGGCTGGTGATACGCCAATATGGTATTGACGAATACACGCTTCCAATGTGCATTCACCACGATGTCGCCAAACACGGATGCGACCATCATGATGCTGTAAACAGAACCTGGAAAAAATGACGTTTTGCCATTCGTGCACTCTGGTTCGTCGTTGAGTACACCATAGCAGGCCCTCCTGTCTATGATGCAGCGTGAAGGGTAACCGCAGCCATGGTCTCCGAGCTGATAGTCCGTATTGCTGCAGACCTCGTCGAACTGTCCGTGCAGATGGTTGTTGTCTTGCAAACGTCCCCATCTGTTGACCCAGGGATCGAGACGTGGCTGCACGATCCGTTACAGCCATGCGGATAAGATGCCTTTCATCTCGACTGCTAGTGATACGAGGCCGTTGGGATCCAGCACGGCGTTCCGCATTACCCTCCTGAACCCACCGTTTGCATCCTCTGGTAACAGTCATTGAATCTCGACCAACGCGAGCACAAATGCCGCGATACGATAAACCGTAATCGCTATAGGCTACAATCCGACCTTTATCAAAGTCGGAAACGTGATGGTACGCATTTCTCCTCCTTACACGAGGCATCACAACGACGTTTCACCAGGCAACGCCGGTCAACTGCTGTTTGTGTATGAGAAATCGGTTGGAAACTTTCCTCATGTCAGGTGTCACCACCGGCGCCAACCTTGTGTGAATGCTCTGAAAAGCTAATCATTTGCATATCACAGCATCTTCTTCCTGTCGGTTAAATTTCGCATCTTTAGCACGTCATCTTCGTGGTGTAGCAAAATGGCTCTGAGCACTATGGGACTTAACTTCTGTGGTCATCAGTCCCCTAGAACTTAGAACTACTTAAACCTAACCAACCTAAAGTCATCACACACATCCATGCCCGAGGCAGGATTCGAACCTGCGACCGTAGCAGTCCCGTGGTTCCGGACTGCGCGCCTAGAACCACTAGACCACCGCGGCCGGCGTGGTGTAGCAATTGTAATAGCTAGTAGTGTAGTACTGTTAATCAGTAAGACATCGTAATAGCAGGTTCCAGTAGAAGAGGCAATTCTCGTTTGTACGTACACAGCAAACTGCAAATTTAAAGTTCGAGGAAGGCAGTTTGTCTGCTGAGCTGAGCGAGCGTGCGAGTTCAGGCCAACCTTCGTGACGTACGCGCCGCGGCCTGTCTTTCTCGCGGGCCTCAAGCCGACTAGAGTGACGTCACAAGTTCGTTGCAGGGCCCGTGTTTTTCGTTGCCCCGCTGACGTATCTCGCCGCAAGTGTAGCGACCGGGCTTGTTGACCCTACCCTCGTCGTTATGGGGCAGTGTTACTTACACATTGCTCCTTGAGGTGAATCTGTTTTTATAAATGTAATGTTATCTGTTGCAAACGTTACAAAATTATTGTCCTCGCTGTAACCAAGCATAAGCTGCTCTGATTTTGTGTTTCTTTCCTTTCGTCCCGTCTTTTTGTGGGTACAGACTCTATTTCATAAAGAACGTGTAGGTCATCATTTACTGGTAGCGGTGCAGTTCTACAGCTACATCTACATGTTTACTCTGCAATTCACACTTAAGTGCCTGGCAGAGGTTTCATCGAACCATTTTCATACTACTTTGTACCATTCCACTCTCGAATGGCGCGTGGGAAAAAGGAACACCTAAATCTTTCCGTTCGAGCTCTGATTTATCTTATTGTATTGTGATGATCATTTCTCCCTACGTTGCCGCGCGGGATTAGCCGAGCGGTCTTAGGCACTGCCGTTATGTACTGTGCGGTTGGTCCTGGCGGAGGTTCGAGTCCTCCCTCGGGCATGGGTGTGTGTCTTTGTGCTTAGAATAATTTAGGATCAGTAGTGTGTAAGCTTAGGGACTGATGACCTTAGCAGTTAAGTCCCAGTGGTGTTCTAGGCGCTACAGTCTGGAACCGCGTGACCGCTACGGTCGGAGGTTCGAATCCTGCCTCGGGCGTGGATGTGTGTGATGTCCTTAGGTTAGTTAGGTTTAAGTAGTTTTAAGTTCTAGGGGACTGATGACCACAGCAGTTAAGTTCCATAGTGCTCAGAGCCATTTGAGCCAAGTTAAGTCCCATAAGATTTCACAAACATTTGATTTTTATCTCCATACGTATGTGGGTGTTAAGAAAATATTTTCTCATTCGGAAGAGAAAGTTGGTGATAGAAATTTCGTAAATAGATCTCGCCGCAAAGAAACCGCCTTTGTTTCAGGGACTGCCACCCCAGCTCGCGTATCATATCAGTGACACTCTCACCCCTATTGCGCGATAACACGGAACGAGCTGCCCTTCTTTGCACTTTTTCGATGTCCTTCGTCAATCCTACCTGGTAAGGGTCCCATACCGCGCAGCAATATTCCAGCAGAGGACTTACAAGTGTAATGTTGGCTGTCTCTTCAGTGGGTTTGTTGCATCATATTTATTTACTTGTGACCAGTACGGTAGGTTATTGTCCTACTGCACTTTGCAATTAAGAAGTGCAGACTGCGAGACCGGTAAATAAAGTAATGAATATACCTCAACTGATACACGTAACTGTCTAGTGCAATGCAAGGAAAAAGGAAAAAAGCTTCCTGCCAGAAGCAAAATTCGAATTCTGAGCCCCACGTGCTAATGTCACGCACATAGGCCCGCAGTCACATCGACGTGAATACGTTAAGTTTGACTCAGCAGGTGCGTCAGACAGATAGGCTCCACCACTTCTCGTGCAGTGAGGTACGTCATCTGATGATGTCCCATACCCAACAGTGTTTTCCACTTTTGGCGTATTTCCCGAAATTTGAAGCCCCAAGTGTCTAATATTAAATTGTCTCAGTGTCATCTACGTCGCTTCGGTTTTTTTTTTAAACGTTGATGAGAATGACCCTGTGTAAGTATTTTGGGGTAATGCTAAGAAGCGTCGTCCACTGTGGCCGAGCGGTTCTAGGCGCTTCAGTCCGGAACCGTGCTGCTG
Source organism: Schistocerca americana (assembly GCF_021461395.2). Classification (NCBI taxonomy): domain Eukaryota; kingdom Metazoa; phylum Arthropoda; class Insecta; order Orthoptera; family Acrididae; genus Schistocerca; species Schistocerca americana. Next base: position 453,088,210 of record NC_060122.1, read on the forward strand.
CTACGCTCGCAGGTTCGAATCCTGCCTGGGGGATGGATAAGTGTAATGTCCTTAGCTTAATTAGGTTCAAGTTGGTTCAAATGGCTCTGAGCACTATGGGACTTAACATCTATGGTCATCAGTCCCCTAGTACTTAGAACTACTTAAACCTAACTAACCTAAGGACATCACACAACACCCAGCCATCACGAGGCAGAGAAAATCCCTGACCCCGCCGGGAATCGAACCCGGGAACCCGGGCGTGGGAAGCGAGAACGCTACCGCACGACCACGAGATGCGGGCTAGGTTCAAGTGGTTCTAAGTCTAGGGGACTGATGACTTCAGATATTAAGACCCATAATGCTTAGAGCCAATGCTAAGAAGCAATATGATGTGAGATGATCAATTAAAATGAGTATTAGGAAAGAAGACTGAAAGATTTGCATTCATTGGGAAGATTGTGAGCAAATGCAGTTTATCTGTATAGGAGGTTTCGCACAATACGCTAGTGCGATATGTTCTATTGTTGCATTTTGAGTCCTTATAAAGCAGGCATGACAACAGACATCTAAAGAATTCACTGACGCGCTGCTAGGTTAATAACAGGACGGTGTGGCCCATAAGAAAGTGGAACACAAACCCTCTAGGAGCTTAATCGCGAATTATAGGAAGAAAGACGACCTATTTCTCGCAGAACTGTGTTTAGTAAATTTAGAGAATCCGTAATCGAGAAAGAATGGGCGACCGTTATACTGCCACCGTCGTGTATCTAGAGTACTGATCGTGAGGATAATGTAAAAAGAAAATAGGGCGCAATCAAAGGCCCAAAGACAGTCTTTTCTCCTTCATTCAACACTAGGGATGGGAAAAGACTCCCGGATAAAACCGGTATGGGAGTTTTAGTTCTGAATAATCGGTGTTTTTGGATACTCGTTTTATCTCGATTGCATGAGTTGTTTATTATTTTTTACTAGTAAGCTAATAAAACTCGAAATATCGATTACGCACAGCACTATGGGTTCAAATGGTTCAAATGGTTCTGAGCACTATGGGACTTAACATCTGAGGTTATCAGTCCCCTAGAACTTAGAACTACTGAAACCTAACTAACCTGAGGACATCACACACATCCAGTGCTCCCTGCCGCCGTTGGATAAGCAGCTGCAGCAGCAAGTCGTATACTGTACGCTCACTTATTTGTTACATAGTTTTTGGTACTTGCATTGTTTAATTCATAAATTTCGGGCGTATTATAGCATTTGAGAGTGTAGCATCGCGCTTTAGTACCTGAATAGTGTAAAATCGCGTAGTCTCCTTCCGCCGCCGAGCAGTGTGTCAGCAGTGCGCAAGTAGCTGCATTACTGCATCTATTAGGCAATTTTGTATTTTAATAACTGTTTAAATTTTGTGTCGAATTGTTTGTGCTCTCTGTAGATTAGTTCAGACGTTCTTTGGACAACAGTTTTTAGCATGGATAGGGACTGCAACAGCTGTGTTCGGATGCAGGCTGAGTTGCCATCCCTTCGCTCCCAGATTCAGGCAGTGTTGGCTTCGGTCACACAGCTTGAGGCTGTTGCCAATGGGCATCACTGTGGGGGTTCGGATGGGGGTTTGTCGGGGACGGCCAGCTCGTCCCACCCATCCCCCGATCGGACTACGACTTTGGCTGCCCGGGATACTGCCCACATTGAGGCTGATCTCTCACCTGTGGTAGAGTGGGAGGTCGTCTCGAGGTGTGGCAGGGGGTGAAAGACATTCTGGAGGGCTGAACGGAAGGCCTCTCCAGTTTGTCTGACGAACCGGTTTCAGGCTCTGTCTCAGGCTGATACTGTTCTTCGGCCGGACATGGCTGCTTGTCCTGTTCCAGAGATTGCCCCTCAGTCTGCAAGATCCGGGCAGTCGCAGAGGGTGGGCTTACTGGTAGTTGGGAGCTCCAACGTCAGGCGCGTAATGGAGCCCCTTAGGGATATGGCAGCAAGAGAGGGGAAGGAAACCAGTGTGCACTCTGTGTGCATACCGGGGGGAGTCATTGTGGAAAGGGTCCTTCCGGATGCCATGAAGGGTACAGGGTGCACCCATCTGCAGGTGGCCGCTCATGTCAGCACCAATGATGTGTGTCGCTATGGATCGGAGAAAATCCTCTCTGACTTCCGGCGGCAACCTGATTTGGTGAAGACTGCCAGTCTTGCTAGCGGGATGAAAGCAGAGGTCACCATCTGCAGCATCGTCGACAGGACTGACTGCAGACCTTTGGTACAGAGGCGAGTGGAGGGTCTGAATCAGAGGCTGAGACGGTTCTGCGACCGTGTGGGCTGCAGATTCCTCGACTTGCGCCGTAGGGTGGTGTGGTTTCGGGTTCCGCTGGATAGGTCAGGAGTCCACTACACGCAGCAAGCGGCTACACGGGTAGCAGGGGTTGTGTGGCGTGGACTGGGCGGTTTTTTTAGGTTAGATGGCCTTGGGCAAGTACAGAAAGGGCAACAGCCTCAAAGGGTGCGGGGCAAAGTCAGGAAATGCGGGGACCAAGCAGCAATCGGTATTGTAATTGTAAACTGTCGAAGCTGCATTGGTAAAGTACCGGAACTTCAAGCGCTGATAGAAAGCACCGAAGCTGAAATCGTTATAGATACAGAAAGCTGGCTGAAGCCAGAGATAAATTCTGCCGAAATTTTTACAAAGGCACAGGCGGTGTTTAGAAAGGATAGATTGCATGCGACCGGTGATGGCGTGTTTGTCGCTGTTAGTAGTAGTTTATCCTGTAGTGAAGTAGAAGTGAATAGTTTCTGTGAATTATTATGTGTGGAGGTTACACTCAACAACCGAGCTAGGTTAATAGTTGGCTCCTTTTACCGATCTCCCGACTCAGCAGCATTAGTGGCAGAACAACTGAGAGAAAATTTGGAATACATTTACATAAATTTTCTCAGCATGTTATAGTCTTAGGTGGAGATTTCAATTTACCAGATATAGACTGGGACACTCAGATGTTTAGGACGGGTGGTAGGGACAGAGCATCGAGTGACATTATACTGAGTGCACTATCCGAAAATTACCTCGAGCAATTAAACAGGAACCGAATCGTGGAGATAACGTCTTGGACCTACAGACCCGAACTTTTCGACTCTGTAAGTGCAGAACAGGGAATCAGTGATCATAAGGCCGTTGCAGCATTCCTGAATATGGAAGTCAATAGGAATATAAAAAAAGGGAGGAAGGTTTATCTGTTTAGCAAGAGTAATAGAAGGCAGATTTCAGATTACCTAACAGATCAAAGCGAAAATTTCTGTTCCGACACTGACAATGTTGAGTGTTTATGGAAAACGTTCAAGGCAATTGAAAAATGCGTTTTAGACAGGTACGTGCTGAGTAAAACTGTGAGGGACGGGAAAAACCCACCGTGGTTCAACAACAAAGTTAGGAAACTACTGCGAAAGCAAAGAGAGCTTCACTCCAAGTTTAAACGCAGCCAAAACCTCTCAGACAAACAGAAGCTAAACGATGTCAAAGTTAGCCTAAGGAGGGCTATGCGTGAAGAGTTCAGTGAATTCGAAAGTAAAATTCTGTGTACCGACTTGACAGAAAATCCTAGGAAGTTCTGGTCTTACGTTAAATCAGTAAGTGGCTCGAAGCAGCATATCCAGACACTCCGGGATGATGATGGCACTGAAACAGAGGATGACACGCGTAAAGCTGAAATACTAAACACCTTTTTCCAAAGCTGTTTCACAGAGGAAGACCGCACGGCAGTTCCTTCTCTAAATCCTCGCACAAACGAAAAAATGGCTGACATCGAAATAAGTGTCGAAGGAATAGAAAAGCAATTGGAATCACTCAACAGAGGAAAGTCCCACTGGACGTGACGGGATACCAATTCGATTCTACACAGAGTACTTGCCCCCCTTCTAACAGCAAGTCTCTAGAGGAACGGAAGGTTCCAAATGATTGGAAAAGAGCACAGGTAGCCCCAGTCTTCACGAAGGGTCGTCGAGCAGATGCGCAAAACTATAGACCTATATCTCTGACATCGACCTGTTGTAGAATTTTAGAACATGTTTTTTGCTCGCGTATCATGTCGTTTTTGGAAACCCAGAATCTACTCTGTAGGAATCAACATGGATTCCGGAAACAGCGATCGTGTGAGACCCAACTCGCTTTATTTGTTCATGAGACCCAGAAAATATTAGATACAGGTTCCCAGGTAGATGCTATTTTCCTTGACTTCCGGAAGGCATTCGATACAGTTCCGCACTGTCGCCTGATAAACAAAGTAAGAGCGTACGGAATATCAGGCCAGCTGTGTGGCTGGATTGAAGAGTTTTTAGCAAACAGAACACAGCATGTTGTTATCAATGGAGAAACGTTTACAGACGTTAAGGTAACCTCTGGCGTGCCACAGGGGAGTGTTATGGGACCATTGCTTTTCACAATATATATATAAATGACCTAGTAGATAGCGTCGGAAGTTCCATGCGGCTTTTCGCGGATGATGCTGTAGTGTAGAGAGAAGTTGCAGCATTAGAAAATTGTAGCGAAATGCAGGAAGATCTGCAGCGGATATGCACTTGGTGCAGGGTGTGGCAACTGACCCTTAACATAGATAAATGTAATGTATTGCGAATACATAGAAAGAAGGATCCTTTATTGTATGATTATATGATAGCGGAACAAACACTGGTAGCAGTTATTTCTGTAAAATATCTGGGAGTATGCGTGCGGAACGATTTGAAGCGGAATGATCACATAAAATTAATTGTTGGTAAGGCGGGTACCAGGTTGAGATTCATTGGGAGAGTCCTTAGAAAATGTAGTCCATCAAGAGCGGAGGAGGCTTACAAAACACTCGTTCGACCTATACTTGAGTATTGCTCATCAGTGTGGGATCCGTACCAGATCGGGTTGACGGAGGAGATAGAGAAGATCCAAAGAAGAGCGGCGCGTTTCGTCACAGGGTTATTTGGTAAGCATGATAACGTTACGGAGATGTTTAGCAAACTCACGTGGCAGACTCTGCAAGAGAGGCGCTCTGCATCGCAGTGTAGCTTGCTCGCCAGGTTTCGAGACGGTGCGTTTCTGGATGAGGTATCGAATATATTGCTTCCCCCTACTTATACCTCCCGAGGAGATCACGAATGTAAAATTAGAGAGATTCGAGCGCGCACGGAGGCTTTCAGACAGTCGTTCTTCCCGCGAACCATACGCGACTGGAACAAAAATGGGAGGTAATGACAGTGATACGAAAAGTACCCTCCGCCACACACTGTTGGGTGGCTTGCGGAGTATAAATGTAGATGTAGATGTAAATGCCCGAGGCAGGATTCGAACCTGCGACCGTAGAAGCCGCGCGGTTCCGGACTGAAGCGCCTAGAAACGCTCGGCTACCGTTCCCGGCGCTTTTTACCACATTTGTTTATCGACTCCTGTATGCATTTTTCTAATAGAAAACATGGATGTGGATCTACATCTACATGATTACTCTGCAATTCACAATTAAGCGCCTTGTGGAGGCGGAGGGTTAGGTCTTTTTGTAAAAAATTCAGCTGAACATATTTCTAGCTTTAGCCAGCTTTCCGTAACTATAACAATTTAAGATTCAATGCTTTGTATTAGCGCTTGGGGCCCCGGTACTTCCCCAACACAGCTATGACGATTGGTTGGTTGGTGTTTGGGGAAGGAGACCAGACAGCGTGGTCATCGGTCTCATCGGATTAGGGAAGGATGGGGAAGGAAGTCGGCCGTGCCCTTTCAGAGGAACCATCCCGGCATTTGCCTGGAGTGATTTAGGGAAATCACGGAAAACCTAAATCAGGATGGCCGGACGCGGGATTGAACCGTCGTCCTCCCGAATGCGAGTCCAGTGTCTAACCACTGCGCCACCTCGCTCGGTATGACGATTAACAACTGTATTACGGATCTACAATTTTCCTGTCTTCGATCTACATCCTTCGAGAATGAAGCCCTTTCTGTGTTTCTTCGAGACTCTCTAACCTAAAAAACCATCCACTCCACGAATACAGCCCCCGCTACCCGTGTAACCACTTCCTGCGTGTAGCTCACTCTTGTCCTATTTAGCAGCACCCGGCACCTCGCCATCTTATGGTGCAAGTCGAAGAGTCTGCAGCCTACACGGCCGCAGCCTCTGATTCAGACCCTCCACTCGGCTCTGTAGCAAAGACAATCATCAGTTTCAACAGTTCTGTCGAAGAGGCTTAAGATAGTGGGCTCCGCGTTCATTTCACAAACAAGAATAGCAGTCTTTATTACTTCTGATAGGCACCCGAACCCAGAGAGAGTCTCTTTCGATTCAAAGGGACACAATCGTTAGTACCAATAAGAGTCGCCACCTGCAGCTGGCTGCACCCTGTGCTCTTCATGGCATCCAGTAGCACCTGTTTCACATCTGACTCCTCCAGGCATGCTCTCAGAGTGCACATTGGATCCCTTCTCCATATTCGTAATGGACCCCAGTATGTGCCTAACGCTGGAGCTCACAACTACGAGTAATCCCACCCTCTGTGAATGCTCAGTCCTTGCGGGCCGAGAGGATTCTTCTGGAACAGGACGAGCGACTTCATTTGGCGCCGGGGCATCGTCGGCCACAGATAGCGCCCGAAACCTCTTCATCAGACGAATCAGGGGGGCCTCGCAATCGCTCGCTCAGGAAGTCTTCCGCTGCCGACCACACTTCTAAACGAGCTCCCATTTGACCATGGGTGAGGGACCGACGTCAGTGTGGGCAGTACCTAGGGTGGTCACATAGTGGACCGGGAGGGGGACACGTGGGTCGTGCTGGACGCGCCTCGAATTACCCTGTCCGGCCGCCTACTTTAATCACCATTGGAAAAGGCGTCAAGCTGTGTGACCAAAGCCATCACTGCCTGGAACTGTGAGCGAAGGGTCACCAACTGGGCTAGCATCTGAACATAACAATCATACTAAAAACTGTCTTATAAATATACACAGACATGCACGAATTATAGCAGTTGAAGCTAAAGAATACTGACGAATTTTAAGTAAGTCGCTTCTCATGAGAAGCAATGCTGTTGCTACCAGTCCTGTCACTCGGCTGGGGGATTGAGCTACTAAAAGTGACTCTCGAAACACAAAACAAATACCTGGCGCATTGAAAACAACCGTTCTGTGCACTATGCAGTTTATAAAGTGCGGAGCTGTGGCTATTAAATACACAAACACGCACGAAATATAGGAATTGAATCTAAAGAACTGCGACGAAATTTGAAGAACGATGCTTATAAGTGAATATTTCAGAGTTTACAGCTTTCAGGAGAAGGATCAAATAGCTCAAACAATGGTAAGACCCACACCGTATTACGCACGCAAACGCCACGGTAGCAAGACTAGTGGTTCTGGCTCATTCTGAGGTCGGCGTGCCATAAATTTCCCCGCTGTGTCGATGAGGACGCAACCGCCACTCGGACACGGTTCCCTTCAGATGACCCGTGAAATTTTCGTGTTAAATGTCAAAGCCGATGCGCCCGGGACTGAGTAATTCCGCGCTACGCTGGCCTCGGCGCCACCATCTAGAGGAGGCGGGTAATTGCGGTATTTCTCAAAATTACCCACTCACAACAGGTAGGAGCAAACAACGCAGGCGGTTGTGTAAGGCTGAAGGCGTCGAATCTCCACCGACACGCCTCAATAACGGAAGGTGAACAACGTGACCGTAATTCAGTTAATGAGAAAGTACGGATTAATTGGTGTTATGGATGTCGAAGTTCGAGCCATCTGAATCAACTTCATGGATTTGATTTTTTGCCACTACGAGCTCATACCGCTTCTAATGTGGGTATGATTGTGCAGGCAATCTGCAACAGATGTTAATTCTAAAGGTAACAGACACTTTGAAGCTAATGCAGAATAGTCTGCAGCAGTCGAAGTATTTGGGGCGATCGTTAAAATTACAAACGGCAACTAAAATGTACGTTTATTTGCTAGAGCAACCGGTTATACATTGCCATTTATTTAAATATTACTATTTTCATCTACGTTCTGACGTTATTAGAAACAAATCTATAACCACAATCTTCGTAGACTGTGCTTCAAATTCTTTATCGGAATCTCCATCGCTCTGCTAAAACATCACTAAAACATTCTACTATAGTGGTGCTGGACTCAAATAATAACCGGTTCCGATTCTATAGGGTGAGGAAATTTCCATTACAAGTATTCGACCTACAAAAGGACATCAGATGATGGTGTAAGGTTCGTCTTATCAGAGAAATGCACGGAAGTCCTGAATTAAATTTCAAACTTTTCTGTGTAGCAGTACGTACCTGTGCTCGTTGGTGTAATCTCGTTGCTTGCCATGATTAGCTGTTGTTGTTGTTGTTGTTGTGGTCTTCAGTCCTGAGACTGGTTTGATGCAGCTCTCCATGCTACTCTATCCTGTGCAAGCTTCTTCATCTCCCAGTACCTACTGCAACCTACATCCTTCTGAATCTGCTTAGTGTATTGATCTCTTGGTCTCCCTCTACGATTTTTACCCTCCACGCTGCCCTCCAATGCTAAATTTGTGATCCCTTGATGCCTCAAAACATGTCCCACCAACCGATCCCTTCTTCTAGTCAAGTTGTGCCACAAACTTCTCTTCTCCCCAATCCTATTCAATACCTCCTCATTAGTTACGTGATCTACCCACCTTATCTTCAGCATTCTTCTGTAGCACCACATTTCGAAAGCTTCTATTCTCTTCTTGTCCAAACTATTTATCGTCCATGTTTCACTTCCATACACGGCTACACTCCATAAAAATACTTTCAGAAACGACTTCTTGACACTTAAATCTATACTCGATGTTAACAAATTTCTCTTCTTCAGAAACGATTTCCTTGCCATTGCCAGTCTACATTTGATATCCTCTCTACTTCGACCATCATCAGTTATTTTACTCCCTAAATAGCAAAACTCCTTTACTACTTTAAGTGTCTCATTTCCTAATCTAATCCCCTCAGCATCACCCGATTTAATTTGACTACAATCCATTATCCTCGTTGTGCTTTTGTTGATGTTCATCTTATATCCTCCTTTCAAGACACTGTCCATTCCGTTCAACTGCTCTTCCAAGTCCTTTGCTGTCTCTGACAGAATTACAATGTCATCGGCGAACCTCAAAGTTTTTACTTCTTCTCCATGAATGTTAATACCTACTCCGAATTTTTCTTTTGTTTCCTTTACTGCTTGCTCAATATACGGATTGAATAACATCGGGGAGAGGCTACAACCCTGCCTCACTCCTTTCCCAACCACTGCTTCCCTTTCATGCCCCTCGACTCTTATAACTGCCATCTGGTTTCTGTACAAATTGTAAATAGCCTTTCGCTCCCTGTATTTTACCCCTGCCACCTTCAGAATTTGAAAGAGAGTATTCCAGTTAACGTTGTCAAAAGCTTTCTCTAAGTCTACAAATGCTAGAAACGTAGGTTTGCCTTTTCTTAATCTTTCTTCTAAGATAAGTCGTAAGGTTAGTATTGCCTCACGTGTTCCAACATTTCTACGGAATCAAAACTGATCTTCCCCGAGGTCCGCTTCTACCAGTTTTTCCATTCGTCTGTAAAGAATTCGCGTTAGTATTTTGCAGCTGTGACTTATTAAACTGATAGTTCGGTAATTTTCACATCTGTCAACACCCGCTTTCTTTGGGATTGGAATTATTATATTCTTCTTGAAGTCTGTGGGTATTTCGCCTGTCTCATACATCTTGTTCACCAGATGGTAGAGTTTTGTCATGACTGGCTCACCCAAGGCCATCAGTAGTTCTAATGGAATGTTGTCTACTCCCGGGGCCTTGTTTCGACTCAGGTCTTTCAGTGCTCTGTCAAACTCTTCACGCAGTATCTTATCTCCCATTTCATCTTCATCTACATCCTCTTCCATTTCCATAATATTGTCCTCAAGTACATCGCCCTTGTATAAACCCTCTATATACTCCTTCCACCTTTCTGCCTTCCCTTCTTTGCTTAGAACTGGGTTGCCATCTGAGCTCTTGATATTCATACAAGTGGTTCTCTTCTCTCCAAAGGTCTCTTTAATTTTCCTGTAGGCAGTATCTATCTTACCCCTAGTGAGACAAGCCTCTACATCCTTACATTTGTCCTCTAGCCATCCCTGCTTAGCCATTTTGCACTTCCTGTCGATCTCATTTTTGAGACGTTTGTATTCCTTTTTGCCTGTTTCATTTAGTGCATTTTTATATTTTCTCCTTTCATCAATTAAATTCAATATTTCTTCTGTTACCCAAGGATTTCTATTAGCCCTCGTCTTTTTACCTACTTGATCCTCTGCTGCCTTCACTACTTCATCCCTCAGAGCTACCCATTCTTCTTCTACTGTATTTCTTTCCCCCATTCCTGTCAATTGTTCCCTTATGCTCTCCCTGAAACTCTGTACAACCTCTGGTTCTTTCAGTTTATCCAGGTCCCATATCCTTAAATTCCCGCCTTTTTGCAGTTTCTTTAGTTTCAATCTGCAGTTCATAACCAATAGATTGTGGTCAGAATCCACATCTGCCCCTCGAAATGTCTTACAATTTAAAACCTGGTTCCTAAATCTCTGTCTTACCATTATGTAATCTATCTGACACCTTTTAGTATCTCCAGGGTTCTTCCAGGTATACAACCTTCTTGCATGATTCTTGAATCAAGTGTTAGCTATGATTAATTTATGCTCTGTGCAAAATTCTACAAGGCGGCTTCCTCTTTCATTTCTTCCCCCCAATCCATATTCACCTACTATGTTTCCTTCTCTCCCTTTTCCTACTGACGAATTCCAGTCACCCATGACTATTAAATTTTCGTCTCCCTTCACTACCTGAATAATTTCTTTTATCTCGTCATACATTTCATCAATTTCTTCATCATCTGCAGAGCTAGTTGGCACATAAACTTGTACTACTGTAGTAGGCATGGGCTTCGTGTCTATCTTGGCCACAATAATGCGTTCACTATGCTGTTTGTAGTAGCTAACCCGCACTCCTATTTTTTATTCATTATTAAACCTACTCCTGCATTACCCCTATTTGATTTTATATTTATAACCCTGTAATCACCTGACCAAAAGTCTTGTTCCTCCTGCCACCGAACTTCACTAATTCCCACTATATCTAACTTCAACCTATCCATTTCCCTTTTTAAATTTTCTAACCTACCTGCCCGATTAAGGGAACTGACATTCCACGCTCCGATCCGTAGAATGCCAGTTTTCTTTCTCCTGATAACGACGTCCTCTTGAGTAGTCCCCGCCCGGAGATCCGAATGGGGGACTATTTTACCTCCGGAATACTTTTCCCAAGAGGACGCCATCATAATGTAATCATACAGTAAACCTGCATGTCCTCGGGAAAAAAATACGGCTATAGTTTCCCCTTGCTTTCAGCCGTTCGCAGTACCAGCACAGCAAGGCCGTTTTGGTTAATGTTACAAGGCCAGATCAGTCAATCATCCAGACTGTTGCTCCTGCAACTACTGAAAAGGCTGCTGCCCCTCGTCAGGAACCACATGTTTGTCTGGCCTCTCAACAGATACCCCTCCGTTGTGGTTGCACCTACGGTACGGCCATCTGTATCGCTGAGGCACGCAAGCCTCCCCACCAAACGGCAAGGTCCATGGTTCATGGTTCATGATTAGCTAGCGCAAAATTTCTCCCCCGCGCCCATCTCAGGACACTGGCGCAAGCGCTTGTTAAGGGTATACGGAATGAGTTTTTCGACGAGAAAATCGATTTAGGGGGAATTCATTTTCGGAATTTTAGGGTCTCCCGTCAAAAACGCTATATAAAACACTGAGATGACGTGCATAGAAGTATCTGAAATCGATTTTTTTTAAAATTACAGCACACAATTTTTCGCACCGCGTTTATGAGACACGAAACATGAATGATATGGTCCTGCCTTGCCAGTGGTATGGTAGAGCACAAGAGAGTTACCTTTTCTGATGGCTACACCGCAAGGTAGTTGACAATCAATTCTGTGACTTTTGTATTGTATCCTTTGTGAGTAAATCCAAGTGCTTGTTGTGAAAGTCATATTTGGCGAAGTCACTGAGTTTTCTTCCCTTCAACACGCAAAGACCCTGTCTTGAAAGAACTAAAAAAACGCGTACGTTGGCACAAGAAGGTAAAGAAGACTCAGAATTCGTCTGATTCGTCTTCTTCATCAATATTTGACATCCCAGTAGGGTATATCCTCTACACTGATAGCGATACATTGAGCGATGCTGGTGCCTCTACACCGAAAGCTACAAAAAGAAAACTAGCTGAAGTTGAAGAACAATACATGTAACTAAATGCTGGGAGTACAGAATATGAGATAATAAATGTGTCTGTATTATTATATGTTCGGAGAACAGTGTGTGCTGCAAACAATGTGGATAATGTTGTGTTTCACTGAAAACAAACATACATGTAGAACTTGCTAGTGAACTGGCGTTAATGTGCAATAATTGCAAGCACAGTGTCATTTTGTTCAGTTCCTCACATGTTACTGCAGACGCAGGTAAACTATATGACATAAACATTATACTGGTTTATGGGTAATGGCAGGGCTGCAGGTGTCATGTTACGTCGTGTGACGTGCCTCCCTGCTCCACCCTCAAAATGTGACAAATACGTCATTGCAATAGATTCTGCTGTTGTATATGTTGCGCAGGAAAATGTGAAAGACACTATTGAGGAAGCTGTTGTTCAAAATAATAGGGACTTGTCCAAAGCTTTTGATGGGAGCTGGTAGAAGAGAGCCTACACATTTCTGAACAATATTGTAACAGCTGTCCGCCGCTCGAGGTCTCGTTCTAGCGTTCTCGCTTCCCGAACCCGGGGTCCCGGGTTCGATTCCCGGCGGGGTCAGGGATTTTCACATGTCCCGATATGACTGGTTGTTGTTGTGTCTTCATTATCATTCATTACGGTCGGAGGAAGGTAACGGCAAACCATCTCCATTAGGACCTTGCCCAGTACGGTGGTGCGGGTCTCCCGCATCGTTTCCTTACGCTCCGTCATGAAGCATGGGACTTCATTTCCATTGCAACACCTACACGTTTGGACACAGGCAAGACAGTTGATGTGGCAATACTTTACAAACATTGCAGATGTAAGGATGAAATGAAAAATGAACGTGAAGAAGAGTGCATAACAAATTATTATGTTTAAAATGGTGGTATGGAAGCTGCTGCTTTTAGAACTATTTATGAATGTTCATTAAAATGGTACACCGCTATGCAGATAAATTATAGTGGAGATGGTGACTCAAGGCATTCACAGAAGTTACGGAATTGTGTCCCTGTAGGAACAATGCGAACATCTGCAGACTAAAGTGTCATGTCCATGTTCATAAAAGAATGGAATAAAGACTTCGACGGCTCAAGGCTAGCGTGAAAGGCAAGAAATTGAGGGATGGGAGAACTTAAGATGGTGAAAACAGACTGACAGATACTGCTATAGACCATATTCGGAAGTGCTATAGTGCAGCAAAAAAAATGGTTCGAATGCCTCTGAGCACTATGGGACTTAACTTCCGAGGTCATCAGTCCCCTAAAACTTAGAACTATTTAAACCTAACTAACCTAAGGACATCACACACATCCATGCCCGAGGCAGGATTCGAACCTGTGACCGTAGTGGTCACGCGGTTCCTTGCTGTAGCGCCTAGAACCGCTCGGCCACCCCGACCGGCTATGGTGCAGCAATTAGACAGATACAGCAGATGAAGAATTAATGAGAAAAGCAGTCTGGGCATTGGTTTTTGCATACAGCTCCTAGCAACATGAGCTATGTCCAACTGAAGAAGATAGATAGTGCAAGTACAATAGAGTTAAGGTAAATAAACAACAACTCAGTCACTCTCATCATTTCCCACCTACCACGATGGACGAAATAAAACTAATATTACGAGACCTCGCAGATATTAGTCTACTAAAGGAATGTCTTTACGGCCGTACTCAAAATCCAAATGAGTATGTGAACTATGTGATATGGAACAGACTAAGTAAACTGTGTTTGTGGGTACAAACACTCTTCCCCTTAGCCTTTACGGTGCTGTTTCATTATTCAGTGAGGGCAGTATAACAAAAGTGCAAAGTTTTGCTGAAGATGGGGCTCTGTGTAGGATTACGAACTACAGTAGCTATACTTTATTTAGACAAGGAACGGCTTAGTCCTTCAGATAATGAAATAAAAATCTATTCGGAGACTGCTAGGACAGCATAGGAGAGACATAAAGAGGAAGCTGTTGGACATTTATGGTGATACTAGCTACGAAGCAGGTTTGCACTGAAGTAAAAACTTTGAAGCTCATTTACTGTAATTTTAACTTTTTCGTACATATATAAGGTATATAAGATACATTTTCTCAGTGTCTATCGGTAGTAGAAGGATGAAATTTTCAGGAGCAGGTCCTGAAGGCCTTCTAATATGTTTGATTTAAAAGATATGGGAAATTATTTTGTCTTAAGGGATTTGTATTCGAAAATAGTTGTTAAAATGTATAATGTTTTTTCACATTAGGAAAAATAAAATATCTCAAAAACTAAACCTTCTTTTCCCAAACCAATAATTTAGTAGAAAAGTAGAACATCTGTCTGCGACTCTGCAAAAAAAGTCAATAATATATTCCCAATAATTCATGAGAAAACTTTCTTAATTTTTGGCTCAATTTAACATGAAGAAGCGTATACCTTTAATTGAGCAATGGTATTATCGAAACCAGAACGCTTCGGCTGTGTTGCGGCAAGTAATTTATGTGACACCTGCAGCATCTGCTCATCAAACGGCGCGCATAATGTGTAGAAATAGCGGTTGTCCGGGCGGTAAGAGGCATAAGATAGGCGACCGGTGTGGAGTGGGATGCCGCGCTGATCCAAATGAGTATGTGAACCATGTGATAGGAAACAGACTAAGTAAGCTCTGTTTGTGGGTATAAACACTCTTTCGTTTGGCGTTTACGATGCTGTTTCATTGTTCAGTGCAACGTTTTGCAGAAGCTCACTGCTGGAGCAGTTACAGGGGATGGACATGAATATGAAAAAACCCAAAACACAGCACATTGCCCTTTCAAATAATGTGTATGAAAGCCGTTGGAGAAATAAAGGTCCTGGATGGTTTTCGAGGTAATCTCATAGCATTCTTCCTGGAAAATAGGGAGAAGTTCAGGTAACGATTATGGAGGTAGAGAAACGGGGTTTAAGATTTCTTCTCGTTTGGCCACGGTAAACTTAACAAAGCAGGAATTTATAAAATTACATGGAGTCATTGCAACAAATATTACATTGGCCAAACGGAAAGAAATTTTAAAATCCGCTTTAAAGAACAAATTGACTGTTTCAGACTTGGGAAACCGAAAAAATCACCTATAGCGAAACATATAAATGAATTAGGACACAGTATTACAATAGACAACGATCTCAAAGTACTACATAATTTAGAAAAAAGCTCGAAAATGGACATCTTGGAAGAAATGGAAATATTCATCCATGGCCACATGTGGAATAACGAGATCCTGGATGACATGACAGAATGCAAAAATTCACATTTCTTTTCCAGTTTCACTACAGTACTCGTAGAATAAAAGATACATAACGTAACAGTCGTTTGACTCTAGCCCCAGCAATAGCTTAGAAATATGTGAAATAAATAGTTTATATCGTGATGTTTTCAACAATATTGTAACGGGTGCTCAATTTGTAATGTATTTCTTCAATTACATCTGTAATACGATAACAAGACGTTCAGAAGACATGCAAACATCTGACACCACATATATCGACAAATCGATAGTCAAATCGAAAACAGCTGTAGTTTGACCGCCATCGTGTCCACTGCACTACAGATCTGTTTGTGATCATGTTTCCAAGTTACTGCTATGTTAGTGACAATTTGTGAACAGTGACCAAGTGTGCTCAGCGCATCACAACGAGACTGCCACGCCAGAAGAACAAAGTGAGTGACCGTTACAAAACATTTTCGTGCAAACATCAGTCCAGCTTCCAAAATGATATCGCTTCTTACTAAGTTTTCTCTTCTTCCACAGGATGACCACAGCATTTACGAAAAGACTATATAACATCAGTATGACCTTATTGTAAAGTTGTTTTTGTAATGGCATTTAGCCTGAAGATGAGGGATTCCGTCGAAACATCTCGCTAAATAAATAAGTAATACAATAGATGACAACGTTTGTGACTGGTAGCGGTAATCTAAAAATAACCTTTACATATAACCGTATTGTACTGTACAATCACCGCGTGACTGCTACGGTCGCAGGCTCGAATCCTGCCTCGGGCATGGATGTGTGTGATGTCCTTAGGTTGGTTAGGTTTAAGTAGTTCTAAGTTCTAGGGGACTGATGACCTCAGATGTTAAGTCCCATAGTGCTCAGAGGCATTTGAACCATTTTTTTTTTTTACTGTACAATCAAATTTGCATCAACGAAGTAAATTTCGAATATAAACATCAACCATTAGAAAACGAAGGATTACGTTTACATCTTAAATGGAATGTGGAATCAAGTTATATTTTTTTGCTTAGGAATCGAAAATGCAAAAACAAAAACAAAAAATATGCGGAGGGGGAGGGTCTGGGTTCCCATTTGAAATTACAGATCGTTAGGCGATGGTCAGCTGCAGCCCACACAGGTTTCCTCGTTGTTAATTTTAATTTTTCACTTAGAGTGTTTTTTTTCTTCGATGCGTCGTTTTCGAGATATTTAGGCATCTCAAATTAAAACGAAACATTCTGTATAACTTCGATCATCTGTAGCATCGTTGGATGAAGTTTACGTACACGGGTTCTTATCCTCTAGCTGTTCATCAAGGCAACCTCTACGACCCCTCGAAGTTTTTTTTTATACCTAAGTGCGAAACCTCTCTGGTTTGGCCAACTTATTGTTTCTCGCACTCTAATCATTTTAATCAGTAAACGTCAGGATTTCCAAGCTTACTACTCGCTGTTTGTGGTCAGATGGTTAGTGTCGCTGCTTGTAAATTGACGGGTTCTGGTTTCGAATCGCGGCGGGGTCGGAGATTATCTTGTCACGGCGGCTGGGTAATTTTGGTAACCTAATCATTTTAAGTCACCCCTATCGACGAGCAAGTCGTTGAAGTGGCGTCAAATAGAACGACTTGCAGCAGGCGTCCCAGCAACCTCAGAGTGGGTCTTCCGGCCACTAATGCCATACGACCATTTCGTTTTGTTTGTAAACTTACCATTATGTTTTCCTTCTATTCAATACTTTAACATTCCCTACTGGTTCTCAGTGCGGAAGGTGCTTTTTAAGAAATTTTAACCCATTTCGCTAATTTATCTGAACAAGTGCCTCTGAGTGTCAAGCCAACTTATTTTTTCATCTTTCCACCAAAGCTACTTCTCTGTCCCTTTTCTGATTCTATCTTGACTCATGTATAAGTCCTTCAAATTATGTTCTAAAATTACACTGTCTAATCACATTAGTGCGACCACCTGTCAAAAGCATGAATAACCATCTTTTACAGGGCGACCCGTCGCGAGACGTGCAAGAAGAGAGTGAATGAGCCTCTGGAAGGTATGGAAAGAGACATGGCTCCATGCCAACCCCGTGTCGTGGCCATCTGTTCTAGATTTCTCGGTTGTGATTCCATGGTGCGACAGCCCGATCCGCCTGGTCCAATAAATTCTCAACTGGACTTACATACGGGGAGTTTGGTGACCAGTGGAGAACACTAAACACGTCCTGGTACTCTTCGAACCACGCACGTGCACCGCGAGCTGTATGACACATTCCATTGCCCTTCTGGTAGATGCTGGTAAAAAACAAACTGCATGTCGGTGTGGACATGGTCTCCAAAGATAGATGTATACGTTTGTTGTGCCGTCCAGAAGGGCGAGATCACTCAGGGAATGCCACGAAAACATTTCCCAGACCGTGACACTCACCCTTCCGGCTTCGGTCCTTCCCACGATCGTTGCAGGGTGTCTGCTGTCAGACGTTTCGGGCTCTACACGCCGACGGCCAGTGGAGCGTAAAACGTGATTAATCTGAGAAGGCTACTTGTTGCCTCTCAGTGGACGTCCGGTTGCGTTACTCACGTGCAAATTCCAGTCATTGTCGCCGATGAACAGCAGTCAGCATTGGTGCGTGAACCAGGCGCCGGTTCATCCGGGAGATCAGTTGCTGAACAGTTGCACGTCTATTCGCCTTTACACATCTCCGCAGCCATCGTTAACCGCTGCCATCTACGGCGCGTAGTGCATCACAGTTGCCTGGGCGCCGGTTTTGGATGGCGCCATTTTGCCATGCACGTAATACAGGGTGCGCACAAAGTCTTGCTTGGTTCAAATAGCTCTGAGCACTATGGGACTTAACATCTTAGGTCATCAGTCCCCTAGAACTTAGAACTACTTAAACCTAACTAACCTAAGGACATCACACACATCCATTCCCGAGGCAGGATTCGAACCTGCGACCGTAGCAGCCCCGCGGTTCCGGACTGCAGCGCCTAGAACCACACGGCCACCGCGGCCGGCACAAAGTCTTGCCCTGATTATAAAATTTTATAACAGAATAACCGTTTGACATAATAAGTTACATTTGATGCCGTTACATAGCTTAGTGCTACTAGTTGTTGTGACCAATAGGTGGGGCTAGTGCTCCACAACACCGACGCGGTCTGTTAGGTGATGTTAGTTGCTGGCGAAATGGCGTCGAAGCAAGAGAAAGCGCAATGTGTGCTTTGGTTTCAAGAAACGAAATCGCCCATCAGTGTTCAGCGTAAATTACTGGCTTCTTATGGACGCAGCCCTCCTGACGTTAAAGCAATAAAGCGATGGTATGCAAAGTTTAACGAAAGAGGCAGCGTTGAAGATCGTCCTCGAAGTGGCAGGTCTCGTGTGAGCGATGCAGCTGTCGATCGGGTTCGGCAGTCGTTTCAGCGGAGTTCGTCTAAATCAACTCGTCAAGCATCACGTGAACTTCAAATACCGCAAGCAAGTGTGGTGAAGATTCTTCATGAAACGCTGAGGTTGCATGCTTACAAAGTGCAAATCGTGCAGGCCTTGCAACCGAATGATTTGCTGACACGTGCTGAATTTGCAACTGAGATTCTCAACAGGGTTGATGGAGCTAACGATTACTTAAATCGCATATGCTTTAGCGATGAATCCACCTTTCATGTCAGTGGAATGGTAAATAGGCATAATGTCCGTATATGCGGTTCAGGGTCATGCAGCGAGACAGCGAAATTTCTCATGCAGAACAAGAATTTTGGACTGTTTTTCTTCGCGGAATAATCCATTACCGCTAACATTTACCTAGCTGTTTTGCAACAGTTCATTGCCCCACAGTTAGAAGAATATCAACCGTGGATACTTTTCCAGCAAGATGGAAAAGTATCCCCCCCCCCCCCCCCCCCCCCACCCTCACTGGGCTTTGATAGTGCGTGATTTCCTGGGTGAAACATTTCCGGATCGGTGGATTGGAAGGAACGGTCCAACACCCTGGCCACCCCGCTCTCCAGACATTACGCCCCTCGATTTTTTTTGGCTATATCAAGGACAGAGTCTTCGTCACACCAGTTGCTGACGGCGATGAACTGAAGGCTAGGATACTAGCTGCTGTGGGTACTGTGACAGAACACATGTTACAAAACACCTGGCCGGAACTGGAATACCACCTCGACATTCTCCGAGCCACCAAGGGAGCACACATTGAGGTTTACTAACGTAAGTGGTCTTAAAAAAAAACTAGTAACACTAACCTATGTAAGAGCATCAAATGTAAATTATTATGTCAAACGGTCATTCTGTAATAAATTGTTATAATCAAGGCAAGACTTTGTGCTCACCCTGTACTTTAACCGCGGCGTCACGCAAATAGTTTCCAGAATCAACCGTTTCGGATATCTTTCCACCCTTGGCCCTAAAGCCAGTCATCGTGCCCTTGTGGGTGCCAGAAAAATCGCTCCGCTTCCGCATTACGACTACGGCTGCGCTATTTTCTGCGGCCCTCGACACGCTTTACATACCGTCCACTGCTAGGTCTGCCACCTGCCATCTATGGGTGGTTACTGCACATTGACGTCTAACATAGGCGGTGCTCACATTAACGCAACCTGGACCACTTCTGCGACCTCTTTACAAATACACAAATCCTTCTTCCTTTTAGTTGCACTAAACATAAGTTTAAGACCCAAGTGAAACATGTTTTGACCGATCCGCCAGATCCATCGCTGCATTTCTGCTATTGCAGGTCATTCCTGTTTTGCCTTGATGCTCGCTACCGTTTACGAATGTATCATGCCACTCAGACACGAGTCGTTTTTTTCTCGGTATTTACAGTGATATTTGTGCACCTATGTCCTTCCTGTATCCTTTTCTAATACATGTTTAATCCTGCATATGTAACTGAGAAGACTAAATGTGAATTTCATGAGTGTGGCCGGATCTGTTGTGTGCTAGAGAAGTTTTGCCGATAGTAGTGGCTTAGGTGGATTGGCAGAGAGGCTTAACTTGACCGTGTAGTCAGGTGTCTGAGCAAATAGCCACGGTTAAGGCGTCAAGCGTGTGTCGAGGTCATCTCTTATGGCTACCCCCGCTATGGGGGATATAAAGTGCTGTTATAGCCCGCCTGGCACAAGCACACTTTGCAACTGTGATTTGGTAAGAATACACGTGCCTTCAGACAATCTGTGGATGGAGGTATTGAAACTTACTTAGTGTGTGATGTTCATATTTAACAGTATCTCTTTTAGCATTTTGTATATTAGGGGGGAGTCATGTTAACTATGGTAGAGGTAATTTCGGGAGTGGAATTACCATTATTCTTTAGTTTTTGAGAGGAACTACTTCGTCTATGATTTGCCACTCACGTGCTGTCTAGTACAAAGAATAATTCTTCTCCAGTAGAGGAAGTAAAGTGCGGCTTTGGTCAGCTACGGCAGCACATTTCCCGTGGTAGAAATCAAGTTCATTCTTCCATTAATTATTGGTAAATGCTTGCACCTTCAGTGCTGATATAAAGTATGTGCAGATTTCCTAATTTAAGTTGATTTTTTCGCTGAAGAGACAGGGTTTCGTTGTATCCATAATGGTGTGTTCATCCACGCGTCACTCATAGTACATTGAAGTTCATTTCTTACTAATCACTGAACTGATCTAAATTCTTGTAATAGAACGAATACCTACATGGTGGGTGAGAGGTCCCCGTACCCATCGTATCGAATGCAAATTGATTCGATTTGTTTTAGTACAAGTAATTAGTACACGTATTTCGTGTGCAGTATATCAATATGTTCCCCATCATGGTGTAAGCACATATCCATATGCCCCCATGTTCTTCTTGACATATTTCTGAGCGTGTCCGGTGGTACAGTGCGAAATGTATCATCAACAGCATTGCGTAGTTCTTCGTTTGTAGCATAACGACGAGCAGATACATGCGCCCCTATAACGAACTGTTAGGCGTGGAGAGATAAGGACTTCTTGGTGGCCATTTCGAGGGAGCTGGTGTTGCTGATCAATCCCGGCCTATCTACCGTCGTGAAAAGTGTTCATTTAGCAACTGGCGCAATGCAGGAGCGTAGTGAAGAGGCGCGCCCTGTCTTTCTGCAACCGCATGCGTTCTCTGACACCTCTTTCCTCAAGATGAGGTATTAACCATATTTGTAACATCTGTAAGTAATTTGCGCCATTCACATCCACTTCAAAAAATATGGTCCAAGCAGATATTGTGATCGAACTGCCTATTGGCTTCTGTCTCGGGTTCTTCGGCCGACGGTCATCTAATGCTTTTTCTGACGTTTCGCCAGCACGAGTGGCTGGCATTGTCATAGCTTCACCCTCCATTGCCGGTGGTGAACTGGAGAACCCGAGACAGAAGCCAATAGGCAGTTTGTCAACAAGTGGCCACGAAAGCCTTAACAATTTAGATATTGTGATGTCATCACTGCCCATATCATTCCGTGAGACAGTTCCCTTATAACTCGACTGTGTAATGAGCATTGTCTTTGACCAAACGACAGTATTTCTAGCACGCGAGCTGCGATAAACTGCAAATTCATCATAAAAGATAACCTTGTCACGATTCACTGCATTTGGAAGTTGAGTTAACAAGGCACAAAAGTCTTAAAACGTGTTCATTCCGGTCTTCATCCAGTAACTCGTTCACGAACGCCGGTCAAAACGTTTGAACTTAAGATCTCTTTTCAAGTAATCTCGCAGCGTTGTGCTTGATACACTGAGCTCCGAATCACGTTTACGTTCCGATTTCATAGGATATCGTTCAGTAGAAGCAGAGACTCCGGCACATGTCTCTTCACGAGTCTCCTTCCTTCCACTCCGCGGTCTGTGCCAAAAGCAAAAGCGCGTCTTTCTCAATCCAGAAGTATTGCTTTTCGCGGTGGAAATTTAGTAAATCTTTCTCTGGAATGCTCGCACAATCATTCTCATTGTCTGGCGCGTGTTTTGTTGTTCGTGCACCCACACACTTGTGACTAAGCGCTTCTCAATAGCGTAACTATGACCACTCACACCGGCCATGGCTACAAATTGAAACTCGACTGCGACTGCAACTGCGAGGACTTGTAAACATGAATTCAAACAAGTAACACAGCTACAAACCTGCATAATAACGTCCGATACTAAACAGTGTTCGCGGGGCACGAGGATTTCTCGTCCACCATGTACATGTCTGGATATTTATGCTGCGGAATTTAATGAATTTTTTGCGTTTTAGCACATGCCCAGGATTAAGCCAAGAATTCTCTGCTGAGTATGTAGTACGCCCCGTAGTGATTTCGGTAATGGAGAACTACTTTCATTTCTATTTCTTAGATGAATGGATGAGTGCCTCATTACGATATGTCTATCCTAAACATGTTCTTTCGCGATTCGATCCCGCGCTTCCCAATAACTTTTAATTTTTATCTATTGCTGAATTTAATTTTTATATAAAATGGGGACGTTACTCATTACTGAAATTTTATTATGTCTATTCAGTTCCTATCAGAGGTCACTAATAAATAAATCATTCGTACATGCTTATACAGTGGAGTACCATCAAATACTTAATATACTGATGTGATAATAAGTGAGTAAAATTAGTTGTGATACTCTGATCCATTTGTTGGATGATTCAAGTGAAATAGTTACCTGCAGCATTTTTATTTTTTTTTGAGGTACACAGCCATGTTTCAATCACGATTCGTGGAGCAGTAAATCAAAAGATAAAAAGTAAAATTAATAGAATTAAAGTAGAAGTTTGTTTTACTGTGAGGCTGTAGATACATTTCATATTGCAACACTCACTTACATCACTAGAATACATAACATTCACATAGCTTGCCTTCCCAGGATAAATATAAATCATTCGTAGTAGGAACCTTTTGCATGGGTGATCCTGCCATAATATGATTTTATCATTAATCTTTTTATGGTGAATTCTCCCAAGATATCTCAATTCAGCTGTGCCGATTTCTTCATCTCAGTATATCACTTGCACCCAGCATCCTCAATTATTTCTAGGATATATTCTAGTCTCTGTCCTCTTCTATAATTTTTACCCTCTACTGCTTCCTCAAGTACAATGTAAGCTATTCGTTGATGTCTGAAAACATGTCCCATCATACTGTACATTTTCTTGTCAATGTTTTCCATATGTTCCTTCCCTCGCTTGTTCTGCTGACAACTTCCTCATATCTTATCTTGTCAGTCCACCTACTTTTCAACATCCTTCTATTGCACCACATTTCAAACGCTTCCATTGTCGTCTTTTCCGGATTTCCTACAGTACATGATTCAGTTCCATAAAATGCAGTGCCCCACATGTATATTCTCAGAAATTTCTTTCTCGAATGAATGCAATATTTGGTAGTAATAGACTTCTTTTGGCCAGAAAGCCATCTTTGCCTATTTAGTTTGCTTTTCACGTCCTCCATATTGTGTTTGTCAAGTATTACTTTGTTTCCAAAGCAGCAGAGTTCCTTCACTTCGTCTATTTTGTGGTCCCCAGTTTTACTGTTCACTTTATCGCTAATCTAATTTTTGATACTCTCTACTACCGTCGTCTTTCTTGGGTTTACTGTCAATCAATAGTGTGGTCTCATTAGATGGTTCATTCTGCTTAACAGATGCTACAATTCTTCGTCATTTTCACTAAGGATAGCAACGTCATCACGTTAGTTCTAGCAGTGAATGGAGTTGCTAAAATTTCTATGTATCTAAGAAAAGTACACTTGCTGTGTAACTCAAAAGAAATACTACTGTGTGCAATTATAGCACACCACGTATATCCGTCACTAGACAAATGAAAACGATAATAATTTTTCAACTCTTGCGAGGCAAAGATGTCGTGAAATGACATCAAAGATTCTGACACCTCACAAAAATTATGTAAAAGTTTCAGAGAGATAAAAGTACTATGATGTTCAAAGTCAATCTCTCTAACTTGAGTGTGTTTTTATTTGTTCGAAATTAGAATGAAGCTGTGGTGTCCCGTATCCGACGGGAACATATTGGACTGACTCATATGTGACGCCTAAAGCGCCATTTAACAAACACTTAAATACCTAGAGAAGAGTCAGTTGAGTCTCAGTCAGTTTATTTCATAGTTTCGTCGAACTATGAAATAAACTGACTGAGACAACTGATTCTTCTCTAGGTATTTAAGTGTTTGTTAAATGGCGCTTTAGGCGCTTAACTTTATCTTCCTTCCTTCCTCTATTTCCACAGACATAGCACAGCATTGCAGCCTTTCTCTAAAGCTTATAAAAAGCGATGCTCTCCTAAAGAACAACCTCGTGTACCTCAACATGTAGGTGTTCCAGATTTCAACTCGCCAGACTCCCTCCTCCGATTACTACATTACAGTCACCCAGTGTGTGACTAAAGCGAAGTTTTGTTTCAACAGAATTTCTTCTACATTTTTGGGGATATAACATCCTGTATGTGTCATATAAAGGAGTATGCGAGATGTTCGTAAATGAAAGTCACACAGCTACGACCACAGATGTGAGAGAACTCTTCGTTGGGTTTCTTCAGCACTCCCACCGTGGCAGGCAGAGGCGGACCCAGGACGTCCTTGGCTAAACGCCCCCGTCTGCTGCCGGAAGATGCCGTCCGCTCTTCACGGACAGTTGAGAGAGAACCTTGACTGTAACAGACTTGTTTTCGAGTGCTGCTAAAGGGAAGTCAAAGGAGAGTTCTGGGAGAAGCGGGTAGAACAGCTGCCCAGATGTTCCTGGTACCAGCTAAAGGACAAGCAACGTGTCCTCACGTACGTCCAGACACCTGTCTCCAGTCGAAAATCACTGCGGTAGTTACTTTCATTTCATAGAGAATTATCTTTTGTTTTGCTGATTACTACACAGTGCACCGTTTAAAAAGGTGATAAACAGTGGATTTTGTGATTACAAGAATATATTTACTCAAAAAATGACTTCATACTATCGTTTTTTGCTTTTTCATGACTAAGGTGTTATACTGGGCACAGGTATACATTTTTTTACATTACGTTGATCCTCAACAATAACATAATAAAATAAATACAAAATAGAAGCTCAGTTAGACGGAGAAAGGCCCATAATCGTCGATGACGTTGTCAATGAACTCTACATCTACATCTACATGGATATTCTGCAAATCACATTCAAGTGCATGGCAGAGGGTTCATCGAATCACCTTCACAATTCTCTATTATTCCAATCTCGTATAGCGCTCGGAAAGAATGAACACCTATATCTTTCCGTACGAGTTCTGATTTCCCTTATTTTATCGTGGTGATCGTTCCTCCCTATATAGGTCAGTGTCAACGACATATTTTCGCATTCGGAGGAGAAAGTTGGTGATTCGAATTTCGTGAGAAGATTCCGCTGTAACGAAAAACGCCTTTATTTTAATGATTTCCAGCCCAAATCCTATATCATTTCAATGACACTCTCTCCCATATTTCGCGATAATGCAATACTTTCGTCTAAATTGCGTCTGCGAAGCCATAGGTAACTTAAAACACTAGAGGTGATCAAGGAACTGAGCTCTATCCTTCTGGATCCTCTCTAGATAATTCCATTTTCTCACATCTTTCTTTGGTCTCATTTTTGGGGCTAACGGAGACTCCGTCTGTTGACTATCATTGATTACAGTGGAGTAGGCTTGTCTATTACAACATGACATATTTTTATCATTTGTTGCCTTGAGTAATGTGGGACGTATTGAATAATAGAAAGTCTGCAACTGTACGATGTAATGATCAGAACGAATTTGGTATTAATGCAGCAGGTGACTAATAATTCTAGAAACAAATCAGATCACTATAATGAGACTGCTGCCTCAAAATCAGTATCCCGTGACTCTACCTCGTCCAGGAATATGCGCTTCAGTACGTCTTGCCTTTGCATCTGAGGCTTTTTGGATGTGTTTCTGGAGCAGTGACTGCTTGGTTGCTTCGTTCCAAACAGACGCTTGGCTGTTACTGACTTCTGCGATGTAACAGTTGGTCACAATCCATGAATTCCCAGCAGTAGAGACTGCTGTAGAAGGATGCCACTGTCTGTGGTAGGTAAATTGCTAATGCTTCCTTCATCGTGTGCACTATTCATGCAGGACAGTTGTCTGGTATGTACACTCCTGGAAATTGAAATAAGAACACCGTGAATTCATCGTCCCAGGAAGGGGAAATTTTATTGACACATTCCTGGGGTCAGATACATCACATGATCACACTGACAGAACCACAGGCACATAGACACAGGCAACAGAGCATGCACAATGTCAGCACTAGTACAGTGTATATCCACCTTTCGCAGCAATGCAGGCTGCTATTCTCCCATGGAGACGATCGTACAGATGCTGGATGTAGTCCTGTGGAACGGCTTGCCATGCCATTTCCACCTGGCGCCTCAGTTGGACCAGCGTTCGTGCTGGACGTGCAGACCGCGTGAGACGACGCTTCATCCAGTCCCAAACATGCTCAATGGGGGACAGATCCGGAGATCTTGCTGGCCAGGGTAGTTGACTTACACCTTCTAGAGCACGTTGGGTGGCACGGGATACATGCGGACGTGCATTGTCCTGTTGGAACAGCAAGTTCCCTTGCCGGTCTAGGAATGGTAGAACGATGGGTTCGATGACGGTTTGGATGTACCGTGCACTATTCAGTGTCCCCTCGACGATCACCAGTGGTGTACGGCCAGTGTAGGAGATCGCTCCCCACACCATGATGCCGGGTGTTGGCCCTGTGTGCCTCGGTCGTATGCAGTTCTGATTGTGGCGCTCACCTGCACGGCGCCAAACACGCATACGACCATCATTGGCACCAAGGCAGAAGCGACTCTCATCGCTGAAGACGACACGTCTCCATTCGTCCCTCCATTCACGCCTGTCGCGACACCACTGGAGGCGGGCTGCACGATGTTGGGGCGTGAGCGGAAGACGGCCTAACGGTGTGCGGGACCGTAGCCCAGCTTCATGGAGACGGTTGCGAATGGTCCTCGCCGATACCCCAGGAGCAACAGTGTCCCTAATTTGCTGGGAAATGGCGGTGCGGTCCCCTACGGCACTGCGTAGGATCCTACGGTCTTGGCGTGCATCCGTGCGTCGCTGCGGTCCGGTCCCAGGTCGACGGGCACGTGCACCGTCCGCCGACCACTGGCGACAACATCGATGTACTGTGGAGACCTCACGCCCCACGTGTTGAGCAATTCGGCGGTACGTCCACCCAGCCTCCCGCATGCCCACTATACGCCCTCGCTCAAAGTCCGTCAACTGCACATACGGTTCACGTCCACGCTGTCGCGGCATGCTACCAGTGTTAAAGACTGGGATGGAGCTCCGTATGCCGCGGCAAACTGGCTGACACTGACGGCGGCGGTGCACAAATGCTGCGCAGCTAGCGCCATTCGACGGCCAACACCGCGGTTCCTGGTGTGTCCGCTGTGCCGTGCGTGTGATCATTGCTTGTACAGCCCTCTCGCAGTGTCCGGAGCAAGTATGGTGGGTCTGACACACCGGTGTCAATGTGTTCTTTTTTCCATTTCCAGGAGTGTATATTTGGGAAAGGTCTTATCCTCAGTACCACCAAACGCTACTGGGTCACAAAATCTGAAATAATTGTCTGAAAACATGAGCTGTTGGCAACTTGCATCCCGCTGAGAAAGAGTCTACAGCACCTTCGACCCACGACAGTTTGCGATCGTGTTTTAACTATCATTTCGGAATGTTACGGATGTTTGAAACAAATGAGAAAATTATTTTGGTGACGTTGAGCCACAGTCATGTAATACCTTTTAAAAGAGCAAACGACTATTTGACAGTGTATTATTATATTTATCTTTTGTACTGTCCAGATTTCAGCTTAAAGATATGTGTTAGCCTTGTTTACCTGCTTTGGACTGCCTTAACAGACATTGCTTAATAATGGTCTAACAACTTTTAGCTTTGTACTTGATAATAGCATCAAAGCCGAAATCCGGATTGTACAAAAGATAAATGTAATAATACGCAGTCAAATTGCGATTTACCTTTTTTTTTAAAAAAAGAGACTTATTAGTTTAAGAAACTAGCATTGAAAATACAAAGGTAGAACCGCAGAGAGCAACAAACTGTTAACATGTTGGTAGTTGCAGATAGAATACTAGATAATACTGGTGACTATAGGTGCGTTAATTGGCCGTGGTCATGCTGAATTTTCATTTCGAGTGAGCTGCGAAAATCACTAAAAATCTAAGTATGGACTGAGAGAATCTCCTAAAGTCCACAACAAAGGGCAATATTAATGCCAAAAGCGCAGAAAGTACATCAATAGATGCGATCAATATTAGCAGGGCTATCTTCAGAATGTAGTACAAGTAGTGCGATAACTTTTATAAGTATTATATGGGCCAAACCAGTCGCTTTTTTACTGTAAGGTTTAAGGAGCATTTACAGCCACGTAAAAAATTGGGTTTGGGTTGCACTCAGCAGAAGTCGACCAAACTATAGGGGATAATGAGAAAAGTATGCGTTTGAAATTTACACAGCCAAAAGGTAGGAGCGGGCAAAAGTGCTCAATGGGGCAACGTG
This sequence comes from Schistocerca americana, assembly GCF_021461395.2. Taxonomy (NCBI): domain Eukaryota; kingdom Metazoa; phylum Arthropoda; class Insecta; order Orthoptera; family Acrididae; genus Schistocerca; species Schistocerca americana. The sequence continues at coordinate 453,117,218 of NC_060122.1, forward strand.
ATTTTGTGCATAGTGCCTACTTTGATTTACATGACAAGTGATTTTTTTTTCTTTATTGTTATTTCATCCCTCATTGTCTCACGTGGGCGCGGGGACCTGGCAACGTTACAGATAACCCGCTCTTCAGCCAGTGGATTTTAACTCTAACTTAGAGGAAAAACAATATAACAAGGAGACATATGTACTATTAATTCAACATTATTTGAAGAGATGACCTGAATAGGAGAAATATAAATAACAAAATACCATCTTGACAGAATGTTTAAAAATAGTGATACAAATGTGGACAAATAGCACAGTTAGAAATACCTGGGCAACGCCTGAAGAACACTATACACTTGGAAAAAAAAACACTTGAAAAAATACTGAACATGACTGAAGATACTCTGAGCATTAAAAATGGAGCATCATGCACTTTCACTAAAACTGGAAAAAGACCTGCCCTGGGACGGTGGACTGTAGTATGGAACAAAACAGAACAGTGTTGGCGATGAGGACTGGTAAGAAGTGGTGAGGGTACAGTGGTGGCCATTGGGGACAAGGAGTGTGAGGTAGTTAGTATTGGGATCTATAGCCTGAAGAGGAAAAGGGGATGGGGTGACAGGGAAGGGGAAAAGGGGATGGGGTGTGGTAGGAGAGAGGAGGAGGGGTAAGGAGCCGGCGGGGGGGGGGGGGGGGGAGAGGGAGGTGGATAGGGTAGGGTGGATTCGGAGTAGGTCGGAAATATGTTGGGAGGGTGTGGTGTGGGAGAGGGAGGCGGTTGAAATTTCTTTGAGAGAGGACATGTAGGTACAGATGCGGTAGCACTCTGGAATTGGAAAGGAGACACAGTAGCATAGTTGGAATCGAGCTTACGGACGGTGTAGGTTATTCGGAGATGGAGAGATGACTGCTTTTTTCCTTTGTTGTTATTTTATTTCCTCCCCCTCCCCTCCCCCCCCCCCCCCCCCCCCCATCACCACCCATATGGACGGGGTGCAGACTGACAGTGGATACAATTTGCCGATCTTCAGCCACATGAGAGAAAAAAAGTAATACAAAAAGTAGTAAGAGCGTTTGATAACAATAAACGTTCTGTATAATAAAAAGACAGGTCGTAAGTTGAATAACTTAAAATATGAAAGTTTGTTTCGGCGATTAATTGAGATGTAGGAACAGATGAATGGAAAATGAGTCTCACACACGAAGATATAAAAACAGATAGACAGTTGTATAAAGTAAAACGGAAAGGCTGATGTGTGACTTATTAAGATATTCATAGATGATTTGGTATAGACTCACATGGAAGAGGGTATCTTGGGAAGTAGCATATCAAGGTAGCAGGAGGGTGTTTGTGTGGATGCATGTTTGGAGAATGGATGGGGAAGAATGGAGAGAGATGTGGTTCTGAACCACGACTTGGGTGGAGAGGATTGGAGGGGAAAGGAGCCCTGACAAAGGGTGGGTGGTAGGGACCTCCTAGACCTGGTAGGACGAGTATACATCAGGGCGGATTTCGTGGTCGGGTAAGGGAAAGCTACTAAAATTTCGCTGTGAAAAGATCTGGAGGACATGGAGGTGTAGTGTTAGGAGAATGTTGTGGTAGAGGCTGAGGAATTTTGTAACTTGGTAGAGAATGCGGGTAGGGGAGGGCAAACGGATCTGAAAGGTTAGGTGGAGTGCAAGGCGTTCGAGGACCTGTAGGCCGTGATAAAAGAAGGTAGGAGCGGAAGTCCATGGCACATTTGTATAACACACAGATGATTTCACGCCTCTCGAATCTTGCCCCGGACTTTTCGCCTATGATGCATTCTGGTGACTACGACACTGATTACTTACTTTAGTCTTCTGTTTTCATACTTTCCGCTTCTTTCTCTAGAAATTTTACCAGTTTTATATTATTTTATTAACTCCATAAGCTTGTTCTTGTCTATGTTATTATTTTTATCTAAAATGACTACAAGAGCGTCTCTGAGTCATACACTAATACATAAACATTTCCTTTTCACAAATTTAAATTAACCTTTATTCGTGTTTTTAATTATTACACTTTATTGCTATAATAACTAATACATTTGGCAAGCCCACTATATGATTTATCTATCGTAGTCTTTATTTATATTGTACTGTACAGTTTTGTAATTGGCGAATACGTGTGGTCTTACGCAGTAGCAACAGCTAACGAGCTTACAGCACAAACATATGTTGTGGCTATTGTATTGCAATTTGCTATAAGCTAGCAGGACAGAGCGAATTAGGTTGTGGAAAGGGGCCAAAACGAGTTCCTGACAGTTGCACTCAACGTACGAACATTATTTATCAACACACAATATTACAACAAGGATGCAAAACACTCAAAACAAAAAACAATCAACCTGCTTTGATTAACATTAAATCGGCTGAAGGCCACATTCAAAATTCAAGACACAAGGCTTACGCAAAATTGAAATACAAGATTCTTCTGAAGATTTCACCCAAGAATATTTTCTACATTTTCAATCTAATCGGCTGAAGGCATTGACAATTTAATTTTAACGGAACTAGGCTGGAGGTCGCATATTAGGCAATAAGAGGAGTTTCAATCAAAAGGTAGAAGGCCGTATCTTAAAACATTTCACAAATTGGGCTGAAGGCCCCATTCAAAAGCATAACAATCTTATGCCTTAAGGGCAAGAGAAGAAGATTAATTTAAGAGATATTAAAACTTGGCTGAAGGCCGCTCACCAACACGTAATTTAGCGGCTTAAGCCCTAGAAAGAAGAATTTGAATTTTAAAGGGCAGAAGGCCATATCTTAAATCATTTCATATAAAATAAAGAATAACCATCTCATGCCTTAATGGCAAGACAAGGACAAAAAACTGATTCAAATGGCTCTGAGCACTAAGGGACTTAACAAATGGCTCAAATGACTCTGAGCACTATGGGACTTAACTTCTCAGGTCATCAGTCCCCTAGAACTTAGAAGTACTTAAACCTAACTAACCTAAGGACATCACACACATCCATGCCCGAGGCAGGATTCGAACCTGCGACCGTAGCAGCAGCTCGGTCCCGGACTGAAGCGCTCGGCCACAACGGCCGGCAGACAAGGACATTAATTTAAGAGATATTAATACTCGGCTGAAGGCGACATATCAACAAAATATGTTTAACGGCTTAATGCCTAGAAAGAGTTTGAATCTAAAGGGCAAAAGGCTTTATTTTAAACCTCTCCAGTAAAATTCCGCTGAAGGCCCCATATAAAAATATAAGAGTCTCATGCCTCAAGGGCAAGAAAAGAACATTAATTTAAGAGATATTGACACTCGGCTGAAAGTCACACATCAACCAAATAACTAAAATCCAAACAGGGAAATTACTACATAACACACAAGGAATGTCCAAGGATTGTAACACTGACGCCCATTTAGGTGAGACAGGCAGCCTGTCCAACGACTTCTTAATCTGAAGGCAACCCAACCGACAGACAGCCGACCGACAAATCAACCAAATCAGTTCCACTCCACGCAACCAGCAAAACGACCACAAGATTTCAATACACAGAATATTGGTGCCCACAACGACCAACAACACCTCAGCTGTCGAACTAAATGCCGCTCTGGACAGCAACAACATGACGAGGAAAGTACACTGCTTAATATTACGTCAACGACCACGGCAGGTAACCAGAACGTCAACGACCACAAGGCAGAAGATACCGCTGGTGAACTTCAATAACAGGGAATAAATTAAGCTAAACTTCACAGGAAGACGACTGGAATCTTAGCCGACTTAAATACACACACACTGTTGCTCACGGGAATGTCTCAAGGGCGACAACCAGGATCAAACGAAGAAATGTAAACAGTTGAGGCTCGATAGTAGGTTAAGTGAGGACTCGGCTTACATGTCCAAGATCGGTGGGCGACGAACTTCGCAGTACTCGCAAGCATCACTTCACACCGCACGTGCACGCCGCCAGCGGCTCCAGGCCGACTCTGCGCGTCGGGGGCTTACTTGCTGCCCCACGCCAACCGACCGACTGGACTGCTGCATCCGCGACTGCTGCTCCGTCGCGACTGCACTGCTGGTGCGTCTCCCCCTTACTGCCCGACACACGATGACCCAGAAATACTATCGGTCGCTTCAGAGATGGTTCGACAGTGCGCTTATCGATACCCGCTGCTGCTGCCACTCACGGGCATGTAAGGTAGGAAGTTAGTGACGGCAGTAAATGGAATAAGGAAACGAGGTGGCATTACCGTAATAGAAGTTGATAAACAGTGGGATGAATACGAGCTGTGCGCGGCTCAGGGACAGTACAAGTCTGCGACAACTGTGGCCTAGTTTACGCCTTACTTTCAATACGTGCGACGATATCAGGCTGATTTTGCGTGTATTTCGTGACGATGAGACTACAGCTTTATTACATGAGGACATGTTATAAAATAGGTGTGCCTCGTCATACTCTAAATGCATGTTTCCACTTCCATGAAAGTAATAATTTTTCGTTACGACATATTTTATTGTTTCAAGACGTAATCTGTTCACTAGCTGTATTTCATTTTCCACGTTTTGCTGCAGATTTATAGGTGACCGTGGCTGACCGAAACTGTAAATAAAAGAAATTTGTTCTAATCTAAGAAGAACTGAATGCTGCTGTGTCTCTCGATGTCTCATCAAGACTGCAGGCCATACACTTTTCCGTTGGGACAAGAGGACTAAACATGGGTATAGCGACCGAGAAGAGGGTCTGATCTCAGATTGAGTATCTTTTATTAATGTGCAACAAAACTGGTACTTTACTGGCGATTTTGTGTGATGTTGCAGTTTTCCCCTCTCAGATGTGTAATCAGGCTGGTGTATTCTTCCACTCGAAGCATCAATATTTATAACTTTTTACTAGAAGCACAGCGAAATGTCGTAGCACTGTCACTCTGTGTAAGCTCCTGCTTAGAAACTTCGTTAACGGTAAACGGCATATTCTCCATTATAACAATTAGGTTTAATAAATTTAATATGTCACCCATTATTTAGAGTATTTACTACATTTAACGATCTTATTACATGGACGGCATAATGCCGTTGCCCTCTTAAGCTTTTACAATAACATATTCAAATTCCATATTTAAATGAACATTAATAAAGCAGATAAACTGCAGAAACGGATTCCTGACTGGAAATGAAGGAAACAAAAAAATGTTCAAATGTGCGTGAAATCTCATGGGACTTAACTGCTTGGGTCATCAGTCCCTAAGCTTACACACTACTTAACCTAAATTATCCTAAGGACAAACACACACACCCATGCCCGAGGGAGGACTCGAACCTCCGCCGGGACCAGCCGCACAGTCCATGACTGTAGCGCCTTAGAGCGCTCGGCTAATCCCCCGCGGCTGGAGGAAACAGGCCCATGAACATGAGGCTGGAAATGGATGGTGTGCGTGCAACGACAACAAATTGTCCCGGAACTCAGAACAGAGCTGCATCGCATCCAAGTCACAAGAGATGTTCAAAGTGGCCTCCGTGGGATACAGAGCAAGCGTTCATGGATTGCCGCACCCTTTCGCACGTTCCGGCCTCTCTCCGAGTAGCGTCACAGGCGTCATGAAAGCACTGTTCAAGGGCCTGCACGCCAGGAACTGGTTCAGCACACACAACGCTTTTCAGATGCCAACAGAGGTAAAAATTCAGAGGATTTTTGTCCGGCGATCTAGCAGGCAGCGCCACAGTGCCTCCGTGTCCTATCCAGCTGCTGGAGAATATGTTGAGGTGTCAGCAAACAGTAACGCGGAAGAGGGGTGGTGCTTCGTCACGCAGAAATCACATAACCTGTAGTATCGCCAACGGCACATTCTCAAGCAGCCCAGGCGGAGTATTCCGCAGGAAGTCCCAGAACGTTCCTCCGCCGAGGCGATGTGGAATAGTAACCGGCTCAAGCGTGTGGTCGCCAAGAATCGCTGCCCACACGTTGATGCTGAACCGATGTTGAAGAGATGTCTCAACCATTCCCTGAGGATCGTCTGTAGAACACAGATGGCTATTGTGCAGAATGATGGTGCCAGATCTGGTAAAGGTCGCTTCGTCGGTAAAGAAGACTGATGTCAGAAAGTCCATTGAGCCGTGTATCGACTCGCGCTACACCTTGTGTTTAGATTGCATTGGTTTTCCTTTTCTTCCCCTGACATGTTTGTTTGATATGTTGTCTGTCATTAGGTGGCTGCTTGGTTGTCTTTTCCCTCTGCTATCGATATCTGCGTTTTTGCTTCCGGGAAACTACTATGGAGGAAGGGAGATCTTTGACCGGTTGTAACCTCGTGTGGTGGTGCGGAAGTAGAGGCGTGGCGCGGGGGAATGTGGTGGACACGGGAGGGCAGTGTGGCTCTCCAGCGCGAAGCAGGTGTGGTCGGTTGTACAGAGTCGCCGCGTGATGTATGTCGGTTGTGTGTAACGAGCGGGTCGAGTTGGCGGAAGGGCTCCCTGCGCGTTGGTTGTATACAGGATCCCCCACGAGTAGTTGCTGTTCATTTCGCCTTGGTGGGACGTTAATCGCACAATCAGCTTAACAGCTCATGCATCGAAGCTGCTTACAAGAATAATATACAGAAGAATGGAAAAGAAAATTGAGAATGCGCTAGGTGACGATCAGTTTGGCCTTAGGAAAAGTAAAGGGACGAGAGAGGCAGTTCTGACTTTACGGCTAATAATGGAAGCAAGGCTAAAGAAAAATCAAGACACTTTCATAGGATTTGTCGACCTGGAAAAAGCGTTCGACAATATAAAATGGTGCAAGCTGTCCGAGATACTGAAAAAAGTAGGGGTAAGCTATAGGGAGAGACGGGTCATATACAATATGTACAACAACCAAGAGGGAATAATAAGAGTGGACGATCAAGAACGAAGTGCTCGTATTAAGAAGGGTGTAAGACAAGGCTGTAGCCTTTCGCCACTACTCTTCAATCTGTACGTCGAGGAAGCAATGATGGAAATAAAAGAAGGATTCAGGAATGGAATTAAAATACAAGGTGTAAGGATATCAATGATACGATTCGCTGATGACATTGCTATCCTGAGTGAAAGTGAAGATGAATTAAATGATCTGCTGAACGGAATGAACAGTCTAATGAGTACACAGTATGGTTTGAGAGTAAATCGGAGAAAGACGAAGGTAATGAGAAGTAGTAGAAATGAGAACAGCGAGAAACTTACCATCAGGATTGATGGTCACGAAGTCAGTGAAGTTAAGGAATTCTGCTACCTAGGCAGTAAAATAACCAATGACGGACCGAGCAAGGAGGACATCAAAAGCAGACTCGCTATGGCAAAAAAGGCATTTCTGGCCAAGAGAAGTCTACTAATATCAAATACCGGCCTTAATTTGAGGAAGAAATTTCTGAGGATGTACGTCTGGAGTACAGCATTGTATGGTAGTGAAACATGGACTGTGGGAAAACCGGAACAGAAGAGAATTGAAGCATTTGAGATGTGGTGCTATAGACGAATGTTGAAAATTAGGTGGACTGATAAGGTAAGGAATGAGGAGGTTCTACGCAGAATCGGAGTGGAAAGGAATATGTGGAAAACACTGATAAGGAGAAGGGACAGGATGATAGGACATCTACTAAGACATGAGGGAATGACTTCCATGGTACTAGAGGGAGCTGTAGAGGGCAAAAACTGTAGAGGAAGACAGAGATTGGAATACGTCAAGCAAATAATTGAGGACGTAGGTTGCAAGTGCTACTCTGAGATGAAGAGGTTAGCACAGGAAAGGAATTCGTGGCGGGCCGCATCAAACCAGTCAGTAGACTGATGACAAAAAAAAAGGGACGTTAATAAGCTTCTTTAAATCCTCCGTTTCAACACTGGAGTTTGAAAGGAGACACCTAACATGAAGGAGCGGTCACTACCCATCATGGTTGCGGAGAAGACGTGAACTCCGGTGACAGAGCGTGTTGTCGCGTGACCGTGGCGTGTTGGGTACGCTGGCGACGCGTGCGTTGTCGGATGTGTGGATCCTTGCCATTGGAGGTCGTGTACTGCCTGTTCGAGCATAATTGCAAGTTAAGTTCGTGGAAGGTTTAATCATTAAGTAATAATTTTGTGTAACCAGCGTCTCTTCTATCTTGTGGCCTCCGGCGACCGGGTTTCCTGTCTCCGGCACCGGTGTAATTGAAGACAGTGATCTGTCCTCCTCTCGTTACTGTCCGATGGGAGGTATAGTTTTGGCAGTTTAATTGTTTCGCTATTCTGTCGTGTGTTATGAGTAAATTCATGCTTCTTGTTGGTTGATCATGTGGTCGCTCATTCAGGACTGTGTGGTGTAATGTTTCCTTGCACCAGGTTAGCTCTAATTCTGTCAGCAAGTTAAGCCATCTTATAACAAGTTTTCGCTGGCTAAAAGTCGGTGGAGTGACCAGCCTGAGAGTGGCAATTGTGTTTACGGGCGTATTTAAATTGGTCAGTATTCTGTCTAGCCTGAGCATCCCTGAGTTGGTGATTTGTGGCCGCCTTACACGGGTCCGTCATATCTATTATGTTCTAATGATATTCCAGGACACTTTTGTTTAAAAATTTTTACAATTCTTCCAAGTTTGTAAATTCCTTTTATTGCCATGAATCGTGTGTTTGCTGAGGCCTGTTTAATTTTTTTTAATGGAGGTGTTGGTAGCTTCATTACCTCAGCGTACTTTATGAACAAAGTTCTGTATTTACTTTAGTAGCCTGTTTACTAATGTTCTTTAAATTTTTTAAAAATTGTTGTATTGCTATAAATTACTGTGATTGGCGTTAGCGGCGTGTTTTAAAAGGTTGTTTATTGCCGTACTGCTAGCTTCTATAAGATACGAATAAAACATTTGTGAAAATCTCAACTCGACACTAAACTACTAGAAATTTGGCCCCGTTTCCCAACTTGTGGTGCGGCTTGTAGTAACCGTAACCTAACCACTGTGTGTATCATCCGCAATTGTGAGGGTCTGGTGCAAAAAACATTGACAAAATCCTTCCCGTAGAGGGAAATCCGTTGCTGATAATCCTTGCACTTTTTACAGATGATAGGGATAGTAACGGTTGTCATGCGGGATACACAGAATCGTACTTTGGCTTACACCATGTTGGTGGCCCCTAGCCTGGAGCTTGTACTACCGTTCGTCTCAGTGCCCAGCAGAACCAGGTCCTCCAAAACTGGTGTACACACAGTCCGCCGTCTACCAGCACTTTCATCTGTCTTAAAGGACCCATGATCACATAAATTCCCAAAACGGGCTTGAAGTGTTGGAGGTGTGGTCGGTGTCTGTGAGGGCATTTGTTTTGGTTTAGCTGTGCTGCGTCTCGACTGTTTCCTCCTGCTTGGCCGTATACAAACACCATCTCGGCTCGTTCCCGACATTCTGCTGCTTACAGTACTCTGCGTCATTCAGACAATCTGCAACACACAAGGAACACCGCGGCAACGATGCATTTGTGAACAAATGTTCATAGGACTTGTTTCCTCTGTTTCTAGCCAACTGTCCGTCACGGCAGATTTTTGGTTTTATACATGTTCACCCTGTACAGATAGATACATAATTAAAACTTAACTACATGTCCGAGCGAGGTGGCGCAGTTGCTAGCACACTGGAGTCGCATTCGGGAGGACGACGGTTCAGTCCCGCGTCCGGCCATCCTGATTTAGGTTTCCCGTGATTGCCCTAAATCGCTCCAGGCAATTGACGGGATGGTTCCTTTGAAAGGGCACGGCCGACTTCCTTCCTCATTCTTCCCTAATCCGATGAGACCGTTGACCTCGATGTCTGGTCTCCTCCCCCAAACAACCCAACCCAACCCAACCCTAACTGCATGACTACCCTCCGTAGAAGCTCCAAGTACAGCAGCACGTACGAACTGAGATCAAAGACGCACAGATCAAGTCCTGACACTTCCACGTGGAAACCCCGCGCAAGAGAGAGCAGCGGCGCCTCGCCCGAGAGGAGAGCACAGAGGGGGGTAATGGTGTAATGAGGGACCGCGTTCGAGTCCCGCGGCCGCTGCCAAGGATGCTCGTCGTTGGCATTTGCGGCACGTCCGGCGAGGCCGCCGCGAGGCTGCGTGGGGCCGCGGCTGGCTGGCCGGGCCAAGGAGCAGACACACGGGCACAGGCAGCAGCCGCTCTCACTGTGGGCACCGTCCCGCCTGCTGCCGCCGCCGTCTCCACCTGTAATGGCAATCAAAACACGGAAATTATTCAGGGTTAACACTTGTAAATGCCAACGACGTTTCCATGGTGGTAACTCCGCTTCCCGACAGATTATCGAAATTGAGCGTGGTCGCGCTTGGCTAGCACTTTTTTATGTTTTTTATTTCTTTATTCTGCTACTTGGAGACCAAACTGTTACGGTGCTCGCTTATTTCCAAGTCCGTATCGATCTTAGTGCTGAGTTTTCACTCAGACGGCGCTTTGGCGTTAGGCGGTTGTTTCCGTGTGTGATCGCTGGCCGGAGCTTAGCTGGTGGCGTGTGAGGAGGAAAGAGGTGGCTGCCTTGGCGTGGAGACAGTTCGGCTCGGGTGTGGTTGTTTGCTTCTGGACTCCGAGTGGGGCCCGATGGAAAGACCGAACCGTGATTTTACGGTTAATAGTGTGGACAGAGGCGTGGTGTGCCGTTTAACGTGATTCGCAAGGGGAGCAAAATCTCGCCTGTTGTAGTTTGTCGAGCCTGAGTTTGAAATACCTTCTATGTGTGGCGGGATGCCATTTCGTCCTTCTGTTTCTCCGTCGTTGGGATTTCTATCCTCGTTTACTGTCCCATGGATGTATATCGATGGGGTACGCTGCTCTCCGTACTCTACTAGACGCTGGTGATGGAAGTGCGTCGTTCAGCGGCACGTTAGTCTGGGTGCTTTATGTTTGACCTTCAAGTGCAGAGTCTTCGTGTGGCACTCCTTAGAGCTTGCCTTGCGCAGTTAGATTGGAGTTTATTTTGTCTTGTGGTGCTTCCGCTATCCGTTAACGAAGGTTACGCTTGATTCGGCACTCCGTACGATGCTTGGCACCTCAGCAGGCGGGTCGGAGCCACCTTCGCGACTAAACGGAAGCCTCTGGCCTGAGAGGTCTTGTGTTTTGCATATTGTTCATAAATTGTTGCTTTGGTATTAAGTGGCCGGAGGTTTCTGTTGTCCGGCGCGGGCTAGGTCTCTTTATTTTAAAAGTCGGTCCTTGTTTTGGCTTAGTACGATTTTGGTTTACTGCCTGGTGGTTCTGGCAGTACGTCGGGTCGCTGTGGTTGTGTTGCATTTTGTATGGGGCTGTGTGCTCCGAGCCGTGGAGTACCATTTGCGTGAACTGCTTCACTGGGGAGTACTCATCGGGCTCTGCTGTATGAAATGATTTTATTATTATTTTAAAGTAACATTATCACTTAAATGATTTAATTCTTGTTGCGTTAATTGCAACTTGGGGACTGAGAAATTTAGTAGTGTAATTACGGAAGATTTAATAGTGGCACATGCCCCTTTACCTGTTTCGTAATCTGTTAATTACTGAAAGACCTTAAGCTCATAGTCATATGATGTGGTTTTCTTAAATTATTGTATTTTTATGTCATGTTATTGTTTTTTTTTTAATTTGATGATCACTGGTGTACTGTTCCAAGTATTAAAATGTTTCAGGTAGCTATCACTTGGGTGGAACGCGCAGAACCGCAACGGAGAGAGTAGTTGCGTGCCTTACGTGTCCGTTGTTGGCCCTGCCTGGTGTCCGTTGTTTGTTTTGGTGCACCTGAGTTAAGTATTGTGTTGTCTCCTCCCTTGCGGCCCCGTCGTGTTCTTCTCATAAACATTTCTTTCAAGGCATTTTAGTTAATTTTATGCTAGTGTTATTTTAGTTTCTTACATTGGTAAAATTGTGCGGCCTTCATTATGCACACTGTTTGTCATAGCGGAGTTAATGTGCCATTGTAATTTCTTAAACTCCATTGTGTGTACCCTTCGTGATACATATTGTTTGTCATAATAGATTTGAGTATGACAATTATAATGTCTCATATATCATGATGTGCGTGTGTAATGGTGCAATAAATGGATGATTGTTATTTCTGTTTTTGGCGCCCTTCATGCCTCCTTTCTTGTCCCTATTGATACCCTATCCTTGTACTTGTGTTGGTAAGCCACAACACAAACATCGATGGAATTTTTATGGATAACAATGCGCCATGGATAGAGCTTGAGGTGTGCAAACGGAAGGTGGATACGCGAGATGAATTGTTTCGTCGCATTATTGACGCTTGTACTCTCATTAACGAATGTGCAGAGTCACTGAGCAAGTAACACAGCATGTTATGCCGAGAGTCCGTAAATGCAATGAAGTCGAAGATGGGATATTCAAACAGTTATTGTGAATTGTACAACAGCTGTAATGTGACGTGAACAATAATGCTGAGAGGTGAATGTGTTAAAAAATAAGTATTTTTCAACTGATACTTTATAAAACGCATGTTACGAAGGTAAGCCAATCATTATCAGCAAAGTAGTTATAAAATTTTATTGTAATCAAATACGAAACTCACAAGCACATCTTTTTCGACATAGTCTCCTTGCAATTCAACGCACTTGGTCCATCGTTGTGCAAGCTTCCTGAGGCCCTCATAAAAGAAGATTCTCGTTGGAGATGTGAGCCAGGAATGCACCGCTTCTTTCACTGCTTCGTCCGAGGCAAATTGACGGCCAAACAAGTGATAGAACGGGCAAGATAGGGACAGTATGAAGGATGATCCAGTACTTCAGATTTGATTTTCTGGAGCGTTTCAGCAGTGTGGGCAGCAGTATGCGGACGGGCATTGTCGTGCCACAACACAACACCTTTTGACAGCAATGCTCGGCGTTTGGTTAGAATTGCACGCTGTAGCCTGGCAGTAAGCATCTCGCTGTAACGTATACTGTTTATTGTTGTGCCCTTTTCGCCGTAATGTTCCAGTACTGGACCTCGTGCGTCTCAAAAAACCGTAAGCATCAGTTTCCCTGCGGGCGGTTGGGTCTTGAACTTTTTCTTTCTCGGTGAATTTGGATGTTTCCATTCCATACTCTGTCGTTTACTCTCCGGCTCGTAATGATGGACCCATGTTTTGTCCCCATCGTTACCATAGCGATCCAAATGTTTTTTGCAGATGTCCAAGCGCGTTTGTTTATGCAACTGTGTGAGCTGTTTTGGGACCCATCTTGCACAAACTTTATGAAACCCAAGTCTGTTGTGGATGGTTTCGTATGCAGAACCGTAACTAATTTGCAGACGATGTGCCACTTCGTCATTAGTTAATCGTATGTCCAAGAGAATCATTTCACGTGAACGCTCAATGGTTTCTTCATTTGTGGCGGCAAACGGTCGTTCGGCTCCTTCATCGAGCGTAACACATTTCGGAATTTTTCAAATCCGTTTGCAGACATTCCGTTGTGGCAAAACAGTGTTCCCGTACTGTACCGAAAGTCTTCGATGAATTTGGGCCCCTAATACGCCTTCCGACCACAAAAAACGGATCAGTGAACGTTGCTCTTCTTTGGTGCAAATAGACAGCAGAGCAGCCATGATTAACACCACGGTAGCGATACCGAAACTAACCTAGTAGCTTGAAAATTTGCAAAGATATAACAACAAATAAACAAAGCATGCGTCATCAACTTAAAACGACAGAACTACCAAAATAAACATAAATATAATCAAATTGCGGATAATAATTTACTTACCCTCGTATAATCTTGTCCCAGCACTTCATGTGTTTTCAGAGGGTGAGAGAGGTGGAGAGCATGTTGGCCAGGGCAACAGTCGAACACCCTTTGTATTGAGATAGGCGAGGATAGGACGTGCACTATAGGGTCTTGCATTATCGTGTTGAAACATAATATTATGGAGCCCTCGAAGATAGGGAACAACCATCGGCCTTGACACGTCAGAAATGTTATAAATGCCGTCCAGGATGCTATCTATGCGAATTAGAAGTGATTGCGTTATGCACCCAATCGCATCCCATGCCAAGACACCAGTTGTTGAGCCTGTTTGACGATGACGAATACAATGTGGAAACTTTAGGGCACCCACACACGGATGAAGTTTATTGAGACGCTGCACGTGAGAGTGCGACATGACTGAAAGAACGACATGGTGATAAGCGGGGATCCATTGTTGTATTTGAGCACATCGCTGTAGGCACATCCCTCTCTGCTGCCACATCAAGGAAAGTCGCAGTAATAGCCGTTGTGCTGACAGTCTGTGGTGCTCTAGATGTCGTTGCACTGTTCCCGACTCAAGGTATGTGACATTACTGGAGGATCCTGCACCGCCGAGTCAACGTTATGTCTGTGCTCTCTGAGGCACTGACATCCTGTATGGTGTACCCTGCGATTAAAAATTAGCATAATAGTAGTGGGGATCCAATCAACGCGAACAGCAATACCGCTGGACTGTGCGGCTGGTCCCGGCGGAGGTTCGAGTCCTCCCTCGGGCATGGGTGTGTGTGTGTTTGTCCTTAGGATAATTTAGGTTAAGTAGTGTGTAAGCTTAGTGACTGATGGCCTTAGCAGTTAAGTCCCATAAGATTTCACACACATTTGAACATTTTTGAGCAATACCGCAAAACGGTAAATTGCACCCTTGATACGCTACAGTCCTGCCATTGTGGAATTCCTACAATTGTAGTAAGTGGCCCTCATTACAAAAAGCCTTATACGATCTTCACTCAAATGAGTAACATTCAAATTCGATTTCTGAATGAGAAACCGACTGCCTTTCTTACACTGAGGCGCCAAAAGTCATGGAGCACTTCTCACTATTGTGTCGGATCTCCTTTCGCCCGGCATAGTGCAGCAACTCGACGTGGCATGGACTTAACAAGTCGTTGGAAGACCGCTGAGGAAAAAAATACTGGGCCATCGATAATTTCGAAAGTGTTGCCAGCGCAGGATTTTGTGCACGTACTGATCTCTCGATTATCTCCCATAAATGTTGGATGGGATTCATGTCGGACGATCTGAGTGGCCGAATCATTCACTCGTATTATCCCGAATGTCCTGACAAGGTGCATTGCCATTCCATCGTTGTTTGGGTAGAAGAAGTCCATGAATGGCTACAAATGGTCTCTATGAAGCTGAACATATCGATTTCCAGTCAATGATCGATTCAGTTGGACCAGAAGACTCAGGCAACCTGTGCGGATTCGCACAGATGAAGGTCAATGGCCGGGTAGCCATTTAATTATATATGAACATAGTAACTGTTCTAGAAAGAACAGATACCACTGATGACCGTGCAGCTCCTCTAGAATATATGAATGGATGGGCAAAGCTTGCACAGTGCCTTGTCAACAACTTGGGTTCAGTGCTTCGTGGGGTCTACGCCACACTCGACCCCTACCATCAGCTCTCACCATCTGAAACTGAGAGTCATCTGATCAGGCCACAGCATTCCAGTCGTCTAGAGTCCAACAGATGTGGTCACGTGCCCGGGAGAGGCGCTGTTGGCAAAGGCTTACGCGTCGGTCGTCTCCTGCCGTAGCTCACTAAAGACAAATTTCACCGCACTGTCCTAACGGATGCGTCCGTCGTACGTGCCACATTGATTTCTGGGGTAATTTCACGCCCAGCTGCTTGTCTGTCAACACTGTCAACTCTACGCAAACATCGTTGCCCTCGGTTCTTAAGTAGAGGCCGTCAGCCACTGCGTTGTCGGTGGTCAGAGGTAATGCCTGAAATTTGGCATTATGTGCACACTCTTTGCATTGTGGATCGCAGAATACTGAATTCCCTAACGACTTCCGAAATGGATTGTTCTCCAACCACCATTCAAAGTCTGTTAATTCATATCGTGCGGCCACTATCATGTCGGAAATGTTTTCACAGGAATCACCTAAGTACAAATAATAGCTCGATGAATGCATTGCTCTTTTATATGTTTTGCACGTGGAAATACGGCAATCTGTGTGTGTACATTTCGCTGTCCCATGACTTTTGTCATCTCCGTGTATATACAGAACGTAGATGGCATACTTGTACATACTTTGCCCGGGTACGCTGAAATGGTACTCATTTGCATATCGAGGCACGCACGACTTGAATTCAAACTATAGCACCTTCGCCTTTTTTCTTCACGAAGGAATTACACGAAAACTAAAATAATTATGTCACTTCAGGAAGTAATCTCTCTGCAACCGTACATATTTTTCACAACTCGATTATATGATTTCACAACTGCTGCGAAAACTGATTTAGGAGACTCGTTTGACCGCAGGCGTTAGTGTTCTACCGCTGAGCTGACTAAGGCTTCGTTTCAGAATTGAAAAACGGCATCTATGTCTCATCCATTGTCAGTCGATGAAAAGAAAGTCCCATCGATGTCGCCTTCACGCGTCAACATTGCTCAGCAACACGCCACGCGCGCAGCCTTGTGGTCGTGTCTCAGCATTCGTGGCACCCACCTGATTATAAGTATCAAAAATGTTCTCACTCTCGCTGCTGCCGCCAGAATTCTGTGTGACGCACAGCGCTGTGATTTCTGTCATGCATACAAGCATACATTGCGCGCGTATTTTAAAACAAACCGCATGTCTCCATCTGTTCCCTGCCCTTAGAATAAAACTATAGTTGTTATAACTTGAACGCATCTCGTAGAATACTTCATGCCAATTTGACCTTCGTTCCTCGCCGCCTTCGGATATTGCAGTTTAATGGTCAGGAGTGTACTAGAGTAGCTTCCTTCTTCACCCAATGGTGTGGATCGTCAGACTAAGTTGGTTGTGGGCTCCTTTAATGAAGTAAATGTTAGCCACTTGCCTTTCTGGTCACACATTTACGTGGTATGAATCTACGGAGTGTCAACTTCGTCACAGGTTATCATTATTGGCAGACAGCAAATACAATGAAGAAATAGGCGCCAGTATTGATCGTAATTGATCGTAATTTCAAATTCAAGAGAAATAGAGTCATAGTATACATGGAGGATCACAGATCACTTTAATTCGTTCGTTGTGGGAATATTTATGTACTATCGGCACGTTTTGACTTAAAAGTTAATGAAATGGAAGAAACTTAACACTTTTAAAGCTCTTATTACATATAATGTAGTTCCTTGATCTCATTTAACACCAACAAACGTATTCAGTGGTGTACAATATTCCTGCGAAGGCTATCAGCACCGAAACGCTTCCTGCGACCTTGTTCTGTAATTTTTGCACGCCCGCTTGTGTAACCGCACCTGACCTGCAACCAGATGTTGGAGGAGAGCAGGACGGCCGACCTAACACGGCTGTCCCACAGCGGGTTAGTCACCGTGCCGCACACGGCGGCACTGCTCGAGCATTTCCCAGTACAATGTCTAAGCATTGTGTTTCCATGGCGGCCGGTAAATCCACTGAACCTAGGACTCACTACTGCGGGCGGAAGAAAGTCGCTTTAACCGAAATTTCATCATTGCTCATAAGGGAAAAGCGCCGTCACAGGAAACCAATGCATTTAAAGACATTCCACACTTTAGTTCCTATCATTTGCATCCAATGAAGGTAGCAATTAATCGTGAAGTACTTCTCTAGTTCAAGGCACCTTGCATTCCAGTGTCTTTACATATCAAGTCTGTCGCTAAATTTTTGTTGTTGCGATCATCAGTCTTGGTCTGATGCAGCACTCCGCGCTACTCTATTCTCCACACCCCTCCTCATCTCCATATAACAATTGCAACATGCATTCATTTGAACCTGCTTACAGTACTCATCTTTTGCTCTACCACTATAACTTTTGCTCCCATCCTCCGCCCTCTCCCTCCCATCCCTCCAGTACCCAAATGACATTTCATTCATGCCTCAGAATGTCTCCTGTCAACCGATGCTTTCTTTTAGTCAAGTTGTTCCATAAGTTACTTATCTCCCAAATTTGACTTCCTCACTAATTACTCGATCTACGCATCTAATCTTCAGCATTTTTCTATGACACCACATTTCAAAAGCTTCTACTCTCATTTTGTCTGAGCTGCTAATTGTCCACGTTTCAGTTCTGCACAAGACAGAGAAATAGCGTCATAAAGATTTCCTGACACTTAAATTTGTATTAAATGTTAATAATAGCCTCATTTTTAGAAATACTGGCCTTTAATGGCCTACAGGGTTACCCAAAAGAATTTAACAGTATTTAACAAGCCAAATATATGGGATCAGAAGTGGAGGGCTGCGTTCGGTTGATACCAAGTGCGTTTGCTGAAGCATTAGACAACTTTATTTTAAAAAAATTCTTTATTCAAATTATTATAATTATACATCTCAGCCCACTACCTAAGTACTTTAGTGGGTCTTAATTTCAATTATTTACATTTCTGCAGTTTAATTTCTAACACAACAGGTACAATACTATTATTCCTTCACCACTACAGGATTCTCTAGTCTACTGTTATTAATTTATGCATGTATCTAAGTGCTAATTGATTTTAGTTCCACTAAATCTATTACTGTTAGAGTGCAACTTCGTTTATACTATTAATCTACACTACCTGCAGCGTTACAGATGTGCCAGCAATCTACGAACCTATGTTATTTTGACCTTGCCCACAGAGCCAACCCCAATGGGGGTGTCCCTGGCACTGGTCTGGCCAATGACTTTGTTTCGCTGCAGTACTATCCTAATAATTATTTTTCTTTTTTAATTCTACAACTAACCTATTTCTAGTATCTACTGTCTGAGTTGGCCAAGTCCAGATCCCGGTGGAACAGGGAAGGTACACGGAGTCTAAGTCAGGTATTGGTTATCTATTGATTGTTCCTTAAAAATTCCCTAAGGACTTTCCTCTGAAAATTTGTCCAAGATGTAAAATGTGTCCTCTTGCCTGAGCAGGTGGTGCGTGTCGTGGTCAGGAAGTTGTTGTCTAAGCTGAAGTGCAACATCATCGAAGAGGGAGCACTTATACACCATATGGTCTGGAGTGCCTTACACAGCGCCACAATCACACGTTGGTGTAGCCCGTTTCCCAAACCGACCCAGGTATGTTGGGTATGGTCCATGTCCAGTAAGGAACTGCAGCAGTCGTCTAGATGGTTTGAAGTATGTAAGCCTTAAACGTTCTTCAATGTTCGGCAGCAACTCGTAAGTTCTTCGCCCCGTTTCTTCATTATCCCATTGATCTTGTCACAGTTCTATCCCTCTTCTTTTAATTTCAAGCTTATCCCCAACATAAACCCCTATTATTTCCTCTATTTTCTCCCTCCTCTCCTTCTTCACCAAGTACCAGGCAGCATGTTTCGCTGCACCCTTCTTACGGCCATGGTAGGCATAAACCTAGTGAGCCTGTGTGCCCAGACTCCTGACCTGTATCTCAGGATCGAAGTTAGGATATTATGGTATAA
The DNA here is from genome assembly GCF_021461395.2 of Schistocerca americana. Classification (NCBI taxonomy): domain Eukaryota; kingdom Metazoa; phylum Arthropoda; class Insecta; order Orthoptera; family Acrididae; genus Schistocerca; species Schistocerca americana. Next base: position 453,136,521 of record NC_060122.1, read on the forward strand.
TTTGACTAGGTCAGGTGGGAGATGGAAGCGTTTGTGACCATTTTCGATGAGGTTATTTAGCGTTACCAATGATCCTTGTGATACGGTGTCAATATGTGATGCATAGTTCCACCTCTCGTCGACGACTACACCTAGATAACGGGCCTCACGGCGCCGAAGAACTGGTGAGCCGTTTATCCTTACAGTTGGGTTCCTAACAAGTTGGCCTTTGAGTAGCAGATATGTGGACTTACTAGGCGCGATAGTCATTTTGGCCTTGTGGGACCATGTAGTCAGGATAGTTATCGTTCTTTCAACCTTTGGTTAAATCCTCGCGGCTACGACCGCCGACCAGCAGGAGGAGGTCGTCTGCGTAGGCTATGACCTCTAGCACATCATAACTTCTATTTAGATCATCCAGAAGGGGTTCCATATTAATGTCCCAAATGATAGGCCCCGGACAGAGCTGTGAGGACACCCTTTAGTTATCTTCTTGCTGGCTTTGCCGCTAGCGGCCGATAGCCAGACCTCCTTGTCATCATAATAGCCCCTAATACAGCCGTATAGCGGCCCTGGATAGTCCTTCTCCCGCAAGCAGGATAAGAGTGAGGGCAACAGGTTGTCAAGGGCACCACTGATGTCCACCATGATGCCGACGATGTACTTGTGTGGAGCAGAGTCACAGACATCCGCAGCCAGGGAAACTGCGTCAGACACCGATCGCCCCGCCCGGAAGCCGAATTGTCTGTCACTCATCCCACACAGCCTGCAGTGTGCTGTCAGTCTGTCTGCTAGCAGCCACTCAAAAATTTTGCCCAGCAGGTTCAGTAGGCAGATGGGCCTGTAAGATTTCACTTCCTTGGGGTCTTTTTCCGGACCTTTTTTGATTTAGCCACATTTGCCTTTTTCCAGGTGGAGAGACTCATTATATAACTTAGTGAGAGGTGCCACCAGGGGGGGCGGGGAGGGGGGGCGCCAAGAATTGCACCACCTTCAGAGTAATGCCGTCTTAAGGGCCTTCTTAAGGACCTTGATTTGGGTAGCTACTTCCTCTTCGGAGAAGGGATAGATTCTGTTGTTATTTTCGTAGACCCGTTGGTCTTCTCTTCTATGTTACTCCTGCGAATCATCATCCTCTCTATCGTCAGGCAACAGGACCCGGAGGAGAACCTCGGCAGTTTCCCGCCAGGTCTCCGTCACCCGGTTCAAAATGGCTCTGAGCATTATGGGACAACTGCTGAGGTCATGAGTCCCCTTGAACTTAGAACTACTTAAACCTAACTAACCTAAGGACATCAAACTCGTCCATGCCCGAGGCAGGATTCGAACCTGCGACCGTAGCGGTCGCGCGGTTCCAAACTGGAGCGCCTAGAACCGTTCGGCCACACCAGCCGTCTCTTGTCCATAGAGAACTGAATATTTTTATGCATGTTTTTTATGTTTACATGGAGTTTATTTACTTTATGTGTTGGCTTATCCACCATATACATTACAGTACCAAAAAATCGGTATCAGTAAATCATTTTATATTCTTTATTTGTGATTATTGTATCAAAGCTTGCATTTCCTGTTACAGAAGTAAGGAACAATTTTTACATTCGCATCTTTTGAGATTTTCGAAGAACCAAAAATCACCTCCATATGAATTAACACGTAGTCTGCAAGGAGAGATCTGTCAAACTAATCTCACTTAGTGTATGTTTGACATACAGAAGACCGTAGATAACCTAGTCCAGGTTCCTTAATTTCTGAAGGCATTCGACACAGTTGTTTAGTGCCGCTTAGCGAACAAAACACGTGCGTACTGAGTACTGGATCACTTTTGTGACTATATTCGGATCTTCCTTGAAGAGAGAACGCAACACAATTTCTTAACTGAGCGACATCATCATGCACTATGTGGTCTATCAGTGACGTCAGTAGTCATTACACATCGTGAGACAGCAGAATGGGGCGCTCCGAGGAATTCACGGACTTCGAACGTGTTCAGGTGATTGGGTGTCGCTTGTGTCATACGTCTGTACGCAAGATTTCCACACTGCTAAACATCCCTAGGTCCTCTGTTTCTGATTTAATAGTGAAGTGGAAACTTGAAGGGACACATACAGCAGAAAAGCGTACAGACAGACGTCGTTTGTTGACTGACAGAGACCGCCGACAATTGAAGAGGGTCGTATGTGTAATAGGCAGACATCTATCCAGACCATCACACAGGAATTCCAAACTGCATCAGGATCCACTGCAAGTACGATGATAGTTAGACGGGAGGTGAGAGAACTTGGTCGAGCGGCTGCTCATAAGCAACACATCATGCCTGTAAATGCCAAACGACGCCTCGCTTCGTGTAAGGAGCGTAAAAATTGGACGATTGAACAGTGGAAAAACGTTGTGTGGAGTGACGAATGACGTTACACAATGTGGCTATCCGATGACAGGGTGTGGATATGGCGAATGTCCGGTGAACGTCATCTGCGAGTGTGGCGGTGGTGTTGTGGTGTGGTCGTGTTTTTCATGGAAGGGGCTTGTACTCCTTGTTGTTGCTATCACAGCACAGGCCTACATTGATGTTTTACTTCTCACTGCTGAAGAGCAATTCTGGGATGGCGATCGCATATTTCAACACGATCGAGCACCTGTTCATAATGCACGGCCTGTGGCGGAGTAGTTACACGACAATAACATCCCTGTAACGCACTGGCCTGCACAGCGTCCTGACCTCAATCTTATAGAACACGTTGGGAAGTTTTGGAATGCTGACTTTTGTGCCAGGCCTCACCGACCCACATCGATACCTCTCCTCAGTGCAGCACTCTGTGAAGCCGGCCGGAGTGGCCGTGCGGTTCTAGGCGCTACAGTCTGCAGCCGAGCGACCACTACGGTCGCAGGTTCGAATCCTGCCTCGGGCATGGATGTGTGTGATGTCCTTAGGTTAGTTAGGTTTAATTAGTTATAAGTTCTAGGCGACTGATGACCTCAGAAGTTAAGTCGCATAGTGCTCAGAGTCATTTGAACCACTCCGTGAAGAATCGGCTACCATTCTCCAAGAAACTTTCCAGCACCTAATTGAACGTGTTCCTCAGAGAGTGGAAGCTGTCATCAAGGCTAAAGGTGGGCTAACACAATATTGAATTCTAGCATTATCGATGGAGGGCGCCACGGACTTGTCATTTTCAGCAAGCTCTCCGGATACTTTTGATCACATAGTGTATACACAACAAACATAGGGAGTATCGCAGCAGGCTGCTACAAGAGCTTTACCGTTCACTATATATGTGTGGGGTGAACAAAGCATGGCAACTCCACAAACACAGCGCATTACCAAGGCTAATACGATAAAGGAAAACCGCAGGGATTTAAAACAGCTTCTACCCGTCTCGGATTGCATAAATACCAGTCTCATATGATTTTTAAGGGAAATTTATGGCATTCCTTCTACAAAATAGTGTCAAGTTCAGGTAACAGCGGCGGAGGGGGATAGCGACCACACACTTTTCTCTCCGAACTAGAATAGTGCTCACAAAACCAGTCGTGGATGAAGTGTGAGCTCTGTGAACAGGGGCTCTGTCGTCTTGGAACACAGCGTCACCATTGAGTAACGAACGCTGTACCATGGGATACATCTGACGAGCGAAAATGATCACATAATCCTTGGCAGTAATACGACCTTGCAGAGTAGCCATGGGGTCCATGGGATATGACGATACGTCTGCCGAGATCATCACCGGAACCCCACCATGTTCCGCTCCTGAGAGGTAGACTCGGCCAGGAGTAGAAAACTGATCAAGACTCCTCCGACCAATTGACATTCTTCCATTGCTCGATAGTCAAGTTTTATGGCTTCGGCACCACGTTTTCCAGTTATGGGCGTTTGCATCAATGATTAATGGTTTTGGAATTCGAACACACTCTGCATTTTCCTGCGTCTGGGGCTCACTTCTGTTGTCTGGGTGCTGGCGGTATCGCGAGTGCAACATTGAGTTCTGTAATGACTTGTGCAACTGTCGTCTTCTTATTTATCGTTGCAATCCTTTACACTCATCAAATGAATTCGCAATTGCGAATGACTACCTTTAGCTGTACAAAGGAATGACAACGAAAATTTGTGCCGTACCGAGTCTCGAACCCGGATTTCCCGCTTATCGCGAGCGGTGCCTTGCCATTTGGCTGTCCGTGAACCACCCGCGATGAGCTCGAAATCCGCTTAGTCTCGAAATTTTCATTTTCATCATTCCATTCTATATCTGATGGTAGTCCTTAATGCAACTGCGAATTCATTTGATGTTTTTCGTAAAGGCTGTGGTCGCCGCAGTGCCTATTCCTTTGGACATGCATGCAGATTAGATTAGATTAGTACTTGTTCAATAGATCATGAATACGACACTTCATAATGCTATGGAACGTGTCAGGTTAATAAAAGGTGTCTATACATGATATTACATTACACAAAATACTACATAACACTTAATATATATATATATATATATATACACTCCTGGAAATTGAAATAAGAACACCGTGAATTCATTGTCCCAGGAAGGGGAAACTTTATTGACACATTCCTGGGGTCAGATACATCACATGATCACACTGACAGAACCACAGGCACATAGACACAGGCAACAGAGCATGCACAATGTCGGCACTAGTACAGTGTATATCCACCTTTCGCAGCAATGCAGGCTGCTGTTCTCCCATGGAGACGATCGTGGAGATGCTGGATGTAGTCCTGTGGAACGGCTTGCCATGCCATTTCCACCTGGCGCCTCAGTTGGACCAGCGTTCGTGCTGGACGTGCAGACCGCGTGAGACGACGCTTCATCCAGTCCCAAACATGCTCAATGGGGGACAGATCCGGAGATCTTGCTGGCCAGGGTAGTTGACTTACACCTTCTAGAGCACGTTGGGTGGCACGGGATACATGCGGACGTGCATTGCCCTGTTGGAACAGCAAGTTCCCTTGCCGGTCTAGGAATGGTAGAACGATGGGTTCGATGACGGTTTGGATGTACCGTGCACTATTCAGTGTCCCCTCGACGATCACCAGTGGTGTACGGCCAGTGTAGGAGATCGCTCCCCACACCATGATGCCGGGTGTTGGACCTGTGTGCCTCGGTCGTATGCAGTCCTGATTGTGGCGCTCACCTGCACGGCGCCAAACACACATACGACCATCATTGGCACCAAGGCAGAAGCGACTCTCATCGCTGAAGACGACACGTCTCCATTCGTCCCTCCATTCACGCCTGTCGCGACACCACTGGAGGCGGGCTGCACGATGTTGGGGCGTGAGCGGAAGACGGCCTAACGGTGTGCGGGACCGTAGCCCAGCTTCATGGAGACGGTTGCGAATGGTCCTCGCCGATACCCCAGGAGCAACAGTGTCCCTAATTTGCTGGGAAGTGGTGTTGCGGTCCCCTACGGCACTGCGTAGGATCCTACGGTCTTGGCGTGCATCCGTGCGTCGCTGCGGTCCGGTCCCAGGTCGACGGGCACGTGCACCTTCCGCCGACAACTGGCGACAACATCGATGTAATGTGGAGACCTCACGCCCCACGTGTTGAGCAATTCGGCGGCACGTCCACCCGGCCTCCCGCATGCCCACTATACGCCCTCGCTCAAAGTCCGTCAACTGCACATACGGTTCACGTCCACGCTGTCGCGGCATGCTACCAGTGTTAAAGACTGCGATGGAGCTCCGTATGCCACGGCAAACTGGCTGACACTGACGGCGGCGGTGCACAAATGCTGCGCAGCTAGCGCCATTCGACGGCCAACACCGCGGTTCCTGGTGTGTCCGCTGTGCCGTGCGTGTGATCATTGCTTGTACAGCCCTCTCGCAGTGTCCGGAGCAAGTATGGTGGGTCTGACACACCGGTGTCAATGTGTTCTTTTTTCCATTTCCAGGAGTGTATATATATATGTATATATATGATTTTTAAGGGGTTATATATTTGTGGGGGTTGGGGAAATTACCCACTTACTATATCGAAAAATTCATCTAATGAGGAGAAGGAGTTGCTGTCAAGAAATTCTTTTAATTTCCCTTTAAATGCTATGTGGCTAACTGTCAGACTCTTGATGCTACTAGGTAAGTGACCAAAGACTTCTGTGGCAGCGTAATTTACCCCCTTCTGAGCCAAAGTTAGATTTAACCTTTGTAGATCATCCTTTCTCCTAGTGTTGTAGCCATGTACACTGCTATTACTTTTGAATTCGTTCGGATTGTTAATAAAAAAATTTCATAAGTGAATATATATATATATATATATATATATATATATATATTGTGAGGCTACAGTGAAGATCCGTAGCTCTTTAAATAAGTGTCTGCAGGACGATCTTGGATGAGCTCCAGCAATTATTCTGATTACACGCTTTTGTGCAATGACCACTCTTTTACTCAATGATGAGTTACCCCAGAATATGATGCCATACGAAACCAGAGAATGAAAATAGGCGTGGTAAGCTAATTTACTGAGATGTATATCGCCAAAATTTGCAATGACCCTAATAGCATAAGCAGCTGAACTCAAACGTTTCAGCAGATCGTCAGTGTGTTTTTTCCAGTTCAACCCCTCATCAATCCATACACCTAGAAATTTTGAATATTCTACCTTTGCTACCGATTTCTGATCGAAGTCTATATTTATTAATGGTGTCATTCCATTTACTGTATGGAACTGTATATACTGTGTTTTGTCAAAGTTTAATGAAAGCCCATTTGCAGAGAACCACTTAATGATTTTCTGAAAAACATCGTTTACAATTTCACCAGTTAATTCTAGTCTGTTGGGTGTGATAGCTATACTTGTATCATCAGCAAAAATTACCAGCTTTGCATCTTCGTGCATATAGAATGGCAAGTCATTAATATATATTAAGAACAGCAGAGGACCCGAGACCGAACCTTGCGGCACCTCATTCTTGATTGTTCCTGTGGTGTCACCGCCAGACACCACACTTGCTAGGTGGTAGCTTTAAATCGGCCGCGGTCCATTAGTACATGTCGGACCCGCGTGTCGCCACTGTCAGGGATCGCAGACCGAGCGCCACCACAAGGCAGGTCTCGAGATACGGACTAGCACTCGCCCCAGTTGTACGGACGACTTTGCTAGCGACTACACTGACGAAGCCTCGCTCCTTTGCCGAGCAGATAGTTAGAATAGCCTTCAGCTAAGTCCATGGCTACGACCTAGCAAGGCGCCATTAGTAACATTGCATGTATCTAAAGAGTCTCACTTGTATCGCCACAATCTCCAGATGTACCACAAGGATGGATTAAAGTTAAGTATTACAGAAGCTACGTACTTTTCTTTATAGCAATCATTACGTATCCTGTTTCAGACCTCACGCACCCTCTTTGGCTTAGCGCGTGCCTGTCGGCTTCCTCTCATTGTGTCTAGGCTGTCTTGTCTAGACACAACAGTTCCCCAGTTTGAGAAATCACTAGTTTTTTGCATATTATGTGAAATGCTTATTTCAACTTTCTGCACCCTTCCAGTTAGGTATGATTTAAATTATTTGAGCACTGTCCCATTCATACTACAGCACGCAGCTCGTGGTCGAGTTCTCGCTTCCCGAACACGGGATCCCGGGTTCGATTCCCGGCGTGGTCAGGGATTTTCCCCTGCCTCAAGATGACTGGGTGTTTGTGTTGTCCTCATCATTCATGAAAGTGGCATGACTGGGCTGAGCAAAGGTTGGGAATTTGTATGGGTGCTGATAACCTGCATATCCAAAGGAACTTTTCATCGTAGACAGAATAACACAGGCACTGCAGTGTCGTATCATACCAAATCCTCTACACTATCTGTCTTGGAATACCAAACACTTCGGCTACCTTGCTTATGGAAGCACCCACCATAGGAACACCAACAATTTGCCCTTGTTCGAATTCACACAGCTCCAACATAAGGCAGTCATAGCAACACATTTCTGACCACAAGTGACATCTGTAACGTATTGAGCCCATTGCACAGACGCCGTTTATGGTCAAATACGACGACACAACCACATTTCTATCCGACCCCTCTATGTATAAAAGATTTGAGGGATAACGTATGACGCGCGACCGCTACGGTCGCAGGTTCTAATCCTGCCTCGGGCATGGATGTGTGTGATGCCCTTAGGTTAGTTAGGTTTAAGTAGCTCTAAGTTCTAGGGGACTGATGACCTCAGATGTTAAGTCCACAGTGCGGCGAGCCATTTGAACCATTTTGATAACGTATGAGGCTGTCCACATATGATACTGCTGTGTATAATAAATTTTCGACGCTTGATAATTTGTAACAAAATGCAGGAAGACTTGCTTAGGATCAGCGCTTGTTACAGACAATATCAGCTGATTCTTGAAGCAAATAATGTAATGAACTGCACGTAAAACGCCGAAAAGACCGTCTACTGTTCGGACACAATGTAAGCGATAATTCACGAGCACGGAAACAACGATAGAATATCTGGCCGAAACTGTCCAGAGCGCGTAAATTGGGACGGCAGCAATGAATCCTGCAAAATACTACACAGTACTGCAACATTTGCACACACAGTTTCTACCACTACTCTAAGGTTGGGGTTGGGAAACCAGACAGCGAGGTCATCGGTCTCATCGGATTAGGGAAGGACGGAGAAGGAAGTCGGCCGTGCCCTTTGAAAGGAACCATCGCGGCATTTACCTGGAGCGATTTAGGGAAATCACAGAAAACCTAAATCAGGATGGCCGGACGCGGGATTGAACCGTCGTCCTCCCTAATGGGAGTCCAGTGTTTAACCAGTGCGCCACCTCGCTTGTACCACTACTCTAGCAAACTGATATCACGAATTCAACATGATTGACAGATTTGCTTGACACCGACCTACAACATGCGAAGTACGATTTTATTTGCTAATAAATTTGTGAAAGCAAGCCCGTGTACTAGTTTTTATATTAACTTGTGCTAAAATTTCGACTGTGAGAAGTGTTTTGTTAACAAGTTGAATACGCAATACTGCTTAGCAATCTACATGAATCTACATCTACATGTACACCTAAGCAGATACTCTGCAAGCCACTGCGAAGTGCATGGCAGAGCATACTTAGCATCGTAACATATTATATTAAGGTTTCCTGCCGTTCTCATTGTGGTATCAACGTTCGATACCACACTTGTTAGGGATTGCAGCGATCGACCGCGATCCGTACTAGCATCGCTGGACCCGCGAGTCGCGACTAGCGCCGCTCCGCGGCTTGTAGCAAGTCTCTAGCGAGCGCTCGTCCACTCTTGCTCGGGACGTCAAGTAGGAAAGTAGCATAACCTTCAGCTCATAGGAAGCAACCTTTAACAAGGCGCTTAGTTAAGTATGGCTTATATGATGCCTCTATAGCTCTCTGTTTGTAATTATATTCATCCTGACTCTGAAGACTCCTGTACCGCCAGTTAAGTACAATATATTATTTTTTACCAACGACTTCTAATTATTTTAGTCGTTGCAGCCCAGACCATGCAGCTAGTTCCTTATCGACTTCACTGACAAACTTGCTGTATATGCAAAGAAGAGATTTGTATATTTCTATTTAGCATTGGCCACCAGTCATTCACATTGGCGACGATTCGTTCGTCGTAATCATAACACTCATCGCATAAGGGATGCTTGAAGAATGACTGCTTAAACGTGTCTGTGAGCTTTGTAATTAATCTAATATTGTCTTCGTGCTCCTTTCGGGAGCGGTGCTTAATGAGTGAAAGAATATCTCTAGATTCTTCACTTAACAATGGTTCAAAATTTGTATACCTTCTAGGGATAGCTGGTGTCTGTCTCGAAGCGTGTGCTGATTCAGGCTGTTTATCATTCCTGTGACGCTCGTCCATGTGTCAGACAACTCTGTGACAATTCATGGCTCCCTCCTATGTATACGTCCAATACTCAGAGCCGGTTTAAGACTGAAGCGACACCAGCCGCTCCCTGGAGCGCCAATGGAGAGGGGTGGCGTCATGACTCGGATTAGCAAAATTTTTGTACATTGCGTATCACAATTAGTAGCTAAAATTGGCACGGATGAATATGTATGAGTGAAACGGAGGCTTCAAATGATAGGTTTTGAAAAAAACATTCTCCAATCGATCCTGGTAATATACGCTGTTAGATATGTGTAGTAGGGTCCCAAGAACTCAATCAGTATTCTTATGTGGGACACACAGGCGATTTGTAGGCAGTCTCTTTTGTAGTCTACCTGTACTTCCCCAGTAACCTGCCAACGAACCGAAGCCTCTAATCTACATTCGATTCCATATCTCTACAAACTGTTACATTTGTATTTGTATGGGTAACATGATTCGAATTGTGACCAATTGATGTCGCATTAATAGGATATTGCGTGTCTACTTTTGTGAGATGCAGCATTTTAGATTTCTGTACATTTAAAGGTAGCTGCTGATCTTTGCATAACTTTGAAATCTCATCAAGTTCTCACAAGATATTTGTGCATCTTTCTCAAATGGCTCTAAGCACTATGGGACTTAATAACTGAGGCCATCAGTCCTCTAGACTTAGAACTACTTAAACGTCGCAGGTTCGAATCCTGCCTCGAGCATGGATGTGTGGGATGTCCTTACGGTTGTTAGGTTTAAGTAGTTCTAAGTCTAGGGGATAGATGACCTCAGATGTTAAGTCCCACAGTACTTAGAGCCATTTGAACCATTTTTGAACCTGATGTGTCACGGCCATGTAACATAACTCGATAAAATTTGGACCATATTGTCGCAGAAGAAACTCAGTAGTAACGTGACTGTGGTGTAGCGGTTATGATACTAGACGATTGTATGGAGGATCATGAGTTCAAAACTCACCTAAACTGTAAAATTTTAATTTCTATATTCGCTTCGAGGACATTCTATACTACTGGACATTGCAATTGCTGCACCACGAAGATGACGTGCAACAGACGCGTAATTTAACCGACAGGAAGAAGATGCTGTGATATGCAAATGATTAGCTTCTCAGAGCATTCACACAAGGTTGGCGCAGGTGGCGACACCTACAACGTGCTGACATGAGGTAAATTTCCAACCGAATTCTCAAACACAAACAGCAGTTGACCGGCGTTGCCTGGTGAAACGTTGTTGTGATGCCTCGTGTAAGGAGGAGAAATGCGTACCATCACGTTTCCGACTTTGATAAAGGTCGGACTGTAGCCTATCGCGATTGCGGTTTATCGTATCGCGACATTGCTGCTCGCGTTGGTCGAGATCCAGTGACTGTTAGCAGAATATGGAATCGGTGGGTTCAGGAGGGTAATACGAAACGCCGTGCTGGATCCCAACGGCCTCGTATCACTAGCAGTCGAGATGACAGACATCTTATCCGCATGGCTGTAACGGATCTTGCAGCCACGTCTCGATCCTTGAGTCAACAGATGGGGACGTTTACATGACAACAACCATCTGCACGAACAGTTCGATGACGTTTGCAGCAGCATGGACTATCAGCTCGGACACCGTGGCTGCGGTTACCTTTGACGCTGCATCACAGACAGGAGCGCCTGCGATGGTGTACTCGACGACGAACCTGGGTGCACGAATGGCAAAACGTCATTTTTTCGGATGAACCCAGGTTCTGTTTACAACATCATGATGGTCGCATCCGTGTTTGGCGACATCGCGGTGAACGCACATTGGAAGCGTGTACTCGTCATCGCCATACTGGCGTATCACCTGGCGTGATGGTATGGGGTGCCATTGGTTACGCGTCTCGGTCACCTCTTGTTCGCATTGACGGCACTGCGAACAGTGGACGTTACATTTCAGATGAGTTACGACCCGTGGCTCTACCCTTCATTCGATCCCTGCGAAACCCTACATTTCAGCAGGATAATGCACGACCGCATGTTGCACGTCCTGTATGGGCCTTTCTGGATACAGAAAATGTTCTACTGCTGCCCTGGCCAGCACATTCTCCAGATCTCTCACCAATTGAAAACGGCTGGTCAATGGTGGCCGAGCAACTGGCTCGTCACAATACGCCAGTCACTACTCTTGATGAACTGTGGTATCTTGTTGAAGCTACAGGGCAGCTATACCTGTACACGCCATCCAAGCTCTGTTTGACTGAATGCCCAGGGGTATCAAGGCCGTTATTACGGCCAGAGGTGGTTGTTGTTTTCTCAGGATCTATGCACGCAAATTGCGTCAAAATGAAATCACATGTCAGTTCTAGTATAATATATTTGTCCAATGAATACCCGTGTATCATCTACATTTCTTCTTTGTATAGCAATTTTAATGGCCAGTAGTGTAGAAGTATCCGCAAATATCGAGAATCATTGTACTGGAAATTTCTGTAGCTGTACATTAACCGTAAGTGTTCTGGCCGGAGGCAGTTCGCTCCGCGCTCCTGTATGTGCAAGTGGTGAATAAACCTTCGTTAAGTGAAGAACTGCTACAGAAGGTTACCGACAGAAACACGCAATGAGACGAACACGCACGACACTCTTATTCAAAGACAGTAATTACATTCAATTCACCGCGAATCATGATGGTGCCTTGGACACTACAAAAAGTGGAACATGGTTAATACGGTGTGCATCAACCTTGGCTGGGATGCCATACTCTGCAACGTGCTCCCATACTGGTCACATGGTGAGTGAGGAGTTTATAAGGACCAGCGGATCATCATGGATCGCGGTGAGCTCAGTGCAATTGTAATCATCTTTGAATGCAAGTGTCATTTTGTTCGTCTCATCAGCTGTCTCCTGTAGATAGGGTGTTCCATTCCTCTGCCAGAGTGGCTGACAGCTGGTCGATGATCGTTGGTGCATGCGGAAGTGCTGAAATATATCTCCCCAATACATCTCACACGTGTTCTATGGTATTTAAGTTGGAGAAACGTGCAGGCCAGCCCGTGTCCTCTCGTTGCAACGGTTCCTCCACCTTCGCAGTTCTATGCTGTAGAGCGTTGTCATCCATGAAAATGAGGCCAGGGCCGCATGCATTCCTAAAAAGAAGCATACGAGGAATGTGTACAATGTCATAATAGCGTTTACTTGTGAGTGGACCGTGTTCAATGATTTGGGGGTCAGTACGCCCATTCAATATTGTGCTTTCCCACACCATAACACCTCGACCACTGAATGCTGGGCGTACCCCAATATGGCGAGAGGTGGAAACACGTAATTTACCGAGGAACATTGTAGCTCACGGTTGTTTTGGTGGTACAGGTGTTAGCGTGTGGGGAAGCATGATATTGCATAGGCACACGGACCTGCAAATCTTTGAACATGATGCACTCACCTGTCAACGTCATTATAACACTGTACCGCTTTCCCGCGTGCGTATTTTCAGGGCTGCATGCGGCCCTGACTTCAGTTTTATGGACGAAAATGCGCGACCGCATCGACCAGCGCAGGTGGAAGAGCGCCTGGAACGAAAGGGCACGGACAGGTATGTCCGTTCTCCCAATTAAAATCCCATAGAGCAAGTGCTGGATGCATTGCGAAGACGTATAGCAGGATGTCCACGTGTGCCAACGGCCATCCAACAGTTGCCAGCCGAGCTTATGACGGAATGGAACATTCTACCACAAGAACTCCTTGCCGAATTTGTGACCAGCATGCGAGCGCGTTGCAAGGCGTATATCGCTGTCCATGATCATTATACACGCTGTTAAGAACCATGTCCCGCCTTCTGTAATGTCCAGATATCAACATGAAGCTCGGTGACTTCAACGTAATTACTGTCTTTGAATAAATCTGGCATTTCTGTTCGTCTCACTGTGTATTTCTTTCAGATACGTTCTGTACTGTAATGTACTGTAGGAAGTCTTTCTATATAGGCTACAGGTTTCATCAAGGTATGTTACTCGCCATTGATACGTCACGCGGAAAATACCTTCGTTCTTAAGTTTTGCTCTGTGGTGTCACAGCCAGACACCACACTTGCTAGGTGGTAGCCTTTAAATCGGCCGCGGTCCTTTAGTATACGTCGGACCCGCGTGTCGCCACTATCAGTGACTGCAGACCGAGCGCCGCCACACGGCAGGTCTAGAGAGACTTCCTAGCACTCGCCCCAGTTGTTCAAGCGACTTTGCTACCGATGGTTCACTGACAAAATACGCTCTCAATTGCCGAGACGATAGTTAGCATAGCCTTCAGCTACGTCATTTGCTACGACCTAGCAAGGCGCCATTACCATTTACTATTGATGCTGTAAAACATGTACCGTCAAGAGCGATGTTCACCATTTATGAATTAAAGTATTCCACAGCTATGTCCTTTTTCTACAGTCTAATTTCCTTGTCTTGTTCCAGACCTCACGCCAGCCTGCGTGAGCTAAAACGCGTGCCTTTCGGCTTCCTCTAATATTACGGTGTTGGTCTCCTGCCAACCCACAACATGCTCACCAGTATATTTTTTAGGATTCCACAACAGACGGATGTCAGCGAGATCGGACGGTAAATTTATGGATCTCTTTTGCTACCCTTCGTGGAATGGGTGTGGCCTGTGCTTACTTCCAGTCACTGGGCACAGTTTCTTCTTTGTCTGGCAAATGAGTTTACCCCTGTATCTTGAATTTAGTTATTCACTTTGCACCTACACGCGGATACGACTGCGGAGCTAGATGGATCAGTCGTAATACACAGGACTTGCAAGCGGCACGACGGTGGTTCATAATTAGGTTTTCTGCCGTTTCTTTAAATCCTTGAAGGCAAATTTCGGTGTGCTTCTTTTGAAACTGACACGGCGGATATCCTTCCAGAGCTTGTTTCATGTTATCGTTGTCGTTGGGATGTTAAACCCTATTTCTTTAAGTTTATTTAACACATAAACACGTGACCGGAAATGCTTCGTTGAGACGATATGGTGCGAACGAACTGACGAATGACAGTTTCTGACCATGTGCCGTGTGTTACGTGTTTCATTTGGTGTTGCAGGCTGTGACTGACCCAGTGTACTTTAAGCGGGTATTCATGCCGAGAAAAAGCCGAGATGGTGTTTCTGCTCAGCCAAGCAGATGGAAACGGTCGAGAGGCAGCACGGCTGAACCAAAACCAAGTATCCTCACAGACACCAACCACATCACGCAACATTCCAAGCACTTTTTGGGTGTTCGTGTGATCATGGATCCTTTCAGACAGAGGCAGGCGGCGGACTGGGCGCACACCGGACTTGGAGGACCGGGTTCTACGGGATACTGAACCGAATCCTAGTACAAGCTCCTGGCAAGTGGCACGCCAACATGGTGTAACCCAAAGTACGACTATGTGTATCCTGCATGGGAATCGCTACTATCCCTAGCACCTGCAATCCCATGAAAGCCACTTTGAAAATATGTTGTGACGTGGATGCGATGTGGCTCTGTACTGTGTTCCGGGACGATTTGTTGTCGTTACAGGCACACCATCCGTCTCAAGACATATGTTCATAGGTCTTTGTCCTCCATTTCTATTCAGGAACCCGTTCCTGGAATCTATGTTTTTTTAATAGTCCCCCTGTATATATATATATAGTAAAAAGTATGCAACGTATGTCCGTCCGGAAGTTTATTAGAATATCGTTAAAAATATAAAGTAAATCTGTCAAGAAATTATCGGGATTTTTGCTAACAACGAATCCCCCTACATATAAGTGTGTTGAATGTTTATTGGAGTATCGTGTACGAACTAAATCGATTTATATCTTTCCGAGATTTTTGCTATCAACTTTTCTCTGTTACACAGGATGTTTCAGAATTACCCCGACACACTTTGAGGGGATGTAGAAGCTGTCTCGAGCAACAAAATGTAGATAGGAACCCGTGTCCCGAAACGTCACCCAGCGACACTACAGAGCGTCGAAGTTATAGGCACCGGCGTCTGTATATCTCTCAAATGGTTCAAATGGCTCTGAGCACTGTGGGACTTGACTTCTGAGGTCATCAGTCCCCTAGAACTTAGAACTACTTAAACCTAACTAACCTAAGGACATCACACACATCCATGCCCGAGGCAGGATTCGAACCTGCGACCGTGGCGGTCACGGGGTTCCAGACTGCAGCGCCTAGAAACGCACGGCTACCCCGGCCAGCGTATATCTCTCCTGTAGCAAGTTTTTTATTCACATTGTGAAATTAGGTTGTGTGGACCAAAACAATAAATATCCAGTAAATATGGACTCTAAAATGCATATCTTAAGAGCTATGAGCACTTGTTCAACAGAGGAGATGGGGTTCACAGTAGCGAAGACGAACAAGTACTCGTAGCAACTCGGGTACCCATTTTAGGGTCCGTGTTTACTGGCCTTTTTTTCTTGTTTTGGTCCATACTACCATCTCCGAATGTTTCCTATCTTACAGTCTCAGCAACAACAGAAGCGGTACATGTATTCCACTGTCAGAGGTGTCAAACGATTTTCGACTGTAACTTTGTACTCGTTCGTTTCCGGACCAGGATCCGTTCCCTCAAATTGATAAATACATCTTATCCATGATCCCTGAAAGTTTCTAACATCATCACGGAATCACCCTGTAGGTACATACATACAGGCATACGTACAATGATCAGCCAAAATTTTATGACCACTGACCACAACCACGTTAGATGCTACCTGGTGGCGTTGCAGGCATGTGACCCGGTAATAAAAATATGTAAGCAGAGCAGACACTGACGGGGGATCATCCTAGCGAAGATATGGCCTGCAAATGGGGAATTACATTGAGATTAGCGTCTTTGACAAAGGGCAGATTATTATTACCCTCAGCTTGTGAATGAGCATCTCGGAAACGGTGAAACTGGTCGAATGTCCACGTGCTACTGTCGTGAGAATCTACGGAAAGAAGTAGAAGCACAGTGAAACTACTACTAGGTGCTAAATGATTGGACGTCACAAATTTTCATAGAATATGGCTTCGTAGCTTGTTTTCTCTGTAAAGTAGGATACATGATGATTTGTGGCGTGTCTACCGAAAGAGCACAACCCTGGTGCACGCAGAAGTGTTTCGGCGCACACCGTTCATCGTACATTGTTGGACATTGAGCTCCGCAGCAGACCACTCTCAGATGTTCACATGTTGATTCAGCGACATCGACAATTACGACTGCAGTGGGCAAATGGGCACGGGACCATCGGGATTCGACAGTCGATCAATGGAAACGTGCGACTTTTCGGGTGAATCATATTTTTGCTACAGTAGGTCTATGGTTGCCATCGACGTGAACGGCGGCTCCAAACGTGCAGCACGCCACGGTCGCAGACTGATGACAGCAGTAATGTACTATGAGGGACATTCTTCGGCGCTTGCATGGGACATTTGGTAGTAACCGAAGACACTCTGACGGTTGGGAACCACCTGCAATCATTTCACGCTCGATGTCTTTCCCGACGAGAACGTCATGTTTCACCAGCATAATTGTCCTTGTCTGGGAGCCATAACCGTGCTGCAGTGATTTGAGGAGTATTATAGTGAAGTCACGTTGACTTCTCGGCGACAAGATTCGCCTGACGTAAATCCTCTGCAACCCATGGGATTTACATAGGCCATCGGGTGCTATCACCAAGCACGCAAATCAGCGGCTCCTTATTTGCTCGAATTACATGACCTGTGCGCAGACATTAAATGTAACATACCTCCACAAACCTACCAGCAAACTGTTGGATCTCTGATATACGGAATCAGTGGTTTATTTCGTTCCAAAGACGGGCAGAACAGCTATTAAGCAGTTGGTCATAACGTTTTGGCTCATCGGCGTATATGCAGGTGCCGGAGACTACAATTTTGTCGCTCTCCAGCGTCGTTGAAAGACGTTTCCGGACATGGGTTCCTATCCTCATTTTGTTCCTCAAGGCACCTTCTGTATCCCCTCGAAGTTTGTTGGTGTGCTTTTGAAACACCTGATTACACAGGGTAGAGTGGTTAAAACTGTTTCGGGAAATATATGGTAAACTACACACGGGGTTACAAAAATGTTTGTAATAACAGATGTTCGCCTCGAAGGCGAATGAAACTACGTTCGACCCCCCTACCTCACCCCCAAGAGGTGGGGTGGGGACACAGCTTTAAAATCTTCAATAGGAACCCCGAATTTTTAATGCGGATGCGGATTCTCTGGGGAAAAGTGTTTAACATTTGGCTTACAGTCCGTTGAAACATGATCGTACCTCAGGAAATTACCCGACAGATTAGGTTCCCAAGAGGGTAGTAGGTCAGTATTCTTACATTCTGTAATGCAACACCGGTGCTTTGTAGCAAACCAGTGTGATTCTCAAGACCATAAACATTACGATGTCCTCGTTACTGGAGTAATTACCTTCACAGATAGCGCCGAAATGGAAAGCGGTTAGAACATGTCGTTGGTTTTTTGATCAGTGCAGTAACAATTACATTTATCATGACCCAGGAAGAACGATGTGAACGTAGTAGCGTTTTGTTCCCTTTGGGGTGCTTGCCTCTCACCATCAGGGTGCTTGTTTTAGTTGAGTACCCTTGTCTCTCACAAATCTTCATGTTTTAACGAAAAATGGTGCCTGTTTTCTGCAATGTACATTGCACCCCTATTTCTGAAAGGCAATCCTACGTCTGTAAGAGTCTCTTCACTAATGTTTGCACAGTCAGCGATAATTCGCTACTGCATATTTACGGAGGTTGTTCGTAGATCTATGTATGATTTCGCTTTTAGCTTTACTCATAGGAGAAAAATCGGGGGGCGTCAAATCGGATGAATACACAGGCCACGCATGAGGACCTCCTCATCCAGGATAGTGTCGATTCAGAACTTCTCGAGATATCCATGAATAATGCACAGGACAGCCATCGCGTTGAAATCATACATCCATTCTTGTTTGAAGTGGGACTTCTTCTAGTAGCACTGACGAAGTACTGTCTAAAATTCACCATAAATTCGACCATTCACGTTACTGTCTATGAAGTATGGACTAATTATCTGGGTACTTAAGACACCGCTTAAAACACTGACACACAAGGGGCTTTGAAACTAGACTTGGGTTAACCAGTAGGGATCCTCCACTGCCTAATAATGCAAATGGTTCAAATGGCTCTGAGCACTATGGGACTTAACATCTGTGGTCATCAGTCCCCTAGAACTTAGAACTACTTAAACCTAACTAACCTAAGGACATCACACACATCCATGCCCGAGGCAGGATTCGAACCTGCGACCGTAGCAGTCGCGCGGTTCCGGACTGAGCGCCTAGAACAGCGAGACCACCGCGGCCGGCCCTAATAATGCATTTATACCGATTCGCGTGACCACGATTCGTAAACGTTGCTTCAACAGAGAAAAGTATCTGTGAATGAAGATCATCATTAGCTGCTAGTTGTTGTTGTTGTATCCAGCTGCAAAAGTTCGACCGGCTTTGAAAGTTACCCTCGTGTACGGCTTGATGCGACGGCAGGTGAAATGGGAAGTATTTGCGCTCATGCAATATGCGCAGAACACTTTGTCGCGAAATTCATGCACCTCGTGCGATTTACCGCGAACTAATGTAACGATAAACAACAGTTACAGCTAGAACATTTTCTGCGGCATTTTTCTTCGTCGCAGGCCGTTGTCTGATTCTTCATGTGGGTTGAATATTTCCAGTTGCAGTAAACAGTTGGATAATACTGCGACATGTCGCTGCAGAAGGAATATTCCTTACATGGAAAAGGCTCGCATACCGTTGACGAGCTACTTCTACGAGCCTATTTGACATAAAGTATGAAGTAGTGATATCTACCCTCTCCGCAGTCGTCAACGTCGTTCCACTCGTAGGAAGGGATATTTCCGATTCGAATGTTCGCAGTAAAGTGAACCGCGCCCGTTTCGTGCCGCCGTTCGCGTTACGGCCACTTCCGCGATCGATACAATGGAACTGCATCCTTGCACCTCGAAGTTTTGCACCCGCAGCGAGACTCTGACCAAGAACTGTGAAGCATGTTCGCCCTCCGAGTATCACACACGGTTATTTGATGGTAGAAAATATTTTACAGTCAGTGTTTAATATGTCGAACATCCCCGTATCACTTTTCAACGGTTTGTAACCCATTTTGATTTGTGTCGACTACAGCGCCATCCATCACGCAACCATAAAATTGCTCCATACAAAAGTTACGCCTATTTTTTTTTCCAGGAGAATTCGAATCCGCAATAGAAATTGGTGTTTCCTACTGGAGATTTCAAAGGTGCCCCCCTGGGAATGGGACAGGGGGTTGAGTTTAGTGTTATTGGATGTCCACTTTCGAGATGAACAACTTTTCTTACAACCTGTTTTTCATCTGGGTTGTACTGACGCAGATATTTCCACAAACAGCTTTAACCGCCCTACCCTCTCTATACATACAACGTTAGAGTCCTGTGTGTTGTACACCACGAATATTGTATACAATGTGATACTTTGTACTAATGCATCTGTTGTTATACGTACTGAAGATGACTATGTGATAGTTAAAATCTAGATGTGCTGTAATAAAATGACGGATCTCGCGATGGACTGCTGTTCTTTTCCCCATTGTGTGTATTTATCTATATCCAACGATCGCTGCTCACAACGGGTATATATGGATTGCATTCTAATTAATATAGCCTAAATATATCCAAATGTTTATTAGAATAACCTATAAAAATTTCAAGCAAATCGGTCAAGAATTTTTCGAGTTTTTTTGCTAACAAATTAAAAAATGTGTAGCCAATGTCTGTGCGCACGTTTATTGGAGCATCATGTAAAAATATGTAGTAAATTGGTGAAGAACTTTCCGATTTTTGCTATCATCATTTCCTCTTTAGGTATAATACACGTATATATACATCTTTATGTTAAAAGATAAATAACCTGCATCCTTTCGAACGCTTATTAGAGTATCGTGTAAAATTTCGAATTAAGGAGTTCTAAAAGTTTTGAAGATTCTTGCTAATAACTTTTCCCTTTTATATAATATTGCATATTTATACACAATTTGTATATAAAATAAATATCTAGCCTTTGTCGGTCCGAACGTTTCTCAGAGAATCGTGAAAAATTTTGAAGTAAATCGATCAAGAACTTTTCAAGATTTCTGGTAATAAAGTTATACATCAACTTCTCTTTATATCGTAGTAAAGATATATATTTATATACCATACATATTAAAGAAATATGTGGCCTTTATCAGAGCATTGTGAAAGAAAATTTGAAGGAAATCAGTCAATAACTTCCAGGCAAAGTTAGACATTAACTTCTCTCTGCGTTGTAATACAGATTTGAAGTATTGATGTACCATATATATTAAAAATATATGTCCGTCGGATGATTTATTAGAGTATCTGTAAATATCTGAAGTAAATCGGTCAAGCTCTTTTACAGGTTTTGGTAACAACATTAAACAACAGCTTGTTTTTATATAGTAGTATAGACTTGTGGTGCTCGCAATGAATCTCATATCAACATTGATGTGTGGTGTTGTGTTCTTGTAGTTGGTCAGTCGCATTGCAGTATTATATTAACTTCTTCCATTAACCACCAATACTCTGTTTCGCAAAAGGAACACCAAAACAACTTGAAAATTTTTCTTTGCACCCAAAATGATTGTTTTTCACAACTGCTACTCCCGGACAATCAATACAACATGGAGTCCGCTTCAGTCTGTCATATCATGAACATGTTTCTCAGATCCCTTGTGCACTCAGCAGTACTTCTCCTGCCATAGATTCTGAAGGTAATATTTACAATATAAATTTTGAATATTGCAGTCTTGTTTGTTATTAATGTACATCCAATGTTGACAAATAAATAACAATTTAGTGACAAATCTCAATTTTTTTTCACAGAAAGACCTGGAACAGCGAGTTTTTTGCAAGTTAGCAGCAGGCTTTTACCTTCTTGTTCCATTCTTGGGAGCTGCTGTCGGTAATGGGATACAGGGACAAGCAACAAGTACTCACTCGCTCGCTGCCAGTAATGGCGATGTTTTCCTCCGTGTGGGTTTCGCATGTCTACTGTCGGCAGGATACTCGCTATTGCCACTATCGTTTCTCAATGGTCAGGTAATTTTCCATTCAAACAGGTAGAAGACATGAAACCGACTATGAACGCTAATCTTATATTCATCGGTATTCCAAGAGTCACTGTTGCGTACGTAGGTTTCCATATATCTCGGAATCATGATCTGTGCTGTATTCCGCTTTCATACATTCTTTTAAATAATCTCTAGCTAATCTACGTCCGTCTCTCGGCAAGACGTTTTATTCCTACATAGCAGCTATGCATTTTTTCTTTAGTAGTTCTTGTTACAGTTTTGCATTTCGTTTTCTTATCGTCTTTAGTGTCAAAGGGTCAACATGCTAGTGATCCTTCGATAATGTTATTCATCGGTTGTGCAAAGGCGATTAAGGTGCAAACCTAAAAAGTACAATGAAATTCCCGAAAGTTGTACTATGGATTTGACAGTTGGTAGGAACTATCCCTGTGATTTGTCAAATGGCCAGTTGTTGGCAGGCTGCTGCTGCACTATCGAAAAGGAAGTTGCGTCAGTGCAAAGATGGCTGCCCCATTGTTCATATGGACTGCGTTGCGGCGAGATCTGTGATACGTTTTTTGAATGGTGAAGCAGATAAAAATGTGGAGGTGAACTGCAGGATGATACCAGAGTACTGTGACTCGTGTGCGTCCCTGCAGCAAGTGTACGAGTGTTACGGGAAGTTTAAAAGAGGCGTGACTCCTGTGGAAGGCGATCCGCTTCCGAATCAGGCACACCGCGTAGTATTTATATGTACGATAGGTAAGCCTCAGAAATATGGCATATGAAAGGGTTAGCGGTTGTAGGTTTACGATATGATGCTGACTTAGCAACGCTTTCGTTTGGATATCTCGGTCCTGTGCTGTTCCCCAATTATCTACAACTGCTACTGCACCTGTTGCTGACGCCGTCTGAACAAAATATTGTGTTCAGTAATTGTAGTGATGGTTGAGAATTAACCGGTCTGCCTACGATGAGTTCGTACGCCGTGCATAGCTAACAGAAATTCATGTGGATGTGGACGTAAGTCAGCCGTGGCCTTGGCAATAAAAGAGATTACGAGCTTCCAAGTTGTTAACGTGTCTTTAACGACACTACTAGAAACAGCATCAACTGCACAGAAGCAGCATATTTGTGGTTTAGAACTCGGAAAACTCCCATCCCTTTGCTGCTGGGAAATGCATAGCTCTGAAGATAATGTTCGGTCATCTGATCGTTCTTGCTGGGAACTCCACGTGCCTACAATTAACCTTTCTCGCTGTGGCGCCTCCATGTTTTACAGTAACATTACGAAGTGAGGCTACTCCAGACCACCTTGTATTGGGAATGATTACCAGGTGCTACAAATCAAAGTCAGGCAGTGATCAGATATTTTCTGAACAATCATACAAATTTCTTACTTGCATAGCAGAGCAACTATGGATGTGATTTGAAAGTCTATAAAAAGGCGATGTCTACGCAGATGGACTCATGGACTCATCAACATCCAGCCCAAACCATTAAGGATAGAAACTTAAAATTTGCAGAGGGTATTGATCTTATACTTTAGGTGTCGTTTAAGAAGGTATTTTTCGATATTACATCCCTAAGGTGGAGAAAATACGAGTCTCGAAGTTTTTGGACATTCAACTCCTATAGGGGATGAGACGTTTTATGTAAATATTTAATTGTGCAAGCACATTTGAAGCTAACGCTATGAAAATTTGTATTTGGGCTCCTGTTTTTGGAAATACGACCTCTAAGTGGCTGAAATAGGAGGTGAAACGTTTAATGAAAATATTTCATTGCGAAAACATTTCTAAAGCTAAATCTTTGAAAAGTCGTTGTTTGGCTTCTAGGTTAGAAACGAAAAAAATGCTTCTTTTATTGTTTTTAGAAGTTCAGCTCCTAAGAGGGTGAAACAGGGACACACTGATTCACTGTCTCATCGTCGCCGAGCCCAAACAGCTAAAGATAGGAATTTGAAATTTGGAAAGGGTGTGGATCTTCTACTGTAGCCACAATTTAACAAGGAACTGTTCGAAATTCCACTCCTAAGCGGGTGAAGTTGAAAGACTTTTTGAAAGTATGTCGCTATTAAAGGAGTTTTGAATCAAGAACTACAAAAATTAACATTTGATTTTCTATTCAGAAAGAAAAAAATAAGTGGTCAGCATTTTTGGAAATTCAACTACAAGGGTACTAAATAGGGATTAACGTTTTCCTGAAAATGCTACAGCATTTTTAAAGTTACATCTATGAAAATTAATCTTTGACTTCTCTGTTAGAAATAAAAAAGTATTTCAATATTTCTGAAAATTCAGTCGCTAAGGATATGAAATAGGGGGCGAAAATTAAAGAAGATATGTCGTTACACTAAAAAAAATGTGAAGCTAAGGAAAACTGGAAATTCAGTTCTTGGTTAGATGTAAGGTAATATGAATTAGGGAATTAAAGCTTCTATGAAAATACGAGTATCTCCATAATAACGCAAAAGGCACGATTAACAAAAACCTTGGACTCCAGCTACCAGAGTCGCTTTTTTGTCTAAAGTATATCTGGAAAACACCATGCTTCTATGGACTTAATTCGCATGAAAAGCTTAGAAAGTGTTGCAATTTGTGAACTGCATAAAAATTCAATTAAAGAAAAAAATTTATGCAGGCCATACAATCTACGCGAGTGAAGCAGCGGGTGCTAAGCTGTTTATAAATAGGTTGGACAGTGGGACTTTGTAACAAAAAATGCAGTGACGGCGTACTCCATCATTCCCCTTCTTTCACTTCAGAATTTGCTCCTCTTTGGCTGGGTTACTAATGGTGACCGATAACATGTGAATGATGTAGCAGCTAGTTTCGTTTCAGTCCTATGGTCCGATGCCGTTCCTGCCCTGCCCTACTTGCCAGCTACCTGTGAATCGCTTGTAGTTTCTTGTGGGTGGAGTCGTATTTTAAATGTTTCTGTTTATTGCATTTCCTGAAGTACAAATGAGGAATCAGCCGAAAATTTTCTCAGATGAAGATGATAATAGCCTGAAATCCGTACAAACCCGAGTGCGCCAGTATAAGAGTTGTAAATCGACTCGGAGAATCGATCCCGGTCTGGCTACCTTCTCCTGCGTGCCAGCGAGTTGCAGTACATCATAACATAATAAACTGGTGTGCAAAACTTAAGGACGAAAGTAAGTTTCCGATGACGTGTCGCTGCCAAATAACACAGCTCGATGGAACTTGGACCATACACAGAAATAATTGTTACGGGATAGTACAGAAAGTAACTGGAGATGGGACGTGGTTCTTAATAAGGTGTATGATCTCCATGGACGGCAGTGCATGCGCTGTAACGTACTTCCATGTTGGCCACGAGGTTGGTAGGAAGTTCTTGTGGTACGGCGTTCCACACCTCTCCATCGCGCGTTTGACACATGGTCATTGAAGCTCGTGGACGTGCTGCAGCACGACTCCCCAAAGCATCCAATACGTGCTCTGTGGGATTTAAGTCGGGGGAACGGGCAGGCCAGTCAATTAGCCGAATATCCTCTCGTTCCATGAGCTCCTCCAACATTGACATTCGATGCGGTTGCGCGTTGTTGTTCACAGAAATGATGTCAGGGCCGGATGCAGCCCTGGAAAGACGCACGATGGCCGGGAGTATACTGTTACAATAACATCGACCGGCGAGTGGACCGTGGAGACCAGTAGGCCCATGCAACTTTTTGGCTCCTTACACTTAACAGCAGGATCACCAAAATGATCATGTTCGACACATGTTACGGGTTGAGGGAACACGTAATCCAGCCTGGTGTCAGGAACGTTCTCGAACATGATCGTTTTCGTGGTACAGGTTCTGATTTCATTTTTATGGATGACAATGCGCAACGTCATAGAACAGCGCAATTGGAAGAGCTATCGGAACGAGAGGATTTTCGTCGAATGGAGTGACCTGCCCGCTCCGCCGGCTTAAATCCCATAGAGCACGTGTGGGATGCATTGCGGAGACGTACCGCAGCACGTTCGCATGCGCGAACGAGCATCCAGCAATCGTCAACCGCACTGATGGAGGAATGGGACGCTCTGCCGCAACAACTCCGTACCGACCTTATGCCCAGCCTGGGAGCAAGCTGCAAAGAGCGTGCATTGCTATCCGTGGCGATCACACACCCTTGTCCAGTCTTTTGTAATGTCTAGGAGGTCATCGTAAATCGCTGTTAGTTCAGTGTAATTATTGTCTTGGAATGAAAGTGTGATTCCTGTTCGTCTCATTGCGTATTTTTTTCTCAGTTACCATCTGTCCAGTCCAGAAAATTTTATGGCCTTCATTGGACCACTCTAGCCAACTTTATACAAAGAATTTTCCAGTTTTCTGTCAGTCCAGTACTGCTTCATTCTCTCGCATCTTATCCTTCTGTCTTCATCGGAAATCCTTCCTGCTGTCTGTTTGTTGATTCTCGTTTGCAGTCTGGTTTGTTTGTGAGTCTCCTGGTTTTGTCTGTTTTGTTTCTTACGTCTTGCAATGTAATCTGTAGCTCATCCATATCTTCTTTGATTTCTGCAATCCATTTACTGTTGTACTTACTATTCCACAATTTTTCTATTATTCTCATGATGATCCTGTTCTCTGGTGTTCTGATTAGATGTCCAAAAAATGAAATGCGTTTCTTCCTGATTTTACTCATTACCGGTTCTATTTCCTTGTAGACTGTTTCATGTGTAGCTACTCTCCAGCGTCGTCCTTTCTGGTACGATTTTTTGATGGACGTTCTGATGATTCTTCTCTCTATTTTGAGTATTTTGTCTATTTGTGCAGTGTTAGTTGTTTTGAAGATGGTTTCACTTGTGTATGTTATTTCTGGTTGAGTGACTGTTTTGTAGTGTTTCAATTTTGTTGCTATTGACAGGCTCTTTTTGTTGTAAGTGTTCTTGGTGATATATTGTGCTCTAGTAAATTTGTTTATTCTGTTATGCCATGTTGGCTTTTCATTCAGGTTGTATGTTATGATTTCTCCCATATATTTAAATTTATCTACAGTTTTGATTTTTAGTTTCCTATGGCAATTTTGTTTACGAGTGGTGGGTCAGCTAACATGATGACTGTTTTTTCAAAGGATATTCCAAGACCAGTTTTCTGTGCTATTTCCTGCAGTGAGGTAACTTGTTTGGTTTCCTGAATACTGTTGGACAAGAGAGCAAGGTCATCAGCAAATCCTAGACAATTTCAACTTATTTTGTCTGTGGGTCTTCCAATTTGGATGTTCTTTGGGTTAATCTTGTACCATTCAATCATGGTGCATTCTGAAGCACAGTTGAACAGCAGGGGCGCCAAGAAATCTCCTTGTCTTAAACCTGTTTTTATGATGAATGGCTCAGAGACTTCCCCCCTGAACTAGACTTTTGATACAGTGTTGGTTAAGGTGAGTTCTATCAATTTCATTAATTTTGTATGGAGCCCGAAATTTCTTAAGATTTTTAACACTGAAGGTCTATTGATACAGTCATATGCTTTTTCAAAGTCCACGAAGGTTATTACAAGAGGTTTATTTCGTTTCTTGTATGGCTAATTTTAAAGTGATGATCTGTTCTACACAGCTTCTCCAAGGTCTGAAGCCTCCTTGGTATTCATCTAACTTCATCTAGTTGCTCTTTGATCAACTTGTATAGGATTCTGGAGAAAATCTTGTAAGTGCAGTTACCATCTGTATTATACTGTAGCAATACTTTCTACATAGTTGCAGCCCTCTGCTGATGGAGGGCTCCAAACTGTACCTATATCAGTGAATGAGAAGTAGCAGGCTGTAATCGAGCTTAGAATTCGAAGAGTTATCCAGCACATGGAGCACTCTCTCCTCTAGCGTGACAATTCCAGACTATATACGAGCGCTGCGACATCTCCAACAGTCCAGTGTCTTGGTTTCAGTGTCATCGATCATCCTCCACACAGTCCCGAATTGGCCCCACCCGATTTTCATCTGTTTGCAAAAATTAAAGCACTTAGAGGACCTCACACTGATAGTGATGAAGCGGTGCAAGCAAAACTGGGGTTGTGGCTCCGTTAACGAAGTCAGACATTCTACAGTGACAGTGTCAACAAACTGGTCGCACGTTGGGAGAAATGTGTTCGTTGGTAGGGTGACTATGTGGAGGAATTCCTGTGTACACATGGAGAATAAAGATGTTGAATGTTAATAAGGTTTCGATTATTTTAAAAGCTTTTAGAGTTCTCCCATAAAAAACTCAGAGGCATTACTTTTCAGCACGTCCTCTTATATATGTTCTAGTTATATCGCGTTACGTTACTTGGCAGTGACAGATCATGCGAAAGCTACTACCGTCTTTAGGTTTTGCACATCAGTGCGTTACACTGCCGTGTGCCGTACGCCTATCGGCGTGGTGCGATGGTTACAATAACTGGATTGCAACTTGCAGGCCAATGACTTGCACCCTGTTTTTGGAAAGTTCTGGGTGTTATTTATCTATTGAATACTGGACTTTAGTAGAAAGTTCGATTTATGTACTTCAAACAGTGCAATCTCTTCACTCGTCATCACTGCCAACTGCCAAAAACGAGATGATGTGGGTTGACTGTAACAGTCACAAGCGTTGCAGGTGGACACGTAAGTTTTAGACACGCCTCAGGAATGTTCTTCCCACTCACCTTGCATCTTCTGTAGATTTGTTACTTACGCAGAAGGTGTCACACGCCCATAGACGTACTGAGAGCCCTCATCTTGGCTGAAACGAGGATCGCTACAATTGACTGACTGACTGACTGCTTAGCCACTGCGAAAGAGTGTTACAATATTTTTTAGTGATCGCAACATTTTTTTATTGTGAGATCTATCCTTGTGAAATGTGTACCACTCATATTCACAATCAGTTGGAATATAGTAACTTGAATAAAATCAGTACTATTTTCAGCACGCCCCTGCAGTAAGTACATCTTTCTCCATGCACGTTACTCTCAGACTTCCTAGACACCCCTTCGTGTCAGGTCGTACTGGAGTAACTATGCTCTAATTCTAGGCAATCAGAAAAGCATCGCCTTCTTATGTGGGCGCTCTATGAACAGCCACTGGGAGACGAGAAAGTATTTCTCATTTATTTCAAGTGTTGGATCGCGCACCCACTGCGTGATCATCACGCAGCACGTGTCGCCCAGTTGAATTTTTTTCCATACTGCTCAACAGTACCGATTCCATATACCACAATATTTGGTTGGAATGATTGTCTTCCAATAAACCAATAGCATGTTTCAGATTTTGTCAGATTTCAGCATAGCGCCAATTTGCGAAATACACTCCTGGAAATGGAAAAAAGAACACATTGACACCGGTGTGTCAGACCCACCATACTTTCTCCGGACACTGCGAGAGGGCTGTACAAGCAATGATCACACGCACGGCACAGCGGACACACCAGGAACCGCGGTGTTGGCCGTCGAATGGCGCTAGCTGCGCAGCATTTGTGCACCGCCGCCGTCAGTGTCAGCCAGTTTGCCGTGGCATACGGAGCTCCATCGCAGTCTTTAACACTGGTAGCATGCCGCGACAGCGTGGACGTGAACCGTATGTGCAGTTGACGGACTTTGAGCGAGGGCGTATAGTGGGCATGCGGGAGGCCGGGTGGACGTACCGCCGAATTGCTCAACACGTGGGGCGTGAGGTCTCCACAGTACATCGATGTTGTCGCCAGTGGTCGGCGGAAGGTGCACGTGCCCGTCGACCTGGGACCGGACCGCAGCGACGCACGGATGCACGCCAAGACCTTAGGATCCTACGCAGTGCCGTAGGGGACCGCACCGCCACTTCCCAGCAAATTAGGGACACTGTTGCTCCTGGGGTATCGGCGAGGACCATTCGCAACCGTCTCCATGAAGCTGGGCTACGGTCCCGCACATCGTTAGGCCGTCTTCCGCTCACGCCCCAACATCGTGCAGCCCGCCCCCAGTGGTGTCGCGACAGGCGTGAATGGAGGGACGAATGGAGACGTGTCGTCTTCAGCGATGAGAGTCGCTTCTGCCTTGGTGCCAATGATGGTCGTATGCGTGTTTGGCGCCGTGCAGGTGAGCGCCACAATCAGGACTGCATACGACCGAGGCACACAGGGCCAACACCCGGCATCATGGTGTGGGGAGCGATCTCCTACACTGGCCGTACACCACTGGTGATCGTCGAGGGGACACTGAATAGTGCACGGTACATCCAAACCGTCATCGAACCCATCGTTCTACCATTCCTAGACCGGCAAGGGAACTTGCTGTTCCAACAGGACAATGCACGTCCGCATGTATCCCGTGCCACCCAACGTGCTCTAGAAGGTGTAAGTCAACTACCCTGGCCAGCAAGATCTCCGGATCTGTCCCCCATTGAGCATGTTTGGGACTGGATGAAGCGTCGTCTCACGCGGTCTGCACGTCCAGCACGAACGCTGGTCCAGCTGAGGCGCCAGGTGGAAATGGCATGGCAAGCCGTTCCACAGGACTACATCCAGCATCTCTACGATCGTCTCCATGGGAGAATAGCAGCCTGCATTGCTGCGAAAAGTGGATATACACTGTACTAGTGCCGACATTGTGCATGCTCTGTTGCCTGTGTCTATGTGCCTGTGGTTCTGTCAGTGTGATCATGTGATGTATCTGACCCCAGGAATGTGTCAATAAAGTTTCCCCTTCCTGGGACAATGAATTCACGGTGTTCTTATTTCAATTTCCAGGAGTGTATATTACGACAGGCGAACTGTCTGCTGTGACAGGCAGTTCAGCTCTGTCTGTAGTTCGTGCGTGTTCAATCAACGTGTTTTTATTGTTAGCTGTACGACCCTGTTCCGGGAACTCGTATTCGATTCGCGGCAATGTTAGAAAAGGGATAAAACATTTCAGTTCCCTGTGTGACCTACATCTACGTGATTACTCTGTAATTCACAATTAAATGGGTGGCAGAGGATTCTTCGAACTGTTTCCCTGCTGCCAGCATTCTCAAAAATAATAGAAGCAATTATGAAAGGCAGATTAATGAATTACCAGAATAAATACAATTTTTTAGCGAATCACAGTTTGGTTGCCGAAGTGGCAAAAATACGGAGTCAGCCACAGCAGAATTAACAAAAGCTGTACTTGATGCTCTTGATAAAGATGAGTGTGTCACAGGCATATTTTTGGATCTTTCTAAAGCGTTTAATACAGTAGATCACAAGATTCTATTAAATAAATTAGAAGCATTAGGGGTAAGAGGGGCAGCTAATGACTGGTTTCGATCACACCTAACAGATAGGGTACAAAGAGAATAGGTAACACATAGTTCAAATAGACTTAAAAATTTAGTAAACCACTTATCAGAATCAAAATACATTAATGTAGGGGTTCCGCTATGTAGCGTATAAGGAGCAATACTATTTCCTGATATACATCAATGACTTTCCCACTAGTGTTACTCGTGGTGAAAAAATTCTCTTCGCTGATGACAGCAATATTATAGTCACTGAGAAAACAAGAGACCTCCTTGCCGAGAAAGCAAATGAAACTCTCAAGGAAGTTCATGATTGGTCAATAAGCAATAAAGTGGCATTGAACATACAGAAAACTAATGCCATGAATTTCATTTTGAAAAGGAAAACAGACAATGTTAAATTAAATGTAGATGGCACCTCTATAGACTGTGTAGCAAATGCAAAATTTCTAGGAATGAATATTGATTCTCAGTTGAAGTGGTGTGAACACACAAAGGTACTTGCAAACAGAATGTCATCAGTATGTTATGCCCTTAGAATCTTATCATCGGCTTGTAACATGCAGTGTCTTTTAGTTACATTTTATTTATATGTACACTCAGTTCTTAGCTGTGTCATTCTTTTTTGGGGAACAAGGCGAACGGTCTACCCGACGGGAGGCCCTAGCCACACGACATTTCCATTTCCAATGCACAAAATATGAACATCATTTTCGAACTCCAGAAAAGAGTCATAAGAATAATAACCAAAAATACTAGTCGATCTCATTGTAAAGATCTGTTCAAAACAATGGGGGTTTTAACTGCTCCATGTGAATACATTTGCCAGTCAGTTGTACACATCAAAAATAGCATTGGTAATTACTGCACAAACAGCTCTGTCCATGACCATGCAACAAGAGATAAACTCAACTTACATTTACCAAGAAAAAATAT
Organism: Schistocerca americana; assembly: GCF_021461395.2. Lineage (NCBI taxonomy): Eukaryota > Metazoa > Arthropoda > Insecta > Orthoptera > Acrididae > Schistocerca > Schistocerca americana. Next base: position 453,168,570 of record NC_060122.1, read on the forward strand.
ACATAAAACTCAAAACAGCATTATCTACCAAGGAATAAAACTGTACAATAAATTACCAAAAGCGATTAAAGAAATAGCAAAAATACACTTATTGAAAAAGGCAACTATAAAGTACCTGTTAAGCAATACATTTTATACATTGAAGGATTATTTAGATAAAACAGAGAAGGCGTTCGATTAAAAACTGTTATACAAATAAATAATAATAACAATGATTATAAAACATCCAACATTCCACATAACACCCTCACTTTATGTTTTTTTCCTTCTTTTCCCTTTCTAGAAATACTTACCCCAAGCTATGCATAGCACAATACTAACACCTCTTCCTCTTTCTGAGCTCAACATCTCACTCATTATGGAGGGATGGTGGCTCAGTTTTTCAGGGTAGCAAATGGGAAGCTGCGGTACAGAAAATGGCCAAGAGTTCTCCAGTGTGCGTGTGCGTGTGCGTGTGTGTGTGTGTGTGTGTGTGTGTGTGTGTGTGTATGTAGTGACTGAAGTGTTATGAAACAATGTGTGCGTAGTGCGCGCAGTGACTGATAGCCAGATATAAGTGAACAATGTGGCATTACATTATTTAATTATTTGTAAAAAAGTCTTTTATACCAGGAGTAAATCTAATGATTGTCTCTAACTAGAAGTCTAAATATATGCGTATACGAACTAGCTTATTTTAAATTGATCTAAAGTTGTAAATACTTCGACATGTCCTATATCCTTGTAAAAAGAGATCTACGGATGAATAAAGCTACCACTACTATCTTCAAGCTATTTGTCTGCTGTTGCACTTCTGAACAGTGTGCGGCAAAAACAATCACTTAACTCTTTCTGTGAGAGCTCTGATTTGTCTTTTTTTTTATTATGATGACCATTTCTCCCTATGGACACTAACAAAATATCTATTTCCGAAGGAACTTTGCATCGCAATTCGGAATAACACAGGCACTACTATATCGCATTTATCGGCCGATATTGGGCAAGCGACTTTCAAGTGAAATGTCTCCCCTGTACGGGAAAATGCATAATGGATGGACGGGTAGAGTTTGTAGACACATGGTTGACGACACATGGAGGTCTGGGTTTGGCCGTGAGTCGTACCCAGAGAGCCAAACACCAGGGCGACCATTCGCGACGAGCGAGAAATCCAAGTTGCAGTCCCGATCCAGCACAAATTTTCATCTACATCTACATCTACATGGATACTCTGCAAATCACACTTGAGGGCTGGGCAGAGGATTCATTGGATCGTCTTCAAAATAATTTTCTTTTATTCCAATCTCCAACAGCACGCAGAAAAAACGAACATCTATATCTTTCCGTGCGAACTCTTATTTTATAATGATGATCATTTCTCCTTACGTAGGTCGGCGTCAACAAAATATTTTCGCATTTGGAGGAGAAAGTTGGTGATTGAAATTTCGTGAGAAGATTCTGCTACAACGAAAAACGCATTTGTTTTAATTATGTACACTCCAAATCCTGTATCATGTCAATGACACTCTCTCCCCTATTTTGCGATAATACAAAATGAGCTGCCTTCCTTTGAACTTTTTCGATGTATTCCGTTAATCCTATCTGTTGAGTATCCCACACCGCGCAACAGTACTCTAAAAGAGGACGGACAAGCAAAGTGTAGGCAGTCTCTCTAGTAGATCTGTTACATTTTCTAAGTGTCCTGTCAATGAAACGCTGTCTTTGCTTTGCCTTCTCCACAACATGTTCTATATGTTCTTTCCAATTTAAGTTGTTCGTAATTGTAATTCCTAGGTATTTAGTTGAACTTACGGCCTTTAGATTTGACTTATTTATAACGTAACCGAAGTTTAACGGATTCCTTTTAGCACTCATGTCGATGACCTCACACTTTTCGTTATTTCGGATCAAATGGCAATTTTTGCACCATAGACCTATCTCTTCTAAATCGTTTTGTTTTGATCATCTGATGACTTTACTTGACGATAGACTACAGCATCATATGCAAACAACGTAATACGGCTGTTCTAATTGTCACCTAAATCGTTTGTGTAGATAACGGACAGCAAAGGGCCTATAACACGACCTTGGGGAACGCCACTGTGACCTCTCTGACAGGAAATTACGAATCCAGTCATATTCCATAAGCACCCAATTTCGCTACAAGCCGCTTGCGTGGAACAGCGTCAAAAGCCTTCCCGAAATCTAAAAATGCGGAATAAATTTGAAATCCCTTGTCAATAACACTCAAAACTTCGTGTGAGTAAAGAGCTAATTGTGTTTCACAAGAACGATGTTTTCTGAATACGTGTTGATTGTGTGTCAATAGACAATTCTCTTCGAGGTAATTCGTAATGTTCGAACACAGTATATGTTCCAAAATCCTGCTGCATATCGACGTTAATGATATGGGCCGGTAATTTAGTGGACTACTACTACTACCTTTCTTGAATATTGGTGTGACCTGTGCAACTTACCAGTCTTTGTGTAGAAATCTTTCATCGAGCGAGTGGTTGTATATAATAGGTAAGTATGGAGCTATTGCATCTGCATAGTCTGAAAGGAACCTAATTGGTATACAGTCTGGACTGGAAGACATGCTGTTGTTAAGTGATTTAAGTTGCTTCACTTCTCCGAGGACATCTACTTCTAAGTTATGGTGCCAAATGTTCTTGATTCGAATTCTGGACTATTTACTTCGTCTTCTATGGTGAAGGAATTTCAGAAGGCTGTGTTTAGAAATTCTGCTTTTGCAGCACTGTCATCGATAGTATTTCCATTGCTATCGCAAAGAGCAGGCATTGAATATGTCTTGCCGCTAGCATACTTTACACACGAAGTTGAATTTTCTGCCAGATTTCGACACAAAGTTTCGTTGTGGAAACTATTATAAGCGTCTCGCTTTAAAGTCCGCTCTAAATTTCGAGCTTCTGTAAAAGATCGCTAATCATGGATATTTTGCTTTCGCTTAAATTTGGCATGCTTTTTTCGTTTTTTCACGCAAAAGTGTTCTGACCCGTTTTGTGTACGAAGGACGATCAACTCCATCGTTTGTTCATTTATTTGGTATAAATCTCTGAATTGCCGTCAATATTATTTCTTTCAGTTCAGACCACATATGATCTACACTTACATAGTTAATATGGAAGGAATGGAGATTGGCTTTCAGGAAGGCGTCAAGTGAACTTTTATCCACTTTTTTGAATAGTTATATTTCTTGTTTATTTTTGGAGGATTTTGGAGTTACAATATTTCATCTCGCTACGACAGCCCTGTGTTCACTAATCCCTGTATCCGTTTTGATGCTTGTTATTAGCTCAGGATTATTTGTTGCTAAGAGGTAAAGTGTGTTTTCACAACCCTTCAATATTCGTGTGGGCTTATGTACTAACTGCTCGAAATGATTTTCAGAGAATGTGTTTAGCACAATTTCGGATGATGTTTTATGCGTACTTCCGGATTTAAACATGTATTTTCGCCAAAATCGAGGGTAAATTAAAGTCACCATCAACTATTATTGTATGAGTTGGGTACGTGTTCGAATTAAAACTGCAGTTATCTTTGAACCTTTCCGCAATTGTACCACCTAAGATGGGAGGTCGGTAAAAGGATCCAATTATTATTTTATTCCGGTTGGAAAGAATCATCTCTGCCCATATTAACTCACAGAAACTACCTACTCCAATTATGCAACAAGATAATGTACTTTTAAGAAAAACAAACACGCCACTGCCAAGTCCGTGAAAATTTCGGCTGAACTTATATCCGGCTTTAGCCAGCTTTCAGTGCTTGTAACGATTTGAGCATCGGTGCTTTCTATTAGCACTTGGAGCACTGGTACTTTCCCAACACAGCTGCGACAGTTCACAAATATCATACCGATGGTTCCTGTATCTACGTTCCTCCTGGGTAAGTTGAGGAATCTGCAGGCTGCACCGTCGCAGAACCGTCTGAGCCTCTGATTCTGACCCTCCACTCGGCTCTGCACCAGAGATCCACAATCGGTTCTGTCGACTATGCTGTAAGTGGTAAGCTTTGCTTTCATCTCGCAAAAAAGACTGGCAGCGTTTACCACTTCCGTTAGCCAGTCGAAACCAGAGAGGATCTCTTCTCATTCAAAGCGACACACAGCGTTGGTACCGACGTGAGGCACCACCTGCAGTTGGCCACAGCCTGTGCTCTTTGCTCTTCATGGCTTACGGAAGGAGCTGTTCCACATCTGGAATGACTCCACCTGGTATGCACATGGCGTGCACATTGGCTTCCTTCCCCTCCTTGGCAGCCATATACCTGAGGGGCCCCATCATGTGCCTAACATTGGAGCTCCCAACTGCCAATAATCCTACCCTCTATGATTGCCCGGATCTTGCAGGCTGAGAGGTTTCCTCTGCATCTGGTTGAGCAACAATGTCGACTACAGGCAGCACCTGGAACCTGTTTGTCAGACTACCGGTGGAGGCCTTACGTGCGGCCCCCTGGGAAGTCTTTCGCTCCCTGCCAAGCCCCGAGGCAACTTCCCACTAGACGATAAGTGAGGGGTTAATCTCAGTGCAAGAAGTAACAGGGCTGACCACTGGTGCGGAGTGATTGGAGGACTCAGTCAGTTTTGCTTGACGTTTGCTGGATCCCTATGGCTGGCCCAAAACAGTGATGTGCTTTCACTGCAACTTCAAGCTATGTAACCAAAGTCATCACAGCTTGGAGCTGAAACTGAAGTGTCATCAACTCCGCTCTCATCCGCTCACAGCCATCACAGTCCCTATTAGTGTATAGAAAAAGTATAACACCATTGTTCGATCTGTAATTCACATCAAAGTCCTGGTCACAGCCTTTCAGTTTCATAGAAGAGGCACTGACTCCTTCTGAACTGCTTTCAGTCTCATATCAGTTCTTTGGACGCTTTGATGACATAGTGCTTCGACGCTCCCTTGGATACGGTGTTTTCGTATTTTTTCTGCCCGAGTACGCTTTCTTGCCACCCATTCTTACTTGAAAGACAAATCTGTATACTCTATGATCACAAATACGCTATCAAAAGTCAATACTGCACACAAAAATCAAGATTCGAAGTGAAAGAATCGTCTTTCTCTTGTACACTCATGCTCATAAATTACGGATAATTGCAGAATGTGGTACCACACAACGTGGCACTACACAGAACTGGCGCTAATAGCACAGGCACATAGGGAACACACACGACACAGGTCTGTAAGTCCACAGTATTGGTGATAAGTTGAGAAAACCGTCCCGAAACACATCTGCTACAAAACGCCACTGTTTCCTGCGTATGTATCCCGACATCCATATGGGATATGATTACCATGCACACGTAAACAGGCCTCACAACGGGTTGGCATACTCTGGACCAGGTGGTAGAGCAGCTGCTGGAGTATAGTCTCCCATTGTTGCACCAGTGCCTGTCGGAGCTCCGTAAGTGTCGTAGGGGTTTGAAGGCATGCAGCAATACGTCGATTGGGAGCATCTCAGACGCGCTCGATGGGGTTTAGGTCTGGAGAACAGGCAGGCCACTCTATGCGCCTGACATCTTCTGTTTCAAGGTACTGCTCCACGATGGCAGCTCGGTGGGGCCGTGCAGTATCATCCATCAGGAGGAAGGTGGGAGTCACTGCACCCTGGAAAGGTGGACATACTTGTGCAAAACGACATCCCGATATACCTGACCTGTTACAGTTCCTCTGTCAAGAACATGCAGGTGTGTACGTGCACCTATCATAATGTCACCCCACACGATCAAAACATGACCTCCATACAGGCCCCTTTCAAGGACATTAAGCGGTTGGTATCTGGTTCCTGGTTCAAGCCAGATGAAAACCCGGCTAGAATAACTGTTCAGACCATACCTGGAGTCGTCCGTGAACATAACCTGGGACCACTGTTCCAATGACCACATACTGTGTTCTGGACACCAGGCTTTACGGGCTCTCCTGTGACCAGGGGTCAGTGGAATGCACCTTGCAGGTCTCCGGGCGAATAAACCATGGCTGTTCAGTCTTCTGTAGACTGCGTGTCTGGAGACAACTGTTCCAGTGGCTGCGGTAAGGTCCCGAGCAAGGCTATCTGCAGTACTCCGTGGCTGTCTGCGGGCACTGATGGTGATATATCGGTCTTCTTGTGGTGTTGTACACTGATCGTCCCATACTGTAGCGCCTGTACACGTTTCCTGTCTTCTGGAATCGTTTCCATAATCTGGAGATCACGCTTTGTGGCACACGGAGGGCCCATGCTATGACCTGCTGTATTTGTCCAGCCTCTAGTCGCCCTAGTATTCTATACCCCGGAACGTCATCAATATGTGTTCTTTGAGCCATTTTCAACACACAGTCACTATTAGCACGTCTGAAAATGTCTGCACACTTACCCGCTGCACTGTACTCTGACATGCAACAACACACCTCTGAGTATGTGGACTGCTGCCAGCGCCACCGTGCGACGACCGCAGGTCAAATGCACCGCATGGTCATACCCCGAGGTTATTTAAACCCGTAAACCACCCACCATAGCGTTGTTTCACCATGTATAAGCATTATCCTTAATTTATGGGCATGAGTGTACATACTAACGCTTTTTGACGTAAACCCAATGTATTATTGTTGTGAAATGCCTCTAACTATACCCAGATACTACAAGGGTCATCCGAGGCGCTAGTGGAGGAACTCCGAATTCCATTTTTCAGGTGTTAGACTTTTTCCCGTATGTTTTAGAAGTTTCAAACCATCTTTTAAGGAGAAGAAAAAAGTTTTTTTGAAAATTCTACAGGGGTGTTACTCCTTAAGCCACATCTCAGCAGTGTCATCTAGCGGCCATTTGTACAGTCTTAACCAGCAACGATCTTACCTTCGGCAACACTCCGACGCTTTGTGCGGGTCCTTCTGCGCGAGACAGACTTGGTCGATACGACGTGGCAGAGACAGGGCAGCTAGAGACCGGCGCGCGGCCCGCTTCTTGCAGCTGTTCTTGCCCGCCGCCTCCGCGTAACACGCCTGGGCGACCGCTGCGCTGCAGTGCGAGGGCGCTGTCCACGCGCGAAGGACAGAGCGATGCAGGCCAGGCTAGGCCACGCTGGCTGGCTACGTGGAAACACTCTTCCACGAACAGAGTCCCACTCTCTCTCTCTCTGCAGCGACCCTGAATACCAAAGGGTACGCCGGTGACGTGAAAAGTTTCCATCGCTTAGGCCAAGGTAGAGAGCTGGGAATACACTATCTGTTTCAGGGGAGGAAATGAAGTTTACTGAGACGGCGAAACTACAGCACTACTGAAATTTTAAAAACAGTGAAAGTTACAAAACATTTAATGTGTGCGTGATATGCAAACGATCGAAATTATCAGGAAAGTTAGGAGCACCCTATGAACAGCCACTTTAATCAAACACGGTACGCATCGAAAGTGGGAATATTCAATTAGGAGATTGTATGAAAATACATTATATGAAGCAAATGTCTAAAATATGAGACTAGCATATAAAAATGGCTCTGAGCACTATGGGACTTAACATCTGAGGTCATCAGTCCTCTAGAACTTAGAACTACTTAAACCTAACCAACCAAAAGACATCACACACATCCATGCCCGAGGCAGGATTCGAACCTGCGACCGTAGCGGTCACGCGGTTCCATACTGAAGCGCCTAGAAACGCTGGACCACAGCGGCCGGCAGACCAGCCGAAAATGCAGATCGGAAAGGCAGCAATGGCTTGCTGAGATATGCATATAAGAATAGATGGCTAGAGCAAAGATAGATGGTGCCTATAGGAAAATTAAAGAGACTTTTGGAGAAAATAGAAGCTCCTGTAGCAAGCTGGTATTGAGCAAAGAAGGAAAGGTGTGGACGAATACGTAGAAGGTCTACATAAGCTAAACAAACTTCAAGACATTATTATAGAAAGAGAAGAAGTAACTGAAGAGGAGGTAGGATATATAACACTGCCAGAAGAATTTGACAGAGTCTGAAAGTCCAAAGTCGAAACAAGTACGCTGTAGTAGACGATATCCCCATATAATTATTAAAATCTTTGGGTGAACCAGCTACGACAATACTATTCCAGCTTGTATGCACTATGTACGAGACAGGTATAATACCCTCAGATTCTCAGAAGACTGTAATAAATCCTAGTCCGAACAATCAGTGTAATATGCCATATTTAATAAATATAGTCGAAATTATTTACAGAAGAGGTTTTGGATTCCAGGGAAATGTAGGAACACGCGAGGCAATACTGACCGTACAGCTTTTAAGATATAATGACAAATAAAACCTACGTTTTTAGCATTTTTAAATTTAGAGAGTTTTTGATGATGTTGAATGGATTACACTCTTTGAAATTCTGAGAGTAGCAGGTATAATATAAAGGGAGTGGGAAGTAACCTACAACGTGTGTAGAAACCAGATTACATTGACAACAGTCGAAGGACAACGGTAGTTGAGAATCGATTGAGACAGTATTGTAACCTATGCCGGATGTTATTCACACTGCATATAGAGCAAGACGCAAAGGAAACCAAACAGATATTTGGAAAGGGAATTAAAGTTCAGGAAGAAGAAATAAAAATTTCACCGTTTGTCAATGACACTGTAATTGCGTCAGGGACGGAAAGGGACGTGGAAGAGCAGTGGAATAGAATGAATAATGTCTTAAAAATACGTTATAAGATTACCTTCAACAAATGTAAAATAAGGGGACTCGACTGGAATCTAAATCAGGCAACGCTGAGAGAATTATATTAGGAAATAGGAAGTAAATAGATGAGTTTTGCTATTTGGGCAGTAAAACAACTGCTGTTGGCCGAAATAGAGAGGATATAAAATTCAAGGAAAGCGTTTCGAAAAAGGGGGATTGGTTAACATCGAATGTAAATACATATATTAGGAAATCTTTTCTCAGGATATTTGTATGGAGTGTAGCCTTATAAAGAAGTGAAACGTGAAGGATAAACATTTCAGACCAGTACAGAAAGAAGCTTTGGAAATCTGGCGTTGCAGAGGAATGCTGAAGATTAGACGGGTAGACAGAGTAAGTAATGAAAAGGTACTGAATCGAATATGCGAAAAAAGAAATTTATGACACAATCTGACTAAAAGAAGGGATCGGCTGATAGGACATCATGAGGCATCAAGCAATTGTGTACGTGGCTAGAGGAAAGTGTGTGTGTAGGGGGGAGCGCGGTGGAGGGGAAAGTTCAAAAATGGTTCAAATGCCTCTGAGCACTATGAGACTTAACATCTGTGGTCATCAGTCCCCTAGAACTTAGAACTACTTAAACCTAACTAACCTAAGGACATCACACACATCCATGCCCGAGGCAGGATTCGAACCACGCGACCGTAGCGGTCGCGTGGTTCCAGACTGAAGCGCCTAGAACCGCTCGGCCACTTCGGCCGGCTGAGGGGAAAGTAAAATTGATAGTGGAAGATCAAGGGTTGAATGCAGTAAGAAGATCCAAATTGACGAAGGTTGCAATAATTATTCAGAGATGTAGAGGCTTGCTCAACATAGGCCAGCGTTCAGAGCTACATATATCCAGTCTTTGGACTGAAGATCACAACAACAAGGGATTAGATCCAATATGTAATGAAAATAGATAAATTCTACAACGACATGCATTATGCAATATCTAGATTCGGTGTTATAGAGACTGTGATCGAGAGTAACCGTTTGTAACACGTATTACTTGCTGCACTTAACGTGTGGCTCACAGTTCACACAATGTTTAGAGAGGCAATCTTTCGCCACATTACAGCCTTCATCTCGTTTCTACAATGTGCTGGTGCACGACAAAATTGGCCTGTCAATACTTCTGTGATATTCTGATCGGGTACCTATTTTGATCACAGGAAATCGCAAAGAACGGTCATACATGTCGTGGAGGTAAAAGTAAACGTCCATTCTCAGCGCAGCTCACAACGATAAACGTAGATGGGACACTGCGGATTGTGTACCCTGTTTAATTCAACATGCTTAGAACTTATACATAAAGGTACGTTACGAGTTGGATTGCGTGGAAAATTGCCCACCGAATTGGAGTACACCACAACGACTCTGTTCATCAGCTATCGTGAGACACAAAAGGTTGAAACTACGTCTTCTAGTGATCGCCAGCTGATGACTGCTACGTACACACTATGAACAGAACGCAACAGAATTGTGCGGTACCTTCTAAGGCAAGGTCTGCATTGGCCGTAATTTTGATGATTTATTAACAGCAAAATCGATTTTCGATCACATAATGATTGTCTTCAGTGCTGGAAGTTAAACATTTCACATAGCGATCAGTGAATAAGAAACAAAAGACCACAAATACACCTGAGTATAAACCAATTGTTGGTAAAAAAATACCTTTAACGTACAAATTAAAACTCATAGGCACTAGTGTCTAGTTGTTAGCAGTAACAGAAGCTATGAAACGATCAGAATAACTGAAGCCGCTGTTTACATTCACCAATACAGCAAACCTTGTTGTGACAGGGGCTTGGAACGCCCTGTATGTGAAATGTGTCACGTGAAGACTTAACATTTCTTTATTTGGCAAGAGATTACCACAAAATACCAAATGTGCACTTGCAAATCATTAATTGAATGTATCAAATTTAAAATTGTACATTAAAAACGCATAGCAAAAAGGAAGGGGGAAATACACATCTTGCCAACTGGCGTGTTATTTTCAAAACAACTTAAAAAAACATGCAAGAATAAAAACCAACAGGTGAATTGTATCAGATTACAGGACTAGTAAAAAAGAAAAACATCCAAATAACATGGCATCAAATATAACAGAATTTGTCATAGCACAGTAACCGCCATCTAGCGTGGGAAGTCAGAGGTGCAAAGTTCTTAATTTACGTAAAATATTACGATGAAACCAAGAAGTCAAATACTTAAATAGTGGTGATTGTACAATATGCCATGATTTAACAGATCAAAATGTCATGAAACACAAAATAAATAAATAAATATATATATATATATATATATATATATATATATATTTTTTTTTTTTTTTTTTTGGTGCGGATTTAACGACATGATGATGTACACATCTCATTCGTCCCGTTTGGACATGTTAACACATTATAGCTGTTTCTGAGGATTAATTACGAAAAATCATCGTAATTATGGAAAGCAGAATGATATAAAAGCACACTGTGGATGCAGAAATAATTTTGCGCACTCATCAGTAAGAACTACAGTTACAAATTGCAAAGAATTAGTGATATGTTGGCTATAGAAACGAGTGTACTAGCCTAGTAGAAACCTCCACTAACAAACCTATTATTTCTAGAACAAATTTCCTCATATGATAGAAACAGAACTTGGTTATAAGGAAACAGCGTTATCTTTGAAGTATAAAAGCTTTTTCCCCAAAAAATACATCACTCTCTGGTTATACACTTTTGCGCAAGCACTGGGTCAGAACCCATCATACATACTTTTACAGTTGATACAACAGAAATGAAAACTGTCAAGCAAACGGTTTTGAATACTCAAATGAAGGAAATAATTTTATTACATGTATGTTCTTACCAGCAGTTGGTTCATACTTAGGGGTATTTGTGGTCTTTTGTTTTTTATTCACTGATCGCTATGTGAAATGTTTAACTTCCAGCACTGAAGACGATCGTTATGTGATCGAAAATCGATTTGCTGTTAATAAATCATCAAAATTACGGCCAATGCTGATCTTCCTTCTAAATTGATTATGTAAGTTATCAGTAATTAATTTTTCTCAATTAGCATCATTAATGCAGTTGAGGTTGCAGGTCAATACTGATTATATTAGCTATCAATAGTTACTTTTTCTCAGTTAGTAACAGTAATACAGTGGAGGTTACAGGTCTCTCACATAGTTCACCCACTACACACACATCTTCTGCGTAGTTTTGTATATCGCTTATGATAAAAGTGAGACACATACATAAAACATGCTAAATATCTCAACAAAACGACTTCTCCAAGTTGTAGATAGCACCTGTAGCAGTCCAGAAATTGGTTCATTACTCGCTTAGAAACAGATAATTAATTGAAAAAACAACACAGCAGTAACTACATAAGGGCTATTATAGCGCTGTACAAAGTATTATTGTTATTATTATAGTGTTTTGTGATGTCCTTAGGTTAGTTAGGTTTAAGTAGTTCTAAGTTCTACGGGACTAATAACCACAGCAGTTAAGTCCCATAGTGCTCAGAGCCATTTGAACCATTAATAGCTTGAGGTCATCCAATTTCTGCCACTTCAGAAGTAAGGAGTGCACAAATCAAGTGATTTACAAACAGTCAGTATAATGGGCACTTGTTTGATTTTACATGGGTCTGCAGTCTGCAGGTCAAGCAAGTGCCACAATGGAGAGGAGTAATACAGTTAAGTACGTTTTGTAACAAATGTCTACCCTCGCTGCAGATATTCAACTTCCTTATCCGAGAAGGAGTCGTGAGTAGCACTTGCTATATACCACAAATTCCTTCGTCATTTATTCTAACACACACACACACACACACACACACACACACACACACACACACAAACTAAATATCATCCATCTTCATCATTTTAAAAATAAAAGTGCTCCAATAATCGTACGCTGACTAGGATCGCACCATGACAGGCGCGGCCTCTGTCCGAAGAGAACATACGCGCCGCTCCTGCCAGCCACTGCCGGACAGTAGAAGACGCGCACTAACAGACCCGGACTAGGAACCACGCACTAGAAGAGCCGTTCTTGTGATCCATATGAACCTGTGTGAATTACTTCTATGGACATTGTATATAGCGAATGACACTGATTGTTTGCATGTCGCCAATTGCTTGCGACCCAAAGTTAAGTGTTGTCAATCTACTTTATTGTAAAAAAAAAAAAAACCTTAATGTTGCTGTATAGCTATCCTTTGTTGTATAGCTGTCCCTTAGGCACCATTTAAGAGACGAGTGGGCATGATACCACACATTGCATGCAATACTGCAAATGCCGCAGCATCATGATGGTGAAGGTGGGCAAGAAAACACCTGCCATGGAATCTAAATCAATGTGTAGCGTGGGCTTTAGGTGGTGTGGTGTTCCGGCTGTGGGCTGTGCAGATGTGGGGCTCAACTCAACAATAATTTGTTTATCACAAAAATATCAGTTAGCAAAAACGAAACCGCTTACAGTAAAACAATATAATTCTTCGTAGAATTAAAGAAGTTAAATAGGGGTAGAATAATTAAATATAAAATTTCCTTTTACAATAGTAGAACAAGGTCAGCTTGGAACAAATTCAATCTCGCCTTCAACGGGCAGCGATGTGACAAGATAACAATTCATTGTTGGGCAGTATGCTCCTATCGTCATAAATGACAACTGAAAAACTTAAGACTCCTCATAACACTTAAACTTATTTGCGATCAGTGATGTTGCGACTAACTATACTTCCCACTACTGTTACTACTCATACTCGACAACTAAGACGCCATCTACTAACAACACGTCCCTGCTACCCATGCTTATGTCTAAATAATAGTTCCTCAGTTATACACATGACAGTTCATTCGGATAAAGTAATACAAAACAAAATATTAATGCATATGAGTAACCCACTGCTTCAGTCACAAGAATTGAATACAGAATGAATTTTCGAAATCACTGCACAAACAACTGATTCACAGTCGTAGCGAAAAACAATTAACTTTTATTTAATTTCCTTCATGATGCCGACATCGTGTACTGATACAGGTAAACATCTCGAATGATAATCCCTTGGCCGCTCTCCCAAATAATTTATTTAACGATAGGTTTTGTATCCTAGAAGCCACATCATGAGGTTAAATCTACTGAATTATAAAAAGCGTTCGCTACAAGTGTGGCCGAGTTACAGTTAATACTGAGAATAGATCAAATTACTTGCATGGTTTATCGTGAGATTAAAGTTACAACACGGACGGGCCGTACATTCCATGGGCTTGAAGGATCATCAGGTAAGCGGAAAGTATGGGTCCACGTTTCCTCAAACGCTCCTCAAATGTTTTTAAAATCTACAAGAAGTATCAAGAAATATCTTCCCAACCTAATGTGATAAAAGACCAATAATCGGCTAGAGCACACAGCCAGTAATTAAAAATCAAAGTCACCTACCATAAACCCAAACAAACGACAGCAGGCCGAACATAACCGCTTAACCATTAGATGTAGGGCAGAATCCATCCAGAGTGCCTAAAAATTAATCGAATTGTAGGAAGTATCAAGAAGAACCCGCTTACTAGTAAAACTAGGATAAACGATAATTGATGGGGAAATTTGTGTGAAAATGATGTACCATAAATACAGCAGACTGGAACGCATGGAGATGCAGGCGGGTAAGTGGCCACATATGGACCGAGCTATAAGCCGTGTCGGTGGTGGAAATCCGTCTAAGCATGCGCAGTGGGGCAAAATGACCTAAAGAAACTCGCGTGCCGTAGTCACACTCGTAGACAGAAAAATGTTAGAATCATGCCACGAATAACATTATAGAACAATTCCAGGTGGAAAATCGAATTATTTTTTACTATCGTCCTTTGTCACGAGTAATTGTTCTATTGTTATTCGGGGCAGATGTCAACTTACGGCTGCGGTTGTCCTTCATATAAGACAGTGTGATACAGTTAGGTTTGCTCTTTCACACAAAACACACTACTGCACGCCTCGCGTTCCATAAACACAAGCAAGCCGCTACTCAGCACTACCAGGCTTCCGTTCAGGAAGTTGCTTACAAGTAACAACACTTAGTGCACATTTTGACACGGCACGGTGCACCGCCTCAAACACAAGGCCACCAGGATGCCACGGTTAACTGTAAAAGCACTCAGGTTGCGTTCCTTATTATCTGCCGAAGCTGTTTCCTCGCCTCCACTCAATGCTGTACATCCGACTGGAACAGACGCCAATCAATGCAGCAGGTTGTTGTCCGCAAGGAAGGTCCACCCTTGAAGACCGTAGTCTCACCCGGTGCCGCCCCCCTCATCTTCTTGCCACTCCAGAAACTGACTACTTCATCTACATCTACATCTACACGATTACTCCGCAATTCACATTTAAGTGCTTGGCAGAGGGTTCATCGAACAACAATCATACTACCTCTCTACCATTCCATTCCCGAAGAGCGCGCGGGAAAAACGAACACCTAAACTTTTCTGTTCGAGCTCTGATTTCTCTTATTTTATTTTGATGATCATTCCTACCTATGTAGGTTGGGCTCAACAAAATATTTTCGCATTCGGAAGAGAAAGTTGGTGACTGAAATTTCGTAAATAGATCTCGCCGCGACGAAAAACGTCTTTGCTTTAATGACTTCCTTCCCAACTCGCGTATCATATCTGCCACACTCTCTCCCCTATTACGTGATAATACAAAACGAGCTGCGCTTTTTTGCACGCTTTCGATGTCCTCCGTCAATCCCACCTGGGAAGGATCCCACACCGCGCAGCAATATCCTAACAGAGGACGAACGAGTGTAGTGTAAGCTGTCTCTTTAGTGGACTTGTTGCATCTTCTAAGTGTCCTGCCAATGAAACGCAACCTTTGGCTCGCCTTCCCCACAATATTATCTATGTGGTCTTTCCAACTGAAGTTGTTCGTAATTTTAACACCCAGGTACTTAGTTGAATTGACAGCCTTGAGAATTGTACTATTTACCGAGTAATCGAATTCCAACGAATTTCTTTTGGAACTCATGTGGATCACCTCACACTTATCGTTATTTAGCGTAAACTGCCACCTGCCACACCATACAGCAATCTTTTCTAAATCGCTTTGCAACTGATACTGGTCTTCGGATGACCTTACTAGACGGTAAATTGCGGCATCATCTGCGAACAACCTAAGAGAACTGCTCAGATTGTCACCCAGGTCATTTATATAGATCAGATACAGCAGAGGTCCCAGGACGCTTCCCTGGGGAACACCTGATATCACTTCAATTTTACTCGATGATTTGCCGTCTATTACTACGAACTGCGACCTTCCTGACAGGAAATCACAAATCCAGTCGCACAACTGAGACGATACCCCATAGTCTCGCAGCTTGATTAGAAGTCGCTTGTGAGGAACGGTGTCAAAAGCTCTCCGGAAATCTAGAAATACGGAATCAACTTGAGATCCCCTGTCGATAGCGGCCATAACTTCGTGCGAATAAAGTGCTAGCTGCGTTGCACAAGAACGATGTTTTCTGAAACCATGCTGATTACGTATCAATAGGTCGTTCCCTTCGAGGTGATTCATAATGTTTGAATACAGTATATGCTCCAAAACCCTACTGCAAACCGACGTCAGTGACGCATCGTCCGTTCATTTCCAGGCAAAGTCCGTGCAGACAGCCTCGGCCGCCGCTACAGCCCTCCGCTCACCGCGCTAATTATTGACGACGCACCGCAGTCATCGACCACGGACACGGCACTTGCTTCGGTAGATGTCGCTCGTTACAATGATCCCAGCCGACTGCCAATAGGGATCTCTGGATTGGAGGAAATCGACCGTGCCGTTCGACACGGCACAAGTAGCGTGCGGCTGTCTTCACAGAAAGCTGCAAGGTTTGTGTAATGGCTGATTATCATCGTAGAAGAGTATGGAGATGGCCAAATAGCCATGTACGTTTCGGGCAGGCAGTGAGACGCGTCAGTCATTGTGTACTCAGGTTTTCTCCTGTTTTTAAGATTGTATTAGTGTTCTGATGGTTCAAATGGTTCAAATGGCTCTGAGAACTATGGGACTTAACATCTGTGGTCATCAGTCCCCTAGAACTTAGAACTACTTAAACCTAACTAACCTAAGGAAAGCACATAACACCCAGTCATCACGAGGCAGAGAAAATCCCTGACCCCGCCGGTAATCGAACCCGGGAACCCGGGCGCGGGAAGCGAGAACGCTATCGCACGACCACGAGCTGCGGACTATGTTTAATTCATCCAGTACCTCAAAGAGAGAGAATATAGCTTTTTCAATTGTTAAATCACGTCTGAAACCGAACTTCGATGATGCGAATTTGATTGTACAGTAAAAAAAAAAATGTTTCAAATGCCTCTGAGCACTGTGGGACTTAACATCTGAGGTCATCAGTCCCCTAGAACTTAGAACTACTTAAACCTAACCAACCTAAGGACATCACACACATTCATGCCCGAGGCAGGATTCGAACCTGCGACCGTAGCAGCCGCGCGGTTCCGGACTGCGCGCCTAGAACCGCTAGACCACCGCGGCTGGCTATTAGTGTTCTGATGGACGCTGTAACAATACATGTAAGCCACAGGTTGTGTGGTGACTACTTTATTTAATGACTTGTTTTGATTTAAATATGTTGTTGTTGTGGTCTTCAGTGCTGAGACTGGTTTGATGCAGCTCTCCATGCTACTCTATCCTGTGCAAGCTTCTTCATCTCCCAGTACCTACTGCAACCTACATCCTTTTGAATCTGCTTAGTGTATTCATCTGTTGGTCTCCATCTACGATTTTTACCCTCCACGCTGCCCTCCAACGCTAAATTTGTAGTGCCTTGATGCCTCAGAACATGTCCTACCAACCGATCCCTTCTTCTAGTCAATTTGTGCCACAAACTTCTCTTCTCCCCAATCCTATTCAATACCTCCTCATTAGTTATGTAATCTACCCATATAACGTTCAGCATTCTTCTGTAGCACCACATTTCGAAAGCTTCTATTCTCTTCTTGTCCAAACCATTTATCGTCCATGTTTCACTTCCATACATGGCTACACACAAATACTTTCAGAAACGACTTCCTGACACTTAAATCTATATCAATGTTAACAAATTTTGTCTTCTTCAGAAATGCTTTCCTTGCCATTGCCAGTCTACATTTTACATCCTCCCTACTTCGAGCATCATCAGTTATTTTTCTCCCCAAATAGCAAACTCCTTTACTACTTTAAGTGTCTCATTTCCTAATCTAATTCCCTCAGCATCACCCGACTTAATGCGACTACATTCCATTATCCTTGTTTTGCTTTTGTTGATGTTCATCTTGTACCCTCCTTTCAAGACACTGTCCATTTCGTTCAACTGCTCTTCCAAGTCCTTTGCTGTCTCTGACAGAATTACAATGTCATCGGCGAACCTCAAAGTTTTTATTTCTTTTCCATGGATTTTAATACCTACTCCGAATTTTTCTTTTGTTTCCTTTACTGCTTGCCCAATATACAGATTGAATAACATCGGGGAGAGACTACAACCCTGTCTCACTCCCTTCCCAACCACTGCTTCCCTTTCATGTCCCTCGACTCTTATAACTGCCATCTGGTTTCTGTACATATTGTAAATAGCCTTTCGCTCCCTGTATTTTACCCCTGCCACCTTTAGAATTTGGAAGAGAGTATTCCAGTCAACATTGTCAAAAGCTTTCTCTAAGTCTACAAATGCTAGAAACATAGGTTTGCCTTTCCTTAATCTTTCTTCTAAGATAAGTCGTAAGGTCAGTATTGCCTCACGGGTTCCAATATTTCTACGGAATCCAAACTGATCTTCGCCGATGTCGGCTTCTACCAGTTTTTCCATTCGTCTGTAAAGAATTCGCGTTAGTATTTTGCAGCTGTGACTTATTAAACTGATAGTTCGGTAATTTTCACA
The DNA here is from genome assembly GCF_021461395.2 of Schistocerca americana. Classification (NCBI taxonomy): domain Eukaryota; kingdom Metazoa; phylum Arthropoda; class Insecta; order Orthoptera; family Acrididae; genus Schistocerca; species Schistocerca americana. Next base: position 453,187,147 of record NC_060122.1, read on the forward strand.
ACTGTCAACACCTGCTTTCTTTGGGATTGGAATTATTACATTCTTCCTGAAGTCTGAGGTTATTTCGCCTGTCTCATACATCTTGCTCACCAGATGGTAGAGTTCTGTCAGGACTGGCTGTCCCAAGGCTGTCAGCAGTTCTAATGGAATGTTGTCTACTCCCGGGGCCTTTTGCGACTCAGGTATATATATATCACATGTTATTATCTTCGTTTTGTTTACATCTGCCATTCTGCAATGTCTTTGCCGACAGATCCCACTGAGCCCTCCCCCCTCACCCCCAGCCCTATTCCCTCATCTGCATGGTCTTTGGCAGATTTACAATCGTATGTTTACTTTGGCATTGTTATTGTACGACGTACTGTAATATTGTTAGTTCACATGAATGACCAATGTTGTAACCTACGTTGCACTATTTCTATATAATTATTTAACCCAATGGCTTTTTTATCTTATGGTGTTACCTTCTGTACGCGGAAATTTTGTTTCAAATTCAAATAACTCTAAGCACTATGGGACTTAACATCTGAGGTCATCAGTCCCCTAGACTTAGAACTATGTAAACCTAACCAACCTAACGACATCACACACCTCCATGCCCGAGGCAAGATTCGAATCTGCGACCGTGGCAGCCGTGTGGTTCCGGACTGTAGCGTCTGGAAGAGTTCGGTCACAGCAGCCGGCGGAAATTTTGGTCATGCTCCTAGAATTCTTGCTACATATGTTACTAACTTTTTGCTTTATGTTGTATCTGTCACTCGTCAGTTTCCTTCTTAACAGATCCCGCTGTTCCTCTCTCCGTCCATTCTCCAGCCGCGGCTTCCCTCATCTGGGTGTCTTGGCTGATATTCTATTGTGTGTTTACTTTATGTCATTGCTATTATGTGCTGTATTTCCTGCTATGCAGTTATGTCATTTTGTACTAATGACCAGTGTTGCTAATGAAGCCTACGTTGTAACTGTACAAAAAAATTATAAATGCTTTTCCTGTGCCGGAGTCTATAAACAGGAGTTCAAAGTATGTATATTTATTTTAAACTTAAGGTTTTTGTAATCAAAAGTTTATTCATCGTGCCGATTCATAGATTAGCCCCTTCCACCTTCACCTGGTTATCTTCCGTTGGCCCCATCCCCTACAAAGTAAGATTTGATTTTGTGTTCAAAAAGTTGTTATTTAATGGTTTTTGATTTGATGTACACTTATTCTGCAACGATACGCGACCTCCAGGTCGGATCTTCGTCATTCTTCATGGGAATATAACAACTATGATTAAGTCTTAAGTTTTAAGCTCACCAGTTCTGCCACCTGGTGGCTTAGCTGTCTTTCTGAACATCGCAGTTGCCGCAATGATTCAGTTTTGGATTGTTTTATGGGTAAGATATTTGACTATACCTACGTACGACGTGTTGTCCTTAACCTTGGCATGTGTTCGCATTGTAGTTCGATTTATTTACTGTTTGTTCCTAGTGTTCTGATAACTATTATGCATTATGTATTATTTGTCGCTCTTTACTTTTTTTTGCAGATTAAACTGATGATGTATAAATTGCAGTACGTCATTAAATAAAGCGCTCACCACACGATCTGAGACTTCATTGTATTTTTATAGAGTCCGTCATAGCGCTGATACAACCTTTAAATTACGTAGACATGGACGCGTACCTCTTAAGTGACTTCACGTCACGCCTGTATTCTCGTCTTGCTACATAACATCATTAAGGATCTTAAAACCAGAGAAGGGGTGCCACGATCTTCCTCAGGTACACAGGACGAAATTCCTCTAAGACCCATAATAATATTAGCGAACTTACTACCTGCGGAAAACCTGAACGCATTCTCAATGAATATGTGGAGAAATGTAAACACCACATTCATAACTGCACTATCTTTGGCAACGCCTCAATCATTTACGGCTCCGGTTTACAGATATTATGGTCAGTTGAGATGTAGCCTCTCTCTTTACGCGAGTCCCACTTACTGATTTCTTGGAACAAATCGCGGAAAGGTTTTAAGATTATTTTCCAGAATTCTATAGGCTCGTTATGACGTCAGTTTATTTTCCGTTCGTTCGAAAATATTATGAAGACCCGATGGCACGGAGATGGGTCATTTTGTTATTGCCCGTCGTGGTGGACTTATACGTGGAACACTTTCAAGCAAAGGCAGAAGAATCCGCCAAGTTCGTGGACGAAACGTCTGTGTTGTGTCCACGTGGAATGGAACATTTGAACTCTATACATCATAACATTAAATTCAAGTTGGAACACGGAAATGAGGGCCAGATAATTTTCCTCGACGTGTTAGTTAAGAGAAGAACGAATAGATCCGTGGGTCGCATTGCACGTAGTGAAGCTACGTACGCTGACCTCTACCTCCACGCCTCGAGTCACTACCATTCGTCACAAAGAAATTCGCTGCTAAAATGTCAGGTCCATGCGACTGAAACACTTTGAGACAAGGAGAGCCTCATCGAGATTACGAATAGTGTTCCGAAGGAATTGATGCTCAGATCGTCACCCTGTATGGACGTTGCAGTCTGAACGAAGAACGGCAGAGAAACAGAGTGAGACTGAGACCGAGGAAGAGAAGCCAAAAATCGATTACTTTCCTTACGCTGGCCCAATGTCCGAAAACATAGATAGACTCCTATACAAAAATGGCATAAAATGTATTTGACTCCCTTTAACTAAGGTAAAGTCTTCTTTGCAATGCTGAAGACGATCTAACTTTCCGAAAGCCAGCTGTGTACCACAAAAAAATGGAAATAATCGTATGGCGTCGGTGGCCGCGAGTTTCCAGGTGGGAGGTTCGGCGGCCGAGTGCGACGCCACATTGGGCGACTTGCGCGTGGATAATGGGGATGAAATGATGGTGAGGACAACATAACACCCAGTCCCTGAGGGGGAAAACATTTTTCTGCAGCCGGGAATCGAACCCGGGCCCCCGTGCGTGGCATTCCAACACGCTGACCGTTTTTCAAATCTCACTTTATTCTATTGTTTGTTGACTTTGTTCGTGGCGGGCGTCCGATGACACTCGTTCAGGTTTTTCGCTGATCCGTTCACTCAATTTTTTATTACAGAGGATAGCTAACCCCTCTGGCCGCACACGCTGAGCTACCGTGCCGGCGACCGTTCAGCTATTGGGGCGGACTGTGTACCAAGTTTCATGTGAATGAGGCGTTTCTTAAGTGTGTCAGACTATCAGAACAGTCGACGGGAGGTGCGAGGAAGATCAGGGACGCACTCAACACAAACAACAGAAGAAATCAGCTGTCGCCGAACACCGCCTAGAATATAAGCATGAAATGAAATACATTCACACCAGTATTATGGTGCAAGTGAAAAATTTCTGGGATACCATAATTAAAAAGTCTATTGAAATAAAGATGCCAGAAAACCTAATAAATGAGAAGGGTGGTTTCTATTTAAATAGCGCATGAGGTCCAATAAAAAGTCTATTAATGTCTCTTCGTCCATCACATCCATTATTAATGTCTCGTCGTCCATCACATCCACCGTAGTTAGAGAATTCACATTTCACCGAATATTAGTGCGGGCCCTGGGAAACGAAGTAGTATCAAAGAGCGTATTGTGTGTCGGGAATCGAACTTAGGTATATGTAGCGGTGCGATGTCAATACAAGTTCAAAGCCTGTTTGGAGTCCAGGAAGCGAATACATAGGACAAAACTCCAGGGCCGGAAGAAGAAGGCTTGGCTGTTCATCGAAATGTCGTGCAGAAAATGGAAAAAAATAACTTGGTAGAACACCTGGGAGCACACCGTGAAAGAGTCAGCCCTCTTTTGTATTAATATCATGCACGAAAGTAAGACGCCTATCATGCCGTAGAGTGTAATTTGAGGCCTGTGCAGACTCGAGACAGGATTCCTCCAATCCACTCTACTGGCCATTAAAATTGCTACACCAAGAAGAAAAGCAGATGATAAACGGGTATTCATTGGACAAATATATTATACTAGAACCGACATGTGATTACATTTTCACGCAATTTGGGTGCATAGATCCTGAGAAATAAGTACCCAGAACAACCGCGCCTGGCCATTGAGTCAAACAGAGCTTGGATGGCGTGTACAGGTACAGCTGCCCATGCAGCTTCAACACGATACCACAGTTCATCAAGAGCAGTGACTGGCCTATTGTGACGAGCCAGTTGCTTGGCCACCATTGACCAGACGTTTCCAATTGGTGAGAGAGCTGGAGAATGTGCTGGCCAGGGCAGCAGTCGAACATCTTCTGCATCCAGGAAGGCCCGTACAGGACCTGCAACATGCGGTCATGCTTTGTCCTGCTGAAATGTAGGATTTCGCAGGAATCGAATGAAGGGTAGTGCCACAGGTCGTAACACATCTGAAATGTAACGCCCACTGTTCAAAGTGCCGTCAATGCTAACAAGAGGTAACCGAGACGTGTAAGCAATGGCACCCCATACCGTCACGCCACGTGATACGCCAGTATAGCGATGGCGAATACACGCTTCCAATGTGCGTTCACCGCGATGTCGCCAAACACGGATGCGACCATCACGATGCTTTAAGCAGAACCTGGATTCATCCGAAAAAATGACGTTTTGCCATTCGTGCACCCAGGTTCGTCGTTGAGTACACCGTCGCAGGCGCTCCTGTCTGTGATGCAGCGTCAAGGGTAACCGCAGCCATGGTCTCCCAGCTGATAGCCCATGCTGCTGAAAATGTCGTCGAACTGTTCGTGCAGATGGTTGTTGTCTTGCAAACGTCCCCATCTGTTTACTCAGGGATCGAGACGTGGCTGCACGATCCGTTACAGCCATGCAGATGAGATGTCTGACATCTCGACTGCTAGTGATACGAGGCCGTTGGGATCCAGCATGGCGTTCCGTATTACCCTCCTGAACCCACTGATTCCATATTCTGCTAACAGTCATTGGATCCCGACCAATGCGAGCAGCAATGTCGCGATACGATAAACTGCAATCGCGATAGGCTACAATCAGACCTTTATCAAAGTCGGGAACGTGATGGTACGCATTTCTCCTCCTTACAAGTGGCATCACAACAACGTTTCACCAGGCAACGCCGGTCACCTGCTGTATGTGTACGAGAAATCGGTTGCCGGCCGGAGTGGCCGAGCGGTTCTAGGCGCTACAGTGTGGAACCGCGTGTCCGCTACGGTCGCAGGTTCGAATCCTGCCTCGGGCATGGATGTGTGTGATTTCCTTAGGTTAGTTAGGTTTAAGTAGTTCTAAGATCTAGGGGACTGATGACCTCAGAAGTTAAGTCCCATAGTGCTCAGAGACATTTTTGAGAAATCGGCTGGAAACTTTCGTGATGTCAGCACGTTGTAGGTGTCGCCACTGGCGCCAACCTTGTGTGAATGCTCTGAAAAGCTAATCATTTGCATATCACAGCATCTTCTTCCTGTCGGTTAAATTTCGTGTCTGTAGCACGTCATTTTCGTGGTGTAGCAATTTTAATGGCCAGACGTGTATATTCTAGTCCTACAATCAACATTTCTGGGCTAAGTTCGTCCTTGAAGGTAGTAACGCTCAAACACTTATCGGCCACCACTGGAAGTCTTCTTCTAGAAGCCAGAAATGGACTGAGTAGAATGTGTAGAGGAAAACAGGTATGGGGACTTAACGATCTGTCTGTGAGTGTTTCTTACGCTATTGCCTCGTATGAAGGATGGATTCACTTTAAATACGAACCAGTATTGATTAGTAAAACTGTCGAGGTATCCTACAAAGTGAAATGATTACAGGAAGTTACGCCTAGTACGGAATATTGATTTGTCTGTGTTAACTGCCTTTGGAAAATGCGTGTGGCATAATATTTCTGCTCTGTTTTGGAAGTTTACTCTTTAGTCAATGTACCGGATACACTCCCAAAAATGTGTAACATATACAAAGTACAGTAACTTTTACCGGGTGACAATTATTGAACTATATAAATAAACGTAAATTAGTTAGAAACTACTTCGTGCAAACACTTTATCCAACATGTAAACGTAACTGCAGATATTCAGATTTAGGCTGTGACATGTTCGATATTCCTGCCATCATTGGCAATGTTGTGGTGCAGACGAATAACGAAACTCTGCATGACCCGCTGAAGTGTCGGAACGTCGATGGTGTCTATGACCTCCTAAATGGCTGTTTTCAACTCAGCAATGGCTTTTGGGGCTACTGCTGTACACCTTGTGTTTAATATAGCGTCACAAAAATGAGTAATATGTGTTCAGATCCGGAGAATACGGCGGCCAATCGAGGACCATGCCAGTGGCCTCTGGATAGCCCAGAATGTGGTGCCCAAAATACTCCTGCAGGACATCAGACACTCTCCTGCTACGATGGGATCTAGCTGCGTCTTGCATGAACCACATCTTGTCGAAATCAGGGTCACTTTGCATAATGGGGATGAAATCATCTTCCAAAATCTCATGTACTTTCGGTAATCACTGTGCCATCAAGGAATATCGCAACGATTCTCCCGTGACTGGACATTGCACACCGCACCCTCACCCGTTGAGGGTGTAGAGACTTCTCGACCGCGAAATGCGGATCCTCCGTCCGCCAAATGCGCCAATTTTGTCTATGAAAGTGGGCCTCGACGCTGAGCCAAACCATATTTCTACCATCATTGGTCAATTCTGTGGACGATCGCTGTTCCATGGCCGTGGGGCTTAATGGCTGATGGGTTTGAATTTTATATGGGAAGAGATGTAGGCCTCCAACAACAATTTGTCGCAGTGTCTCCCGGTTGATCCCCACCTGTTCTGCAGCTCGTCTGATCGATTTCTTGCTGCTGTTTTGAAACACAGCGTGTGTCTTTCAGGCGTTTTCACCCTCTTTGGAAAATCGACATTCCCAGCACTGTCTTCACGAACAGCAACAGTTCTCTCAAACTTGCGTATCAAATTCTTGATAATTAGCATACTTGGATCAGTTGTCTTCAGCTTGAACTCGTTCGCAAACTTCCTTGGAGCCGCAGTTGGGCTTTTATTGCTCGAATAGTATGCCTTCACAAGCACTATACGCTCAGGCACGCTGTTCCGCGACATTTTCATGTGCAAAAGGCCGACAACAACAAGACGCGTGCACATGCGCATACCAATTCCCATTTTGCTCCATGGCCAATCGTACAGTTTGAACTTCCTAACGCAAACCATTCAGAATCTATGACGATTTTATTTAATATAGTTCAATAATTGTCATCCTGTATGACCAGTGCCTCTAAAGCCATTAAAAATTTGGTTATTAAATGTGACCTATGGTGAAAAGTGATATTATATCTGACTAAATTAATTTATGTTCAAACAGACCTGACTTTCCTATATTGTTTAAATTTTGTGTTAACTTACTAATTGGAGAACTTACGACTAGAGCTACTAATGCGATTCGATCACACAGTGTGTCGGTTGAAGGAAGTAAGATAAGGTTTGTACTTTGTAATTAGTAAGAGCTAACATCATTCCGTAAAATCCATGACACACAATGGCTACTCTTCACATAATCAGGGCATCAGCACGTGTCTCAAAATTCTCAGCGGCTCAAAGCTAATTGATATTTGCCGTAATATAAATGTAAGTAGTAAGTGCCGACAGCAGTTTACCATTCGAACGGTTCCGGTGAAGACCGAATGCAGTCAGTGAACTGTGCTCACATCAACTGAGAACTTGGAAAAAGGACCAGTGAGCACATGAGCCTGAAACAAGAAATAAATGTGACTTCTGTATGAAAAAAATTAAAGAGAAAGTAATATAATTTTCAGATATTACTCAATAAACGAGCACGAAAATTCAATACCAAGATTACAAGTGACTACGTGGGAATACAGTGCCTCATATTTTCATAAACAGAAGAAAAAGGACTCCCGTATAGTTTCAGACCCCTTGATAATTTTAAATAAGTGGGGTAGTAACATTTACCATGGACCTACATGCACAGATGACTCAATGAAAGACCGATATTAATCCTTGAACATGGAACGAAGCCTCTATGGGAAGAAACAGATTGAACATCAGTCATTCAGGAAACTCAACTGTACAGCTGAAAGTCATGTAACAAACTATTACGCCAAAGCACTGTAGCAAACAACGCTCTTACCACGAATTTCTGAATTTTGTAGCTTAGAAACGACCACCTCGGCTGTACATGCGACATAGGTGTCTGAACTTGGCGAAATGAACGATGTTGACTACATAAGACGTCCACACGAAGAGAAATATGCGACTAGGCGCAGTGGTCAGTAGAAGACAGCGGATGCTTCTATCTGACCGTCCGCGTGGCCAAGCTAACTCAAATCTCAACCGCCCACTCACATGATTGGTCAGTAGGGCTCCACCTCAGAGCACATCGTGCGGATGTGTTCTTACTACGCAGCGGCAGGTATGGCTCCCCTAGCAGACGAGAACAGTGCATAGACTGTCTTCGCATCTTGCTAGCGACTTACAACTAAGGTAGTGACAGTTAATATAAAAGACGTTTTCTAACAGAGAGACCTTGATTAATGTCATCCTGTTCAGTGGATTGAGGAAGGGATTTCCTTGGCCTGCATGGGTATCTGACCTAAAGCCATTGCACAGTTTCTTCTACTGTTGTATCATGCCGCTGATTTGCGCAATACTTGTATAATATTAAACGATTAGTATTATAATACACACACCAAAAAAAGTTTTACATCACCTGGGTTCCGAGAGTTCGCACCTTTTACTGCTCATGAAAACCACATATTGCATGTTGTACCACCATACAGCGAGACCTTCAGAGGTGGTGGTCCAGGTTGCTGTATCCTCCCGTACCTCTAATACCCAGTAGCACGTCCTCTGGCATTGATGCATTCCTGTCACGTGTCTCGTAAACGTCAAAGCTGTCTGTGGAGTTTCAAGGGGAACGATTGCCAGTGCTTCCCCACCATATGTTTGGAGTAACATGGCGGGGCTTCATAACAATACGGCAGACAATGCTTCTATTGCTATCTGCCTACTGGTATGATGTAGTTGATTAAACACAGACTGCTGTCACATCGGCCATCGTAACAACCCCATAGAGAAACGCAACTGTGGGCCGGTCACAAACTGTTTTATACTATGGGCATTTATACCTGTTGAAGGGCAGAATGTTGAGAAGATTTCCCTTAACAGCTGGTAAAATTTTATTTAGGCATCGAAGCGGGTTCTGTTTTTATAAACAACAATTTTGCAAACTGTTAGCTGAATTCTTTCTAACACCATGTGGGCCGTGTCTCGCCAGCCAGTGAACTAGAACAGGGATCACGTGGGTCGGCGTGTGGCTGCAGTCCTTTCCAGCAACAACGATGCTACCATGGAACAGGAGAATTGACCCCTGAACCAACGGCCAACGAACAAGGGAACATAAAGGTGCAACCACAACACCCTGTATAGCTCTCAAGGAACCGCCAGGGGGTGCCTATTGTCCAGGAACCGATGGAGTACATCGTGGTATGTGACAGACAAGAACTGACGTTATTATAAAACACTGAGGTGACAAAAGTCATCAGACAGCTATACGCCCATATACCGATGACGGTACTATTATGTGCACAAGGTATAAAAGGGCAGTGCATTAGCGGAGTTGTGATTTGTACTCAGCTGATAGGTGTGAAAAGGCTTCCGACATGATTATGGCAGCACGACGAGATTTAATAGACTCTCAACGTGGAGTTGTAGTTGGAGCTAGACGCATCGGACATGTCATTTCGGAAATTCATCTAAAATTGCGATTATCTGGTCTTCCCCTGGTTTCGATGGCGCACCACCTGGGGATGAGACATCCCTTAACGCAAGGAATCAAGTCACGGAGGCGTACGTACGACATGCTTTCAGCATTAGGGAATTCAGTATTCCGATATCCGCAGTGTCAACAGTGTGCCCGGAATATCAAATTTCAGGCGCTACCAATCAACACGGAAAATACACTAGTCTACGGCCTTCATTTATCGACAGAACAACAGCGATTACATACGTTGTTAGTGCTAACAGACGAGCAATACTGCGTGAAATAATAGCAGAAATCAGTGTGGAACGTACGACGAATGTATCCATTAGGGCAGTGCGGCGAAATTTGGCTTTAATGGGCCGCGCCAGCACACTACCTAGGCGAGTGCCTTTGCTAACCGTGCGCATCGCTGCAGCGCCTCTCCTGGGCTCGTGACCATACTGGTTGGACCTGACGACTGGGAAACCGTGGCGTGGTCAGATCAGTCCCGATTTCAGTTGGTAAGAGCTCGTAGTAGGGTTCGAGTGTGCCGCAGATCCCTCGAAGCTATGGTCCCAAGTTACCAACAAGACACTGTGAAACTTTGTCGTGGTTCCATAATGGTGTGGCCTGTGTTTACATTAAATAGGCTGGATCCTTTGGTTACACTGAACTGATCGTAGACTGGAAATGGTTACTTTTGGCTGCTTGTAGACCATTTGCAGTCATTAGTGGACATCATGTTCCAAAACAACAACGGAATTTTTATGGATGACAATGCATCATGTCACGGGGCTACAATTGTTCGCGATTGGTCTGAAGAACATTGTGGACAATCCGACCGAATGATTTGGCCACCCATACCGCCTTACTTGAACCCCATTGAACATTTATGGACGTAATCGAGAAGTCAGTTCGTGCACAAAATCCTGCACCGGCAACACTTTCGCAATTATGGTCGGCTATAGAGGCATCGTGGCTCAGTATTTCTGCGGGGGACTTCCGACGACTTTCACCTCAGTGTAGTAGTAGACATATACAGGTTTAGTAGCGTTGTGTACATAGTTCCGCATAGTCAGCGCGTACACAACTTTCCCACTAGACCGCGCCCCACTAAGCACAACAGCGCAGGCGCAGCGCTCGTCCGTCTCCGCACTACGAGATGGCGCTGCCATAGAGGTGGACCAAATTCTGCTTCCGCCAATCCGCGTATTAATATCTAACGCAGCCAATGAGATTGCTATTAACGTAGAACCTTTTCTCCTCGCGGATCACACTCGCGCAGTAATACATGAACGCGCGAGGTATTATAACGAGTGTACAGACCTCCGATTAGTCAGTCTGCATTAGTCTGTACCAGTCTGTACGAGTTCTACATTTGTCTGTACCAGTCTATAGTCAAGTTTCAGTCTGCGCCTAATAAGATTACCATATTCCTGTACATAGCCATGAAGATAAATGTATAGACACTTTTGTCAAATATCAGAGATATATGTGAGAATAAGATTAACGTACCAATACCAAAGGAACTTCAGATTGTTAATTGTAATTAGCATCCAGAACCAAGTTGAATAATTTTTATGCTTGTTGTTATTTCAATAAATGTGTGTGAAAATTAATCAAGTTCTGTTTAAAGTTGGTCACTGTCAATCGGCTACTCTAAGGGTGCAAGTGGCATTTCTATCGTCTGACCTAACGGCAGAAGATAAACACGCCACGATAAGACCACGAGACATATTGCTGACACTCTCCTACTTCGTTAGAGCGACAAGTCAAATAATCTGATGGTGTGTGTACTGAAGGTCATACAGTACGCTCAGCACAAGTAGTGTATGTAGTTTTTACTGATATAAAAATAGCCTTCTCTTTCTCTCTTGTTATTAATGGTAGAAACAGTTGGTGATGAGAGGTAGTACTGTGTAGGAGTTAATAGTGTATATTTCATAATTTGTGTAAGGATCTGCGTAAAAATTAATACAGCCATTGTTTAAATTATAGGTAACAAGGTGCAATGGAATAAATAAAAATGTCACCTTGGAAGCACATCGCACGCCACCGTAATTTGTTTCTTTGCGCTAGGGAATGTCGTATCTCCAAGTGATGTGCCATCGAAACCAGTAGAAGAGCAGAAAATCTAAATTTTAGATGCACTTGTACGCCGTAATTTTTTGACTTATCTGTGAAATAATTATACAATCGAATTTCTCTTATCGAGAATAACATTTCCCCCCATTATTTGTGACTTAATTATTCGCGATTCATGAAATTAATTTTAGTGACATGCGTGGCTCGGTGGCTCTGAAATAACGTGCCAGTCTACAGATCCAAACGTCTCGGTTTCGATCCACGCTCAGCTCTAACATATTCTCTCTAACTTTTCACTTCCTTCACCAACGGCAATGGATGTTAATGTGAAAAACGCTGAGTTGCACCGTTGATCGGAATCTACGTTAAACTGTGGATGCCTGTACAAATGGCTACGTAAGTCATTTCAAAAGTCGGTGTTAAGGCAACGGCTTAGCACCACTAATACGACGATGCCTGGTATAATACTGTGGTGTTCAAACCAACCTTCGGGACCTTGACAGCTTTACGTTTCAGTGTTAATTTCTGTATCTGTGACCAGAGAGGAAATAAAAGATGGATTTCGAAGACTTAGCTGTAGATACGTTTTCTGAAAACAAGCGAAATTTTCAGTTATGTGATAAAGTACAGGGTGAATCAAAAGTCGTAGTACACCTGTTAAGTCAAAAGCCCCGCAGGAACGGGGAAACCTGAATATTCCAGTAAGGTATGGGGAAGGTTGTCATCTTTTACGGTATGTACCGAACATGGGCGCCATCTTGAAATAGGTCATCTACAATCTAAGTCAATATTTTTAAATGGAAATGGGTCGTGTGAGCTATCAGATAACATTAGCAGTTTATGACGAGTCCATTCTTGTAAACAGATTCGTAGCAGCACTTATTTTTCAAAAGTTACAAAAAATTTTCCTTGGAATTACAAGTCGGACTGTTCTCCATAATGGACAGGCATTTAATGTGAAACTTCTTGGCAGCTTAAAACTGTGTGCCGGACCGAGACTCGAACTCCCGAGTTCGATTCTCGGTCCGGCACACAGTGTTAAGCTGCCAAGAAGTTTCATATCAGCGCACACTCCACTGCAGAGTGAAAATCTCATTCTGGAGTCATTTAATGTGTTCAACGTAGTGTCCTCCTCGGTCAACGCATATCGAAGGCGCTGAATCCAATTGCCATGCATTCGCAGAAGGATTTCCGTGGTAATATTGGCACACGCTTCTTCGGTGCGTGGCTCGGGAAGGCGTCTGTTTCTAATTTTCTATGCACATACGAGTTGCTTTAAATGACCCACAGGCAAAAGTCGAGTGTTGTGAGATAAGGTGATCTGAGTGGCCATTCCACATAACCAGGTCGGCCAATCCAAAATCACAAGGAAACTGTTAACCTAACAACTGACAAACAACTGCTCCGTAGTGTGGTGGAGCCCCATTCTGTTGAAAGGCAGAGGAAGTGCTGTCATTTTCATTCAGAACTAAGTGAAACACCACTCCTTGCAGAATTTCCAGGTAGAGTTGAACATTTAGGTTGTGGTCAGTAAAAATGAGTCCAATTACACGGATACCCCACATTCCACACCACATCATAACCTTTACGTCACCAGCTACCTTGGAGGGTTCCATCCAGTGTGGATTCTAGTCACTCCAGTACCTGTGGTTGTGACGGTTGTCTTCGCCACTGACAAAAAAGTTTGCCTCATCTCTGAACAAGCTTCCTCGTGCAAAAGAGGCATCTTGTTGAACTTACTCTACAGCCCACGTGAAAAACTGCATACGTCTGTCTGGGTCATCCTCTCCTAGATGCTGGAGGAGATGAATCTTCAATGGATGCCATTAACAAACATGAAGGATTCGTACGATCGATGACTGGCGGATTCCAAATTCTGCTTACAAATGTCATGTGCTGCAGTGTGGGCTCTTCACGAACTACGCCAAAAATATTGTTGAGATTATCTTGACACTAGCACTTTTTGAAAAGCCACCCGTTGCCTTGTGAGCCACAGTCTCAGTGTCTCAGAATTTGGAAATTAAGCACCTGGCAATGTTGTGTGAAATTGGAGGTCTTTATAGGTGACAGTTGTTAAAATCTTCTGCTATGACACGAAAACGTCGTTCTACAGACATGAAATGAAATGTCGTGTGGCTAGGGCCTCCCGTCGGGTAGACCGTTCGCCTGGTGCAGGTCTTTCGATTTGACGCCACTTCGGCGACCTGCGCGTCGATGGGGATGAAATGATGATGATTAGGACAACACAACACCCAGTCCCTGAGCGGAGAAAATCTCCGACCCAGCCGGGAATCGAACCCGGGCCCTTTGGATTGACAGTCTGTCACACTGACCACTCAGCTACCGGGGGCGGACTCTACAGACATTAAATAACCTCATATTTCTCCTTCTTGGTCAAAGACATTTTTAGTCACCTGAAATAAAAGTGTTGTAACATTTGAACCAAAAGTGATACTTCGAATCCGTTTACAGGGATGAACTTGTCAGAAAATACTGATGTTATTTGATATATCATACGAGCACATTTTCCATTAAAAAATACCTTGGATTCAATATGGCATATTTCAAGGTGGCGTCCATGTTCGATATATACCGTAAAAGGTAGACCACTTCACCCATACCTTATTGGAATGTTCAGATTTCTTCATTCCTGCAAGGTTTTTGACATAACAGTGAGTATTGCGGCTTTTGACTCACACTGTGTTAGATATAAGTAAAAAATTGCATTGTACACTACTGGCCATTAAAATTGCTACACCAAGAAGAAATGCAGATGATAAAAGTGTATTCATTGGACAAATATATTATACTAGAACTGATATGTGATTACATTTTCACGCAATTTGGGTGCATATATCCTGAGAAATCAGTACCCAGAACAACCACCTCTGGCCATAATAACGGCTTTGATACGCCTGGGCATTGAGTCAAACAAAGCTTGGACGGCGTATACAGGTACAGCTGCCCATGCAGCTTCAACACGATATCACAGTTCATCAAGAGTAGTGACTGGCGTATTGTGACTAGCCAGTTGTTCGGCCACCATTGACCAGACGTTTTCAATTGGTGAGAGATCTGGAGAATGTGCTGGGCAGGGCAGCAGCCAAAAATTTTCATTATCCAGAAAGGCCCGTACAGGACCTGCAACATGCGGTCGTGCATTATCTTGCTGAAATGTAGGGTTTCGCAGGGATCGAATGAAAGGTAGAGTCACGGGTCGTAACACATCTGAAATGTAGTGTCCACTGTCCAAAGTGCCGTCAATGTGAACAAGAGGTGACCGAGTCCTGTAACCAATGGCAGCCCATACCATCACGCCGGGTGATACGCCAGTATGGAGATGACGAATACACGCTTCCAATTTGCGTTCACCGCGATGTCGCCAAAGACGGATGCGACCATCAAGATGCTGTAAACAGAACCTGGATTCATCCGAAAAAAATGACGTTTTGCCATTCGTGTACACAGGTTCGTCGTTGAGTACACTATCGAAGGCGCTCATGTCTGTGATGTAGCGTCAAGGGTAACCGCAGCCATGGTCTCCGAGCTGTAGTCCATGCTGCTGCAAACGTCGTCGAACTGTTCGTGCAGGTGGTTGTTGTCTTGCAAATGTCCCCATGTGTTTACTCAGGGATCGAGACGTGGCTGTACGATCCTTTACGGCCATGCCGACAAGATGCCTGTCATCTCGACTGCTAGTGTTACGACGCCGTTGGGATCCAGCACGGCGTTCCGTATTACTCTCCTGAACCTACCAATTCCGTATTCTGCTAACAGTCATTGGATCTCGACCGACGCTAGCAGCAATGTCACGATACGACGGACCACAGTCGCGATAGGCTACAATCCGACCTTTATGAAAGTCGGAAACGTGATGGTACGCATTTCTCCTCCTTACACGAGGCAACACAACCACGTTTCACCAGGCAACGCCGGTCAACTGCTGCTTGTGTACGAGAAATCGGTTGGAAACTTTCGTCATGTCAGCACGTTTTAGGTGTCGTCACCGGCGCCAACCTTGTGTGAATGCTCTGAAAAGCTAATCATTTGCATATCACAGCATCTTCTTCCTGTCGGTTAAATTTTGCGTTTGTAGCACGTCATCTTCGTTGTGTAGCAATTTTAATGGCCAGTAGTGTATAATACACAAGTGTACTACGTTATTTTTATTATAGGCGATCGATATCGGTCATGGATCTCACCATCTTCGGGTCCCCTGTACAAAAGAGAACAACCAAATAACAGGTGCACACAAGTATTATACAAAACGCCTTATAAAAAATATCCTTCACGTGTAGAATCATTACACGCAGAGCGTCACATGTTATTACAAGGTAATACTTACAAAAATGTGTGTAATGTTTGAACACGTGGAGAATGTTTCATAAGGTGCTTCTTATAATAATTGGAATACATCTGTTATTGGCGGCTGATGTGGCCGAGCGGTTCTAGGCGCTTCAGTCCGGAACCACCCGACAGCTACGTTCGCAGGTTCGAATCCTGCCTCGGGCATGGATGTGTGTGATGTCCTTAGGTTAGTTAGGTTGAAGTAGTTCTAAGTTCTAGGGGACTGATGACCGCAGATGTTAAGTCCCATAGTGCTCAGAGCCATTTGAACCTGCAGTATAGGGGTCCCTTAGATGGTCAGATCCATGAACGATACCTGTAGTCTTTAACAAAAATCAAATACTACGGCTGTGTATTGTACAAGCAATCTGCAGCCCTCATCAAAACCGCCCAGCACCCCCTACGCAAAAAGTTTCTAGTATTAGGTATACTGGTGTGATAATGATACACGACCACAGTGTTGTGTAGAACTTCAGTACATCTCTACTTTCGTAGTTCAGTTTCACACCCCGCATCAACAAATAAATCAGATGAATGATTCTAATTAATTTCAAATTTAGTTTTTGTATAACATGTAACATTTAACGTTAAGCTGTAACAGTTTTTATCGGATGCAACATTTGTTCTGTTTGTATTTTAGCAGAATAAACGCGTCGAATACATCAGTAACTTCCAGAATGAGATTTTCACTCTGCAGCGGAGCGTGCGCTGATATGAAACTTCCTGGCAGATTAAAACTGTGTGCCTGACCGAGACTCGAACTCGGGACCTTTGCCTTTCGCGGGCAAGTGCTCTACCATCTGAGCTACCGAAGCACGACTCACGCCCGGGCCTCACAGCTTTACTTCTGCCAGTATCTCGTCTCCTACCTTCCAAACTTTACAGAAGCTCTCCTGCGAACCTGCAGAACTAGCACTCCTGGTAGAGCACTTGCCCGCGAAAGGCAAAGGTCCCGAGTTAGAGTCTCGGTCGGGCACACAGTTTTAATCTGCCTGGAAGTTTCACGTCAGTAAATTGATTTTTTTTTGTCACTCACAAGTTAAAACTTGGTACCAGTTACTTAATTGCTAATTATCGAGCAGATTTCAGCATGTTGTGCTGTTGAGTCCTGAATGAGTTAGCATTTTCTCTCAGCCCCCACATCCCAAAAAGTAGTCCAGCTGGCACCCATGGCTGAAGCGGATGCGACCAGCAACCTCTCGTTATGTCGCAAGACGGACCGCGGGAGAACGGAGGAAGAAGCACAGATTGCGCCTCGTCACTTTCATTTTGTTGCCTTCAAAACCACGCGCTCCATTGTCCACCCGCGGCACAAGTTCCTCCTCGGAAAAACACCCTGGCCCCAGTGCGAATTGAGAGCCACCAGTCGCAGATTACTTTTTGTGGTATCAAGACCGTACAGGCTTCAGATGAACCGATTGGTTTCGGTCGTTAGATGCAGTCCGTTTAATTGAAAAGGCGAAGCTGCGAGAAGAAAGTGTACATCCGGCAGCAGGAGGTCTCCCTTAAAGGGACAGCAAGCCGGCTGAGTTACTGGGTGGCGTAACCAACTTGTCGGCGTCACGGGCCAAAATCTTCCGCGGAAAAGATTCGGTATGAAGTTTGTTCGAATATTACGACGTTTTCTCTTTCTTGCAAAGCTCTTCTCATGAGTGTTTCCTTGCACGTACGGGTGGCAGTACCAGGATGTAATGATTTTCATGCAGACAGATGGATACTGTGTTAAAAAAATCACAACAATCCGAAAACTTTAAATGTAGAATTTGATGAGGCAAAGCATATTGCCTTTGCGGAGTGATTCGTATATTAGAAAAATGCCAAGTTACATCATGCTTCGGTGTCCAGGTTGACCCTTGCACTTCCAGGGAAAATGGCTGCACCAAGATGAGTTAGGTGTCTACCAGACGGTACAATTACTTTATCGACTCTGCTGTGGTAATGCACCTGAGTACCTCATATCTATCTGCCCCTGGTAGCTGAGTGGTCAGCGCGACGGAATACCTAACGGTCCGTGTTCGATTCCCGGCTGTGTTGGAGATTTTCTCCACTCAAGGACTGAGTGCTGTGCTGTCCTTATCATCGTCATTTCATCCCCATCGACACCTAAGTCGCCGACGTGGCGTCAGATTGAAAGACTTTCACCAGGCGAACTATCTACCCGACGGGAGGCCCCAGCCACACGGCATTTCCATTTTACTTCATATCTGAGATTGAGTATATGGCACTTCATCATCATCGGAATACGAAGTCTTATTCATATAATAGCCTAAAAGGGTCCATCCGTAAAATAAAAACACTTCCAAAATCCGTCTCTGTCGCTGCTATCCACCTCTGAAGAAAGCTATCCTGTACTCTGCGCGCAGTTCTGTGCCCTGTTACATTTAAGAAACAGCTGAAGCCGTTTCTTCTGTCAACATTATTCAGAGTATGAATAAAAGTATGGAAAGTCCAAAAACATAACACATTATCAAGTCTATCACGGTGTAGAAAAACCGTTGGCTTTCATATCAACTTCCAGTCGTCTCGGCATGTGTAAACACAGATCCTGTATGGTTTCCAGGTGAGTCTTATACCATTATACATGAAATGTATTCACAGTTGCAAATATGGGTAACCATCAGCTGTCCAGTGGAATGACGACAATGAATATTTGTGACGGACCGGGACTCGAACCCACATTTCCCACTTTCTTCGAAAGATCACCTTACCATTACGCCATCCGAGCGCGACTCATGGCCAGATCCAAACTTCCATATGTCGTCAACCATGTGTCAACAACCCGCACACGTACATTAGTGTGTATTGTCCCGTACGGGAGAGGCAGTTTAATTGAAAGTCCGGGCAAGTGACTTTCAATTAAAATGTCTCCCTAATTGATGTACAAGTACAGGTAGTAGACGCGTGGTTGACAACGTATGGAAGTTTGGGTATGGTCGTGAGTCCCTCTCGGATAGCGTAATGGTAAGGCGATCTTTCGAAGAAAGCCGGAAATGTGGTTCAAATGGTTCAAATGGCTCTGAGCACTATGGGACTTATTTTCTGAGGTCATCAGTCCTCTAGAACTTAGAACTACTTAAACCTAACTAACCTAAGGACATCACACATACATGCCCGAGGCAGGATTCGAACCTGCGACCGTAGCGGTCGCGCGGCTCCAGACTGTAGCGCCTAGAACCACTCGGCCGCTACGGCCGGCTCCGGAAATGTGGTGTCGAGTCCCGGTCCGGCACAAATATTCATTGTCATCACTCCATTGTACAGTTGGTAATTGTCCATATGCGCAACTGCGAATACATTTCATGCATTCCATAGCAGTAGTAGTCGTCGTAGTGCCTGTTCATTCGGATGTGCATGCACACATGCATGAACCCGCGTCCGGCCATCCTGATTTATGTATTCTGTCATTTCCCTATATAGCTTGAGGCAAAAGACGGGATGGTGACGGGATGGTTCCTTTGAAAGGGCACGGCCGACTTCCTTCCCCATCTTCCCCATCCTTCCCTAAAATGATGGGATCGATGACCTCGCTGTTTGGTCCCCTCCCCCGAATCAACCAACCAACGATACATGCATGGAGGCGGACAGCGATCACACGGCTTCTCTCCAAAGTAGACCGTAAAGGCTCAAATATTATTGACATCTGGTCACTGTGGTGGCCATGGGAGATATGACAATTCACCCTCGTGCTCACAAAACCGGACCTGAGTGGTGCGAGATGTGTGAACATGTTTCCTGTCGTCTTGGAACACAACACCACCATTGGGCAACAAACACTGTACTATGGGATGAACATGATCACCCAAAATGGTCACAGAATCCTTGGAAGTTACGCGGCCTTGCAGAGTAACCATGAGGCCCATGGAATACCACCACACCGTTATCCAACTCATCACCGATGCCCCACCATGTTTGATCCTTGGGACAGAAACTTGGCCAGAATTTGGAAACAGTCTGCATCAAGACTCATCCCACCAAACGACTTCTTCCACTGCTTCATAGAACAGGTTTTATGGCTTCGACAGCACAACCAAGTTTTCCTGTTACGGGCATTTGCGTCACTGAAGAGCGGTTTCTGAATTCGAGCTCGTCCTGCGTTTCCCTGCTAAAGGACCTCTCTTCATTTTGTTTTGCGAGTGCGACACTCAGTTCTGCAGCGAATTTTGCAGCTGTCGACCTCTTAGTTTTCTTTACAATCCTCAACATACACTTTAGGCTGCGTTGTGACTCAGCGGGTTATGTTTTTCCGCTTTCCCTGTATGATGTCTAGATCTTTGATATGGTGCCCACCGAAATACCAAACATATCGACTACCTCGGTTACGAAAGCACCCACCATATAAGCACCAACAATTTGGTCCGTTCGAATTAACTTACGTCCGACATAAAGCACTCACAACTACACAGAACATTGTTCTTACCACGGATGACACTTGCAACGTATAGAAGACATTGCACCGTTGCCGTTGGTGGACAGATACAACAGCGAAACCTGCAGCCCTGACTAGCATCCGCATTTATGTTTGAGCATGCATTCCTCACGATGGTTCCAAACTTTTGTCCAACCCTTGTAGCTGTTCCCCAAAAATTAACGTGTATGATCAGTTTCCATCTGTCAAAGAGTGAAGCAACTGTTCGAATCTTCTAACAGTTACGCTTCTTTCTCTTTTCGTTTTTCAGTCTTTCGCACTATTTTCTTACTGCCTAAGTTAATTAACTGTGTTTTATTACGTCCACCTCCCCCACCCTCTCTCTCTCTCTCTCTCTCTCTCTCTCTCTCTTTCTGACACTCTTAAATGGAATGGATATGGCGATCTGGGAGTGGTAAGCTACCCACAATGTTATTTCACACCAACAGTTTTAAATAAAGCACATGTCAGCAACCTGAGCAAACTTGGTGATGCGTCATTCCTTTCTACACATCGAAGTTAAACACATAACCAATTTGTAGATGCCAAACACTTCTTTATTACAAACATATGCTGTTAATGAAACCAAGAGTAACACGATTAAATAAAAGGCACCTGGCCTACAGAACCAGCGGCAGTACTCAGATTGGAATATTAATGCATTTAAATGTGTCAGACCCAGATCTCTAAATTTTTACTCAAGAAATTTTCACTAATTAAAGCAATGTTCATAAAACCCCATTAATAAAATTTAACTGACATAACTGAATGCTTCATGACTTACATAGGAACCGGCTTCCATATCAGATTCTAAAACTGCTTCCATGGACTAATTTTAATCAATTGTAACAAATTAAAATATTATCAGATTAATGCACTCGACTAACCTTCTCTTTAGTATTACTCACAGGTACGAGGTTCACATTCATTTCATGGCCAGCATATAATAATAGCATGTTAAATAGTCTTAACATGGAGCCCTTTCAATTCTTTTAAAATCTACTCAAGCAATTTTCACTAATTAAAACAATGTTCATCAGACCATCATTAATCAAATTTAACTGACATAACTGAAGGCTTCATGACTTACATAGGAACTGGCTTTCACACAACCCATATCAAATTCTAAAACTGCTTCCATGGACTGATTTTAAGCAATTGTAACAAATTGAAGGTATTATCAGATTAATACACTCGACTAAGCTCCTCTTTAGTATTACTCAGAGGTTCGAGGTTAACATACATTTCATCGCCACGATATAATAATAGGATACTAAATAGTCTTAACATGGAGTCATTACAATTTTTACGTTGAAAATTAGTGATGGACGCGAGCAGACCGAAAGGTGCTACCAGATAGAGGAGATTCACGGACGAGAAGGTAAAATGGAGATATACTCTACTTTGGGCTACAATTAAGCTTCCGGAAAACCACAACGCTCCACCGGAAAGATGGAATTGCAGGACACTAACAACGTAACCACAGACACCGATCCAGGTCCTTAAATTTCCCTCTTCCACCGTGATACCCCGATCGGAGTTTGCTCGCGTCGACCACTGCCAATGATTTGAAACATCAGCGGCAGACAACATTCTGGCGCATCAGATAGACATACATATCTGCCCAACTGGTTATAAATAAACCTTTAATTATACACGGCAGCAATGAACCCAAGTCTGACTAACCTATATGAGCACTTGCCCAGTAACGGCTCTCAAAATTTGATTAGCCAATTCTCTAGAAGAAAGAAATAAAATAATAACATAGGAACAGGAAATAGGAAAATTATTTCGGCCCGCTCTTGAACGTCAGGCACAGACTTACGTACTATTTGGCATGGCCTCTAGCTCGCATTAAGCACGGTTTCATGTCTATTTGTTGTGCGTAGCTAGCACTCCCTTAAATACCATCGACATGCCATAACGTCTTAGAACAACTACATATAATTTAAGCGAAGGTGTCAGAGTTGCACATTTTCGACAGAGCAGCAGCATAAATCAGTCTGTCGTACCAGTGTTTCCATATCTGGATTGACTTCATCGCCTTCTGGCGCAGTGGTACACATTTAAACTGAGTACCAGCTAATACCTAGGCTACCATCCCTCGGGAATTTACTCTTAACTTGTGTCATTAAATTCATTCAACCCCAGTGACAAATGCCTATCTACAAAAGATACCGTAATAAAAAACAGGAAGGAAAAAAAGCCTTACCAAAGTCATCGGCCACCTCAGACAGTTCAAAACAAAATGAAGTTTGAGTCAAGATCTCAGCCAGGGGTGCAGTATTTACAGATGAAATTAAATCACAAGAATATTCAAGTTCCTGTTGGCAATCCGTCTGGAATCTTAAATAAAATGAATACATAAATTTAACATATTTTACCAAAATAGCTGGCACTTTATCTCTAAATATCAAACACAGAACCAATTTTCGTCGACACGTAAACAACGATGGGCCAGGCGATCTCGCATGAGTTCTATCAAGATTTACCTACACAGGTGGTACACCCTAACAAAGAAAACGATGTACCACGAAGGAATTACTCGAATGCAACGTAAATCAATACAGAAAAAGAAAATCTTTACATTTTCAGAAAAACTGGATGCTTTATTCAAGAAAAAGAGGTTCACAATCTCAGCAACTCAGTGACGCGTTGGTCCTCTTCTGGCCTTAATGCAAGCAGTTATTGGGCTTATCATTAATTGCTAGAGTTGATCGAGGTCCTCTTGAGGCATATCGTGCCAGATTCTGTCCAATTGGTGTATTAGATCATCAGAATCCCGAGCTGAATGAAAGGCGCTGCTCATAATGAGCAAAATTTGTCAATTGGGGAGAGATCTAGCGACCTTGCTAAGCAAGGTAGAGTTTGGCAAGCACATAGACAAGCAGTAGAAACTCTCGCCGTGTGCGGGCAGGTATTAGCCTATCTTGCTGAAATTGAAGCCCAGCCTAGATTTCCATAAAGGGCAACAAAACGGGGCGTAGAATAACGTCGACCTGCTGCTGTGCTATAAGGGTACCGCGGATGACCACCAAGGGGATCCTGCAACGAAATTAAATGGCAACCCAGACCATCGGTCCTATTTTTCGGGTCCTATGGCGGGTGACAGCAAGTTGTTATACCACTGCTGTAGAGGGCATCTCCAGACAAGTCTTCATTGATCATCGGGGCTCAGTTTCAAGCGGAACTCATCACTGAGGACAATTCTACTACCGTAAATGAGATTCCAGGCAGAAGACATGTTGTCTTTCATGGAAAGACATCATGGGCTTACGTTTCAGCAAGATAATTCCAACCTGCATACGGTGAGAGTTTATACTCCTAGTTTTCTTGGCCAGCAATGTCGCCGGATATCTCACCAATTGAGAACGTTTGGAGCATTATGGACATGGCCATCCAATCAGCTCTGGATTTTGACGATATAACGTGCCAATTGGATAGAATTTTGCAAGATATCCAACACGAGGACATCTCACAACTCTATCAATCAAAGCCAGGCCGAATGACTGCTTGCATAAAGACCAGAAGTGGACCAACGTGTTATTGGTTCAAATGGCTCTGATCACTATGAGACTTAACATCTGAGGTCATCAGTCCCCTAGACTACTTAAATCTAACTAACCTACGGACACCACACACAGCCGGCCGCGGTGGCCGAGCGGTTCTAGGCGCTTCAGTCTGGAACCGCGCGGCTGCTACGGTCGCAGGTTCGAATCTTGCCTCGGGCATGGATGTGTGTGATGTCCTTAGGTTAGTTAGGTTTAAGTACTTCTAAGTCTAGGGGACTGATGACCTCAAATGTTAAGTTCCATAGTGCTTAAGGCCATTTGACCCAATTTTTGACAGCACACACATCCACGCCCGAGGCAGGATTCGAACTTGCGACCGTAGCAGCAGCGCGGTTTCTGTCTGAAGCGCCTAGAACCGCTCTGCCACAACGGCCAGCAACGTGTTATTGCCTGGCTCAGTTTGTGAACCTGCTTCTCTTGAATAAATCATTCAGTTTTTCAGAAATTGTAATCATTTGTCCCTCTGTTCATGTACATCACATCTACCGATTTTCTCCCTGTTCAGGAATTCCTTCGTGGCGCTTTTTTTTGTCTCAGTTTGGTACAACTAAGCCCCACTGAGATGTAACTCAACTGACTGAAGTTCATCGGTAACTTCAATTATATGATGATGATAACTACCACAGTGATCTCACAGCATGTACACGTTGAAACAACTCCTGTGGCAGGGTCAATCAGAAATCCGAAACGAAATGTACCATACCAACAACGGAAAGGCCACGAAACAGCCGAACAGTTAATGTGTGGCTACCAGTCACATCCCCTGCTTTAGACTGAATAACCCGCTGTCTTTCCGAGTTGGCAATCGTCACTGTGCGTGGGCTCGCGGCTCACGAGAAGGACAGGCCGCAACACATATGTCACAGCACGTGCCCTGCAGGTCTTACGAGTGCCAGCAGCCGTCTTTGATGGGGGCGAGCAACTATTTCAGGCGAGTTTATTAGTTGTTGACTGTACGTTTAAATGCTTGCAAGCTCTCGATAGCACACAACAAACAAAGACCTTAATTGGGTACCTTTTCATTGACATATTGATATCCCGTGGGCGCTGCAAGGAGCCGAGCATTCGTGAAGTATGGCGGCCAAGGCGACTAGTGTGACGACACAAGTTCGTTGCTCACCCCGTATTTCTCGTAGGCCTTGGCGTCTGCCATTTTGACGTAATCGCCGCTACCAGAAGACTCCGTGGCCAACGAACTTCCAAAACCCCTCTCCTGCACCATCTTAAACCTGGTGCATGCGTAGACCGTGCTCTCTCGCAATGCGTCAAGGGAACTCTACAGACGACAAGTCAAGGCACCAACGCTAGTTTACAATATGTCGATGCGAACGTATCACTGTCCTCGTTCTATGGTGTTTATTATAGTTAACGCTCGTAGGTTAAATATATCTGCCTCTAATTTTCCCTTATTGTTGCACTTGTCACGAACGAATACAAACTGTGTTTTTTTCCACACTGTTTCCTTTTTTGTAAAGTGAATGTACTGTATAAAATCTAGAATATGCGGTGTAATATAGCAGGTTGGCTTACGATACTAATTTTAATGAATAAATAAATAAATAACTGGGTGGCTAGCTACGTTCAAATGTACAGGGACTGCAAGGGCACACCATCTCGAACAGGGCCGTTCCTAGAACGCTAGTGCGGTGTTTAAACCTACTACCTGGGTAGAACAGCTCTAATTGTTGTTGTTGTGGTCTTCATTCCGAAGATCTAGCTCTCCATGTTGCTGTATCCTGTGCAAGCACCGAGCGAGGTGGCGCAGTGGTTAGCACACTGGACTCGCATTTGGGAGGACGACGTTTCAGAACTGCGTCCGGCCATCGCGATTTGGATTTTCCGTGATTTCCCTGAATCGTCCCAGACAACTGCCGGCATGGGACATTTGAAAGGGCACGGCCGATTTTCTTCCCCATCGTTGACACAATCCGAGCTTGTGCTCCGTCTCTAATGACCTCGATGTCGACGGGTTGCCAAACACAATTTTCCTCCCTCCCGTTCCTATACAACCGTCTTCATCTCCGAATAACTGCTGGAATATACATCCTTTCGAATCTGCTTACTATAATCATCTCTTCGTTTCGCTCTACGATTTTTGTTCAAATGTTCAAATGTGTGTGAAATCTTATGGGACTTAGCTCAAACGGTTCAAATGGCTCTGAGCACTATGGGACTTAACATCTGAGGTCATCAGTCTCCTAGAACTTAGAACTAATTAAACCCAACTAACCTAAGGACGTTACACACATCCATGCCCGAGGCAGGATTCGAACCTGCGTCCGTAGCGGTCGCGGGGTTCCAGACTGTAGCGCCTAGAACCACTCGGCCACACCGGCCGGCGGGACTTAACTGCTAAGGTCATCATTCCCTAAGCTTACACATTACTTAACCTAAATTATCCTAAGGACAAACACACACACCCATGCCCGAGGGAGGACTCGAACCTCCGCCGGGACCAGCCGCACAGTCCATGACTGGAGCGCCGTAGACCTCTCGGCTAATCCCTCGCGGTTCTACGATTTTTACTTCCTTACAATACTAAACTGCTGATCCCTTGATATCTCAGAATGTGTCCTATCAAACCTATCCCTTCTTTAGTTAGCATGTGCCAAAAATTTCTTTTCTCTCCATTTCTGTTCAGTATTTCCTCATTATTACATGATCTACCCATATAATCTTCAGCATTCTTCTGTAGCACCACGTCTCAAATGCTTCTTATCTAAACAGTTTGTCGCTCACGTTTCACTTCCACACATGGATACTCTCCATTCAAATCCTTTCAGACAAGATTTCCTGACACTTAAATATATAATCGATGTTAGCAAATTTCTCTTCTACAGAAACGCTTTGCTTCCCATTGCCAATCTACATTTTATATTCTCTCTACTTCGGCCACACAATGGACTGACATTCGGGAAGACGACGGTTCAAACCCGCGTCCGGGCATCCAGATTTAGGTTTTCCGTGATTTCCATAAATCGCTTGAAGCAAATGCCGGGATGGTTCCCTTGAAAGGGCACGGGCGATTTTGTACCGCATCCTTCCCCAGTCCGAGCTTGTGCTTCATCTCTAACGGCCTTGCTGTCGATGGGACGCTGAACACCAATCTCCTCCTCCTCCTTTTACGTCAGCCATCATCCGTTATTTTGCTGCCAAAATAGCAAGATTCACCAACTACTTTAAGTGTCTCGTTTCCTAATCTAATTCCTTGAGCATCACCTGATTTAATTCGACTACATTCTGTTTTCCTTGTTTTGCTTTTGTTGATGTTCATGTTTAAAAAAATGTTTAAATGGCTCTGAGCACTATGGGACTTAACATCTATGGTCATCAGTCCCCTAGAACTTAGAACTACTTAAACCTAACTAACCTAAGGACACCACACGACACCCAGCCTTCACGAGGCAGAGAAAATCCCTGACCCCGCCGGGAATCGAACCCGGGAACCCGGGCGTGGGAAGCGAGAACGCTACCGCACGACCACGAGATGCGGGCTTTGATGTTCATCTTATATCTTTCCTTCAAGACACTATGCATTCCGTTCAACTGCTGTTCCAAGTCCTTTGCTGTCTCTGGCAGAACTACAATGTCGTCGGCAAACCTCAAAATTTTTATTTCTTCTCCCTGGGCGTTAATTGCTATTCCAAATTTTTCTTTGGTTTCGTTTACGGGGTTTCTTAGTCATAACAAATGCCACAGCACAAATAAAACGTGAGAACAGTTTCAGCACGGAAATTATGTTTGGACTCGCAACATAGATGCGCCATTTTGGAAGATTGTAATGCACAGTGTGATTGTAGCGAACAGTGGTTCACCGTGCTGGACGGCCGGTTTGGCCCTTGAGGTTCTAGGCGCTTCAGTCTGGAACCGCGTAATCGCTACGGTCGCAGGTTCGAATCCTGCCTTGGGCGTGGATGTGTGTGATGTCCTTAGGTTAGTTAGGTTTAAGTAGTTCTAGGGGACTGATGACCTCAGATGTTAAGTCCCATAGTGCTCAGAGCCATTTGAACCATTTGATCACCGTGCTGTGTGCTGTTTTAATAAGGGTGTCAAAGATCTTCACAGAAAAGTGCCCGTCTTCTTACGAAACGGCTTTCAGTGCGTTGAGGACGTGGGGAGGAAGAACTTCGAATGGCAACACAAATCCGGAGATGTATGAGATTCGGGTTGGGAGACCAAACTTGTCAATTCATCTATTGAATTGATAACTTTTGAAAATTTGCATCTTCCAGACGAGCCAAGTTGGTCGAGCGTTTTCCTCTTCTGAAATGAAATCTTTACTAATTGCATAAACATAGCGCCGAACAGAAAGCTGTTCACACTGTGACTCGAACTTGACATACTGAGAGCAGCTCAGTATCTGTGACTGTGTAGTTGAAAGGAAAAGCACTAATTGGAATAACGTATGCGAAGAAAACCGACACTGACAGTTTAATTCTAAACAACCGATGCTTAAGATATATATGCCAATAGTTTCGTTGCGTGAATTACTCTTACTCATCAGATGTACAGAAGACAGATTTGCTCTAATAATGGTCGGAAGTCAGAAGTACAGGCAATTTCTTATGCTATTTGGAGCTGTGAGTAGGATTCTCGTTCGACAATGTGTACACGTAGAGACATTACGTAAAAAAATCCAGCATGCTGATATAGTACTTCAATGACGTATTTATTGTGATGCTTCCATTTCTGCTCGATCGCCATCTTCTGTCCATGTGTGCAAGTTACATAACTTTTTTATTATAATGCCAGTTAATTGTATTTTCCGATATACAAATTTGGTACTTAATGTCCATATATCATCAGTGGTCGCTGTCACTCTGTAATGTATAACAACGTGGTGCTGATTTAGGGCCCTTATGCTATAAGCTGTGTTGTGGTTTGCTCCTGTTGTTATTCGTCCTTCCTAGTAATTTTTATGATTTGATGTCTTATCATCAGATTTGACAGACCGATAGTTGCGACAGTTGGCCACAGATGCTATATGGTTACAGTTGGTATGCTGCGTTGATGTTATCATTTTGGGATGTATGTATGATCTTTGGAATCTATGCATGGGTAAGTGTTTGTGTCTATCCGTTATCTTTGGTTATGAATTCAACTAAACTTTGTATGCAGCGTTTATGTTTCAAATCCGTTTGTTCGTTAAAGTGTCATCATGGCGCTGTATGGTGTGTGTGTGTGTGTGTGTGTGTGTGTAGATTTGTAACTCTTCAAGTACGTTCGTTGTTAAACATTTAGTTAATACGTGTAAAATTTTCGTTACTAACACCATTTGTTCTGCGTTGTGGTTATCGTTCTTTAAGTGGTTGAAGAATATAGATGGATTATTTTCGATAATTCTCGTGTTCTCTCGCTATCTTATACTGAAGTTGCGCCCTGTCTGTCCTACGTAAAATTTATTGCAGTCGAGGCATTTCATTTTGTGTACGCCTGTATTTGGTAATTTTGGTTTTCCTGAGAGAAGTCAATGCCGAATATTGCTGTTGGTTCTGTATGCGAATTGGACACTTGTGTTCTTCATTAGTGCGTTTAATTTGTTTGATGTTGTATCTAAGTATTTTATAGTTAAATATGATGGTTCACTCTTTTTTAGTTGGTTTCCTGTAACGTTATAGCACCTTTAGCCAACTGTCACAACTGTCAGTCTGTTAAATCTGATGATAACACCAAATTATAAAAATTATGAGAAAGGACGATTAACAGCAGGAGAAAACCGTAACACAGCTTATAGCGTAAGTATCCTAAATCTAAACCACTTTGTAATACAATACAGAATGATAGCGACAATTTGTGATATATGGACGTAAGTACCACACTTGTGTATTGGAAATACGATTGACCAAAATTATAGTAAAATAAAATAAAGTTACGTAACTTTCACAGATGGTCTGAAGATGCCTATTTAGCCGAAATCGATCTATTACAATAAATACATCATTAAACTACAATAGAAGCAATCTGGGTTTTATTACATAATGTATCAAAGAGATATCTTCAACGCTTCGAGCCCTTTGGATCATAAAATATGTACACTATTCAGAACATCAGTGAGCATGGTTGATATCTCGTACTCTCTGTAAAAAACAAGAAATAATGCAAGTATTTTATCAATACTAGACTCTGCCCTTCACTAATATGGCATATTAAGGGAATGTTGTAGTTAAAAGACCCATGGTCAGCCACACAATAATTATACCAACAGCAAAACACAAAGTTTCATAATCAATTGTTTGTAATTGAATTCCATGCAACAAGTTAAATCTGAATACCTGAATTCGAATACCTACCTTTCACGAGCTGTGTGACCGTTGTGTCGCTGCCAGGTTCTCCTCAGATCGAGTCTGACAGTCAGAGCTGTTTAGCCTACCAGTGCTCGTACCAGAGGGTCCCGCGGCCTCAATGTCTGCTTTCGCATACAATACTAAACTGGAAAATGTTCGTAAGTGAGTGGAGGATACGGTGTCCACAAACTTTGTTGCAGGCGTCAAAAAAACGTTATTACACAAGAACAGTTATCGAATAAATATGAAAGAATTGCCTTGCGGATAAGAGAAGAGCTTAGCGTGTTCAGCTTTGTGAATGAATGAGGGAGTAACCACAATATCTGCAAGGGCAATGCTGTTCTTCCAAAGTGTTACGATTTCACTACAGGAGTAAAGAGAATGTGCGAAACGGAATATCCTATGTGTCTAGCTGCAATTATCACTCTGCGTTCAAAGTCTGATCATCCCCGTCGTGCTGCAGTAATCACGCCGGAAACTTTTTCAAACGAATCACACGAGTAGAAATGACAGCTCCGCCAATTAACCGCTGCTTTATAACTTTGTTACGCGCTACCACCGCCATCTGTGTAAGTGCACATCACCGCCCATGACCATTGTCACCTCAGTGTACTTCTTTCTGCCAACTTGTGTTTCAATATTTCTCGTTTTCCAATACGCCCTTCGTAGCATCACACATTCCAGGAGAGGAAATAATATATTTGGTGTTTTTGAAGACAACACAGCTACATGAAGGGCTTATTTCAGTAGTGTACAAGTCCATTACCTCCACTTTTCTGCCTATAACGCTTCTGAAATTAATGATCCAAACAAACAGAAAGAAAGGTTCATCTCTATCAAGAAGCCATATGTTGGAATATCTTTGGTACTTCAACTGCAGATTTTTCAGCGCTCATTTAACTTTAGGGCTTTGTATGTCAAAATGAACAAAAGAAGACTTGTACCACTATTGAAATAAGCTCTTCATATGATGTTAATCATAAATGCAAGATACTCGCGTTTTAGTGCGCCGCTAAGCAATCGAGAAAACTGGCCGACGGAATCCAAACAGGTAATGTCTAGTCTACGAAGTTTTTAGACCCTTCTCACCCCTTAAAGACACAGATGCTACGAAGGGCGTATTGGAAAACGAGAAATATTGAAACACAAGTTGGCAGAAAGAAGTACACTGAGGTGACAATGGTCATGAGCGGTGATGTGCACTTACACAGATGGCGGTGGTAGCGCGTACACAAAGTTATAAAGCAGCGGTACATTGGCGGAGCTGTCATTTCTACTCGTGGGATTCGTGTGAAAAAGTTTCCGGCGTGATTACTGCAGCAAGACGGGGATGAACAGACTTTGAACGCAGAGTGATAATTGCAGCTAGACGCATAGGATATTTCGTTTCGCAAATCGTTAGCAAATTCAACATTCCGAGATCATTAATGTCAAAAGTGTGCCGATAATACTAAATTTCAGGCATTATCACTCATCACGGACAACGCAGTGGCCGACGGCCTTCCATTAACGACCGAGAGCAGCGACGTTTGCGTTGTCAGGCAAGCAACATTGTGTGAAATAATCGCAGAAATCAATGTGGGACGTACAGCGTCTCCCTTGGGTTCGTGACCATGTCGGTTGGACCCCAGAGCACTGGAAAACCGTGGCCTGATCAGATGAATAACTATAGAGAAGATTCAACGGAGAGCAGCGCGCTTCGTTACAGGATCATTTAGTAATCGCGAAAGCGTTACGGAGATGATAGATTTACTCCAGTGGAAGACTCTGCAGGAGAGACGCTCAGTAGCTCGGTACGGGCTTTTGTTGAAGTTTCGAGAACATACCTTCACCGAAGAGTCAAGCAGTATATTGCTCCATCCTACGTATATCTCGCGAAGGGTAAAATCAGATAGATTAGAGCCCACACAGAGGCATGCCGACAATCCTTCTTTCCACGAACAATACGAGACTGGAACAGAAGGGAGAACCGATAGAGGTACTCAAGGTACCCTCCGCCACACACCGTCAGGTGGCTTGCGGAGTATGGATGTAGATGTAGATATTTCAGTTGGTAAGAGCTGATGGTAGGTGTTGAGTGTGTCATAGAGCCCACCGTGACACGGAGCCGGCTCAATAATGATGTGGACTGTGTTTACCTGGAGTGACTGGTTACTCTAATCCAACTGAAACAACCATTGACTGGAAATGGTTATGCTCTTCTGCTTGGAGCTCATTTTCATCCTTTCATGGCGTTCATGTTCTCAAAAAACGATGGAATTCTTATGGATGACAGTCCGCGATGTCAATGGGCCACAATTGTTCGCAATTGTTTTGAGGAACGTTCTGGACAATTCGAGCGAATGATTTGGCCACCCAGATCGCCCAACATGAATCTCATCGAACATTTATGCGACATAATCGACAGGTCAGTTCGTGCACAAAATCCTGCACCGGCAACACTTTCGCAATTATAGACGGCTATGCAGGCAGTATGGCTCATTATTTCTGCAAGGGACTTCCAACGACTTGTTGAGTCCAAGCCACGTCGAATTGCTGAACTACGACGGGCAATAGGGGGTTCAACATGATGTTAGGAGGTACTCCATGATTGTCACCTCAGTGACAGTCAGGTGTAAGAAGGAAATATAATTCTGAAACAAATAAGGATGGGCAAATGTGAAGAGGAATGAGAAGTTATAGAACTTCACGAACGAGGGAGAAATCGAATGCGAGGAATTAGAGGTAGCAGAGTCTACAAGCAGGACCACTCTGCTGATGTTCTTAAAACCTAACTTATTGTCCTATTCAGAAAAGACAATATTTAATTACTTATCAACAATATGTACGGAGAGAAATGCACATGATCTTTAGGTTAAGAAGCTGAACAAAAGATGCAGAATCTTCAGGCAAGAAGTTGTGCTGCAAAGGAGAGTACACACGGATTCCTCGTGTCAACGAGAGATTTGTTACACCGTCTCAGAAAACAATGGAGATGTCGCTGAAAACCTTATATGACGTCACTGTCGTAACTGCTTACTATGCAGAGTTCGCGGATCCTCGTCAAGCCGCATTACCATACATGCCAGGCAAAACGGGCTTGCGGCTTCTGTGCTGACACTTCGGTGAGCTTGTGGGATCCCTGGCGTCAAGATACGCTGCGGTCTGGCACCGGCGAAAATTAGATTCATCGTAGAAAATCGAGATTGTTTCCCTCCCAACAGCGCAGTTCTGAAACAGTGTTACGTAACATAACCTTGGACTTCAAGCTCTACCAGCCACCCGTAAGGCATTAAGATTTTCTTCTGTCGCTGTAAGTCTGTTGGACAAGTACAGTGTAAACCGCCCTCAGAAATAGAATCGGCTACGTTTTCGTAATATGCTAAACAAAACCGACCTTCGCTGACTCCAGAAAATGAAGACACCGGGTGGTTATAATTAAAGTGCAGCTATTCACCGAGATCCAGTGTGCGCTGTAATTATCGTATGACAGCAAAACTTGGTGGATGTGCGAATACCTTAAAGCGGAAACGATTTTCTCAGGATAAAAATTAGTTCTAGTTTCGTTCACCAGGTGTAAATCTGGCGCTCTACACTGTCTGTGTGAACGGTATGACAACCACGCTGTTGTCTGACAAGCCACAACCTGAATGAATAATATGGCCATTGAGAAGAGAGATCGTGCGCTGTTACTGAAACTGCTTTATGTGAACGGCAGCAATTACAGTGCTGCATTGAGAGAGTGCCTCTGAATGAATAGTCTGAGGAGAGTCGCGATGTCATTGATAATGAAATTCGAGAACGCGGGTAAGCTTGGGGTGGCGCCTGGAAGAGAAAAGCGTCCTATCCCGATGGAAGTTATTGACGAGGTTGCTGCTGCTGTAACTGACCGTGCAGCACGTGTCTCGGGTAGTGCTAGAGCTCCTGCAGTGTCACGAGATTCGTCCATCCCACGGTCAACAGTAAGGAAAGTTTTGCAATCTATTTTACACTGATACCAGTGCAGCATCCAGACGGTGCAGCAACTGAAACCTCATGATTCGCAGCAACGTTCTGAATTTGCTCTTTGGTCTCTGGCACGGATCGAAGTTGATGACATGTGTCTGGGCAATATTCTATTGCGTGATGAGACTCATTTGACACTACAGAGTACTGTGAATATACAGAACAGCCGAATTTAAGTTACTGTCGAACTGCATTTTGTACACGAAGAGCCACTGCGCTTGCCGTATGTGACTGTGTTGTGTGGATTCACAAGCACCTTCATTCTCGATCCGTTCTTCTTTGAAGAGAGTGCACCCAGAGGGCCTGTCAGGTGTACAGCATGTAATTCTTGCCTTGGGAAAGCGCAGCTGTGTGGAAACCACTGTTTTCATGCAAGATAGGGCAACAAATCATTTTGCTCGCCCTGTGAAGGATCTGCCTAATGCAACCTTCCACGAATGTGTTATCTCCAGAGGTTTTCCAGATGGCTGGCCTGCAAGATCCCCTGATCTGAGCCATGTGACTTTTCGTTTTGAGAATATCTGAAAGAACGCATTTACCACGGATACGTTTGGTCTCTAACTGATCTGGCGGTCAGTATACGGGAACATGTTGCTTAGATTCCACCAGAGCTGCTGGGAACAACTGCTGATTACGTAGTTTTACAGACGCAGCATCTCGTTAACATCTCTGCTGCTTATACTGAACAAACTTTTAAGTGTCGGCTTGTAATAAAACCACAATGATGCCTTTGTCACTTGTTTTACCTTTTCTGCTCCCGCCCTACTCCTAAGCCATTAGATATGGGAAAATTTCTATATATCTCTCTTGCACTCACAGCGAGAGATTTGCGCCTGCTGGCCAAAATTGGAACTATTATTTTTCGGCGTAAATCGGTTACGCATTAACGCGTTAGCACTGTGCCAAGTTTCACTCCTAAACAGTAATTGCAGCCCACACTGGACCTCCGTGAGTAGTTGCACTTGAATTATAACCACCGAGTGCTTTCAAAATTATCGCAATGACTTTCAGAAATTTAGGAATTAACAACTCTTGTGTGCCAAAGCATAAATTTGGTGTAGTCATGAGTTGTGCAACTAATAATGACATCCCAGATAGCCGAGCGCGTTAAAGCGCGGCTTCCGCGATACGGGAATCGAGGCTGACGCAGGTAGAATCCTTCTCGCAGAGTAATGTCGTGGGCTGGTCAGCCGGCCAGGGTGGCTGTGGCTTTTAGGTGGTTTCCCACATCCAAATTGGTAATTACTGGCCTGGTAGCCATATCTCGCCTCAGATACACGGTACAAAAACATTTAGAAAACGTTCTCACACTCGAACATCGATTTACTCTAAACACAGACAGATGGGGTACACGGATTCCGTTGTAGGAAGGGCATGCGGCCACGTAAGAAACGGGAAAGGGCAGAAGTAGCAAGAGAAGAACTGTTGTACAACTAGTGTAATATGGTGTTGGTTGTACAATATTCTCAGCAAATAGAATTTTTTTAAAAAATAAAGAGTAGACCAATGAGTTTCGTTGTTGTATAGAACTTGTAAGTAGCCATGAATTCCATGATGTCTGTCGGGAGTCGCAACAGAAGTCAAGAACCTCATTTTTGATTACTGAAAGACGACGTCGACTGAAACGGCCAACTGTTGGGTTCTTTTCAAACTACCATACACAGCATTATCTCGAATGTGCCACTGAAGATGGGCATATGGCTGTATATTGCTCCGGCATAGTAAAACCTTAGAAATAAAACCTACGAAGCCGTTGTACACTTTTAGTCATCAGTAATGAAGGCTGAGTTCATGCGACCTGGAAAGAACATAGTATGTAACACGCGAAACTGAAGTGATGGTGGTTAGCAAAATGCATGTGGCTGTGTTCGAAGAAGCGGAGGTGTGGCGGATTGTAATTTAGAAATGAAAATACGCTGACGAAAAAAGAATTACAACACCAAGAAAGAGCTATGCAACATAAACAAAAGCTGGGAGGCGTATTTCTACAAGTGAAAGACGATGTCTACTCAAATTTCGCGCCTGTGGCAGCGCCATTGTGAGAATGAAAATCAGGTTTGCTTTAAATACACGCTGTAACGGTCGTGAGCGTTAGCTACCTTTGAGACTCGACGTGGTGAGTTGATATCCTGAACATCTAAATCTACACTTACAGCCTGCACACCACTGTGAAGTGCATGGCGGAAGGTACTTTCGAATTTACCATGTGTTAATGTTTTCTCCCATTGCATTCAAGTGTGGAGCACGAAAAGGATGATCGGTTGAGAGCCTCTGTGCTAGCTGCAATTATTCTGTCTTCTCGGTACGTAGAGGAGAGATACATAGGCGGTTGTGGTTTATTCCCGGATTCCTCATTTAACCACATTAATGATTAGCTTCATAACCTGCCTGTTGAGATAAGGCGAAGAACGAGAAAGAGGAGAGCACATTTCAATGCCGGATACCGTCTAAAGTTTGTAAGTGGGCTGCTTTTGTGTTGGCAGCGCTGTGTAGCGCTTTGCATTGGATCTGACTGCGCCAGCAGTGATGGAAGTACTGTTGGGCAGTAGGAAGTTAGTCGCCAACAGTGATGGAAGTACTGTCGGGCAGCTGGAGGTGAACAGCCAGCAGTGAAGGATGTTAGATGTGAGAAGTTAGCATTGATGGAGGGTAGAGGTTAGCGTAGGCTAACGATCTGTACATGTTCGACTTGGAGATAGAATACAGGGTGTTTCAAAATGATTATACCTGTTTTAATACATTGTAGCATTTATTATATTCAATTTAAAATTAGAGATAGTACATCAAATGAAAGAGTAGCTCAAATATTTTTATTTGTAAACCTGTTACAAGCTCTAAAGCCTACAGACTACGGTCTACTTACCAACTTTGCAAACAAAAAGTTGGTGCATGACCATGAAGCTTTCCTGGATCGTGTCGTCTTCAATGATGACTCAACATTTCATGTAATTGGAAATGTGAACACACATATTGTATGTGCCTAGAGGTCACCAAATCCCCACGAAACGGCACAGTTGAAACGAAACTTCTCTAAATTAAATGTTCCTTGTGTCATATCCCAGCGGAAAGTTTAAGAGTCTCTCTTTTTGCTGTGCAGCTACTGTAGCTGGTGCTTCGTATCGTGATGCGTTGGAAGTGTGGCTCTTTCTGTAGACTGGAAGAAGCTGAAGAGCAGAACTTTATTTGGCAGCAAGATGGTGTGCCGTCTCTGGAGTGACAGACTACACGATTGATCAAACGACGTTGGTTGTAAGGCGCGGAATGACAGAGCTTGTTACGCATGATCTCCACCGTCACCTGATCTGATGCCAAGCGATTTTTACCCTTGTGATTCATAAAGGATCATGTGTATCAACCTGCGCTACAAGCTGGAGTACGTGACTTCAGAAACAGTACTGAAACAGTTGTTGCAACAATTACCTCTGACACAGCAATCAAGCTTTGGGAAGAACTCACCTATCAGCTCGATGTGTGCTGTCTGACGAATAATGCTCACATCGAACAGTTGTAAGGAAAACTATTTGAGTTGTTCTTTCATTCAATATTTTTACGATAATGTAAGCTGAATGCAATAAATGTTACAAAGCCTTCAAAACGGTATATTCATTTTGAAACACCCTGTATTATTCATGATTATATACCTTTGTACTAGATGTCAATGACGATTTACATTCGTGTTTGAACTGGATGTCACATTATTAAGGTAAAAAATACATTATTTGGTTTGCAACAAAATCGTTCCTCTGCTAACCACATGCTATTAGTAGCTAGTGGCTTTAGTAAATAGAAATTTTATTTAGCTGGCAGTAGTTAGCGTAATGAAGATTTTTGTGAGGTAAGTGCTTAATGAAATGTATAGGTTACTGTTAAGATTTCTTTTTAGTCAGGGCCATTCTTTTGAATTAATTATTTGAAGTTAGGTTGTAATTTTTTTTGAGCAGTGAGATTGCGTTGCGTTAGAATATTGTGGGTCATTGTTGACATGATAAGAAAAAGTAGAGAGAAAGTACGCTCAGCACGCTCAGTTTTACTCAGCTGTTTCAGAATCAAATAACGTAAAAGTTTCATCTTCTCAGTCATTCTGCAGTTTAAGTACAGATACCCTCATTTAAATAAGAAGTTTCAAGTTCAATAGTAGACAAGTAATCGCTTGTGACCACTGCGACAATTCGCTTTTTGTGTTATCGACAATTAAGACTGTAACCTTCCGTTGGCTTACTTTATTTGCAGTCGAGAACATCTCCTTATATCGATTACTGCCGTAATCGATCACTGGAGCGGCAGACGAAAGCTCGTTTCTAATCCTTAAATGCGGTGACAATGAGATCTCTCTTGAGACGCGAATGTGTCAGATTTACGACGCATATAATTCTATGTGTCGAGCTGATTAAGCTGACGAGCTGCCGTATTCTCTGCGTATTGCCTCATTTGTGAATGTTTTCAAGATTTCGATCTAAGATATTCTTTGGCGCGTCAGATAACGTGACTCTGGGTATTAGTGGCTGTCAAATCTAGCAAATATTACTTCCTGTACGTGAGTGACAGATCTGCTGATTATACTGTTACTTCTCTCGCCGCTGGAAACATTTGTGAGGACATTAGATGGGATCAAAAGTATGGTATTCTAGCAACAATTTTTTTGTTTTGTTTTGTTTTGCTTCATGTTGTATTCTGTTCCAAATAAAAGAGGAATTTATTTCATTATTTGCCGTTTTGCTCATCTCCTATAGTATCTGATTCAAACTTGCCTCAATTAATTTGCAACATAGAAATGTTCTATAAGAGAGAGAGAGAGCGGAAATGAGTGTTACGCCTCAATAAATCTGACCAACAGATGTGAGACAGTAATTATTACTCCGTCAGTCCAGAAGATTAAATCAATGAAACCGTTTACAGCCTTCGTTATGGAAAGGTGGTTGTGTTGCCTATGTGAAATACAACAAACATTAACTACACCAACTTTCATTGCTCTTCTAATGCTTTGTGAGCCATCAGCAAACAAAATACCTGCTGAAGCAAAGATAAGGTGTCTGTATGGATATTCCTGAAGCAGGAAACTCTTTGGGTACAGAAAACACGTACGTCTTTGTTAGGTTGTTGAGAATAGATAACATGGATTTCCGGCTGTGCTGAAAAAGAGGTAACAAATTTGGTGTGAATAGGATACTTCTGCGAGTGACCGTGAGACTGGGGGGGGGGGGGGGGGGGGGGGTGTACATCTGATGAGATGCGCTGTAAGCTGTGGGCAACTAAATCTTTTTACAAGTAACCAATTCAGTGTTCTGGCACGTCAAAGAGAAAATTAACTAGCAGGAAGTACGCTACTCTGAAGGGCTCTGTCAGAAGACTTTCGTTGACGATAACCTACAGACGTCAAAGAGACTAATGGAAAACAGTAGAACTGTTCCCATGGTTGTACCCAGGCAGCAATTGTCAGGATGGTTCCTGTAAAAGGTACACGGTCATTCTTCTTTGCCAGACCTTGCTTGCGTTCAGTCTCTAAGGAACTTTTCGTCAACGGGAACGTTCAGCTCTAATCTTATGGTTGACCTGGGACGAATGAAAAGGACTTCTTATGGAAAGTTGCCTCCTGATTTGTATTGTAGCAATCTCGAAATTCTAGAGCTTTTTTTCCTTGGTTTGGACACAGTCCAATAATTTTATTCCATGACCGAATGAGACAGGTGCTTATACAGGCTGCCCCAGAGATGTTGCGTCAAACTTCTAGGGAAGAAGGGGCCGATCATAAGGATTGAGAATTACATAACAAACCCTGGCCGCAAGCGTTCGTGGTAAATGGTAGCAGAGGTCGAAGACCGGATAGTAGACAAGAGAGTGATTTATTTGAAGTATTTGTTGGACATAATGAGTATACATGGTGTACGATATGTGATACAGCTCTAATGTTACAACAGATGCTCTGAGTTTGCACCATTAGATGCGACTCATGCATGACACCGACAGAGCGTTGTCTGCTGGACAGGCTCGAACACACCAGGAGGTTGACTGTAGGAGCTGCGCAGACGATTCTTGCGACGAGATCCATTTCAGACTCCACAGGATCGTCCCATGCTCCTTGTATGCTGGCTAGCGCTCGAATGAGGAAATCCCCTCTAGTACTCTCACATACAGCACCACCTAGCGCCGTACGACGACGGCTGTGGCCACGGGTTGCTATGAAATTCTGAATTCTTATGATGTTCCCCATCTCCCCTGGAAGTTTGTCGCAATATTTCTTGGACACCCTGTATACAACTGTATACTAAGCGATAGTTTCCACATTGTTTACAATCAGAATTTTTCTCTTGCAGCATGATAGGAACCATTCACTACTTTTACATTGCCTCCCAAATCTGCTTTTTCATGAACCCATTTCGCAGTACTGCTTCTGGTGTGTCGGTCAAATACTCCCATATCGATTCCGAAAATGCAGGGCTTCCTGCTTGATTTCAGCTTGCGCAGCCGTGTTTCGCCCCATGCAAATGCCTTACCGCATTTCAGACGTGATTGATTTGACAGCTTGCTACTTCCATTTTAAAATGCTGATTAATGTAAACTAAGTGATTTCTCACGGAGCGAAGGAAAATAACGATTGACCTATCCAGAAACTTACTAACTTCATTCATATAATTGAAATGAAGCACATTTCATCTTTATGAGCTAGAAAGAGATACATAAATTCTGATACATTTACAGAATTAGTGAAATCGGAGCTGCTTCCAACAACACTTAAATCTGCCTACGAAATTAGTCAATTGCTGTACTCAGTCTCTCATTTAGTGGTAATGTGCTTCATACTCCCAGCTAGGGTGGCTGCGGCCGGACAAATTGCGTGACTACCACACTCTATGTCTACTTCACCGACTCCTCATCCCGCAAGCACCCCAGTACCTTGCTTCAGAGATTAAATACCTTTCATGCTATCATAATCTAACCACGAGGTCACTCTTATTTGGTACCCTAACTGTGCCCACGCACAAAACAAAAACTTTTGCAAACTCCTTCTCAGTTGCCGCTGTCCGCCTCTGGAACAAACTACCCCTTTCCTTGCGCGAAATTCAATCCCCTGCTGCTTTTAAGAAGTTGAAGCATTTCCTACTATCATCCTCATAACGTTTTCCACAAAATTAATGTACAAGTCCAATCCTCTCCTCTGTCAAATGGCAAAGCTAGTGTCTCCTATCTTGCTCCTTTCTCTTCTTCCTCTTCATCTATTAGCCATGCAATCTTCTTTTCCTTTATATTTCCTTAATTATTTTTCATCATGTCTCTATTCTTCTCACTCATACTCGCTGCTGCTAGCACTCCTATCTAAAATCTGTCTCTTTCATAATGTCTAATTATAACAGTACTTATCATCTACGAATATAAACTCTGTATGTATGTATTTTTCCAAGTATGCCTTTGTAATTGTTTATTTCACTTTTTGTACTACATGTAGTTTAACATGCCTACTAAAACATATGAATGTAAAATAAGTAGAACGCCTGGTTAGATGTAAGAGAGGGCCTGATGGCCCTAATATTGCCAGGTTAAATAAATCAAGAAATAAATA
Organism: Schistocerca americana; assembly: GCF_021461395.2. Lineage (NCBI taxonomy): Eukaryota > Metazoa > Arthropoda > Insecta > Orthoptera > Acrididae > Schistocerca > Schistocerca americana. The sequence goes on from NC_060122.1 coordinate 453,229,092, forward strand.
AAATAAATAAATAAATAAAAGCTTTCTGACACAATAAATGGCAGGTGATAAAATCTCAGTTCTGTAGATGGGATTAAAAATGTGGCCTTACCAATTCGAGAGACCTCTAGCTATTTCGTGTTCTTGATGTGTTGGAGCGTAATTACGATCCACCAGTGATCACTTCGTACTTTCTTCACAGCTCGCATGATTTGCTTTTATCTAACAAAGCAGTTTCGGACTTATTAATTGACGTGGATAAGGTCCTGAAACTACATTTCTTGAAAAATGTCTTACTCTTCCATATTATAGAGTCACTGGATCCGCAAGGAAATTATGGTCTCTGTTTATTAAAAATATTACGAAGATACTGATAACCTCACTTCATCGTGCTGATGATATCAAAACAGCTGATTTATTTCATGTAAGACAAATGACGCTCAGAAAACCAATATCTGATGGGGCTTGCAGAGTCAGTAAGAAGTAAACATGACAAATTGGATTTCGTAATTGTTATTTTATCTTCCGCAAGTTATGTCACATGCGACCTAAGCGTGGTGATTATGAAGCGCCAATGATTTCGCGGCATGGTCCTGGTTGTAAAAGAAATAGGACGTGAGTCAGTAACAAATTTCTTTATCAGCGCGAAGTTTAGAGTATGCTCCAAGTGACAGCTGTTATTTCGAGGTGGGGAGAGGAGGGGAACTCTGTGTTGCACACGCCACAAGATTACACATTTTTTTGCTTACTTCGCAGGACTGATAGAGAGGAACGCGAGCTTACGCGCTGAGAGCGACGATTACGCAGGGAAGTTTAGTCTGATAATATCTGCTTTTAAATCCTACTGTTGGCACTATCAGTCATTCCTTCCGTGGTACATAATCTCAGTGAGGAAAATCAAGTACAGCGGGAAGTCTCTGGTTTCCCGCGTCAGTCGCATGCAGATAAATTTAAGGCATTATCGCCGGCTGGAGCAAACACCGGGCTTAACTTTAATCCCTGACGTCAAGCTGGGCACCACAGAGCATGCCTGTACCATCGCCAATTCCCCCTTTCCCTTCCACTTTCCCCCTTCTCTCTCTCTTGAGACTTACTCTGCACGCGCTTAGGCACACGAAAAAAAGCCTAGCATGTATAATCCGACAAGACACATCCTCGACTCCGCCTCGCAGTCATCACGTAACGACATCGAATTGCATCCCCGATTAAGATTTGATATTCTGCTTTAAGTCTTGTAATTATCTTCGTAAAGCTTCTGACAATCCATCTTCCAAAAGAAGCAACAATTCAGGGAGCTGTTTACTGTCATAATTATATTTATGATGAAGACTCATCTCTCTATTTTCGGATTATGATTTAATGTGATTACTCAAGACATGGAGGCACAGGGCTTACTACAAACGTAACAAAAAAATAATAAGTCATTTCGATGTAAAGACAAAAGCACCGCCGATGGCTGAGAAATTCCTTCTTTTTCCTACTATTCTCTTCGTTTCTCTTTGGGAAATTGTAATTTTAATTCGCATCTACTCGATGTTATCGTTCAGAAGCATAGCAGCGTTTATGGAGCACTAATTCATATCACAACCTGAAAAATAGCGCAAAACTGTTAAAAGTGTGGCTGTTACCTTTCATCGATTTTTTTAGCTGCTACATATGTATATTTTTCGCTATACTGTACCCCCTCTATACGTAAGTCTTCCAAACGAGACTTGCATCTCTCGTTATCAAACTTAAAACGCACAGGTCAAGGAATGTCGAATGCAGTGTATGTCTGGATGCTTTCAGTTCTTTTTCCGCTGAATGCTTAAGGGGAAGTGATGTAAGATTTCAATTATTGTGTCATATCGACTACGTAAAGCATGCTCATAGTCAGTCAAAAATTGAGGAGCGACCCCACATGGGTATAACACACAAAAAGTGCTGATATAGCTTTTAATTACAACTTCGAGAAATGCAAAATATGTAATTAGCATCTTACAGGTAAATAACGTTCGTATGTTATGAAGAAAGTAATGTCAAGTGCTGCGTTTCTGTGCTAAACTAGCTGCTAAGAAGTACACGGAAGGAGTTTAAATAATGCCCAACGAACAGATTACCAATCCTTTGAGTACAGAACACCAAAGTTAGTTTTTTTTTCTTTTTCTTTTTTTTTTTTTGGGTCATCAGTCTTCTGACTGGTTTGGTGCGGCCCAGCAGGAATTCCTCTCCTGTGCCAACCTCTTCATCTCAGAGTAGCGCTTGCAACCTACGTCCTCTGTTATTCGCTGGGTGTATTCCAGTCTCTCTCTTCCTCTATAGTTTTTGCCCTCTACAGCTCCCTCTAGTACTATGGAAGACATTCTCAGATGTCTTAACAGATGTCTTATCATCCTGTCCTTTCTCCTTGTCAGTGTTTTCCACATATTCCTTTCCTCTCCAATTCTGTGCAGAACGTCCTCATTGCGTACCTTATCAGTACACCTAATTTTCAACATTCGCCTGTAACACCACATCTCAAATCCTTCGATTTTCGCCTGTTCCTTTTTTTCCTCCAGTCCATGTTTCACTACCATACAATGCTGTGCGCCAGACGTACATTCTCAGAAATTTCTTCCTTAAATTAAGTCCTATGTTTGATACTAATAGACATCTCTTGGCTAGGAATTCCCTTTTTTGTAGTGCTAGTCTGCTTTTGATGTACTACTTGCTTCGTACGTCATTGGTTATTTTGCTGCTTAGAAAATAGAATTCCTTCGTGACCATCAATCCTGATGTTAAGTTTCTCGCTGTTCTCATTTATGCTACTTCTCATTACTTTCGTCTTTATTTGATTCACTCTCAGTCCATAATCCGTAACCATTAGACCGTACATTCCATTCAGCAGGTCATGTAATTCCTCTTCACTTTTACTCAGGATAGCAATGTCGTCAGTGAATCGTATCATAGATATCCTTTCACTTTGAATTTTAATTCCACTTCCTCTTCATTTTTCTTTAGTCTTGCTTCTATTATCAACCGCAACGTCAGAATATCCTCTCTGGTGCCTTTATCTTTTTTAAAGCCAAATTGATCATTATCTAAGTAATGGTACAGGAAATATAAACCGTTCACTGCGAAGCATTGGCAGGACATGTGGCGATCCTAGCGGCGCCGCACTGGTACTACCTCTTTGCTTGACCAGTCTGTAATCCTTATCACTTCATGAAGAATGCGTTTCGCGTCTAGATAGCTATGTTTGCGGGAAGAGTTGTCCTGAAGCATCAGTTTTGCATGATTGCAGCAAAATTAATGACCTGCAGTCGTTAAATCTTTAGCGACCTGAGTCAAATGATTAGCTGCCTATCCATTCTGTACAGTGTCTGAGGCATAGTAGGGACCTGTAAGAAATATCTCTTTACAATCTATAGGCTTAAGGACTGCGTGTATAGCACTTCATATTCCTATAATCTGAGGGTCAGACTGAACTCCGCCTAAACTGAGTGTAAGCCACTAAAAACGGGACCGTCTTCATGATTTAGGTATTCTATGATTTTTGCATATTATTTTAGTAAATATAGGGATACTTCCATCCCAGAAGCAATAGCCGCTTCTTTCGACGTGTGATCGTAAGTCAAAAAATGTTCTTCTCTTCCTCATTTTATGACTTATTTAAGGAAGTTACAATCAGTATTTATTTTATACTTAGCACCTCTGAAAAGAGTCAACGCAACAACTGTCGCTGATTATCAACTAACCTAGGATGTACATGTGTCGTTAATTTCTTCTTACAACGTATTTCCCTTGTTACACTTTTTTTAATTTGTTGAAGATACACACTTGATTCATTTGAAACCATTAAATGCCATTAAATAAACAGACCAAGGAAAACACATAAAATGTTTCCCGTAATTCTGAGAATGAGAGGGAGTCCTTACAGACAGCGAAGAAGGCAGTACTCTGTACTGAAGACCAGCCTCTGAATGGAGAGTTTTGTCACGATATTTCTCATGTACATAATGTAACAATAGGTGAAAGATCCATGTCAACTGTTAGGTGACGTCTGATAGCTGGTGTCAGCTTTGGAAGAACGGGTTCCCCTTCACTCGGCTTTGTACTACTCGTTCTGTGTGGAGTGGGGACTGGTGACCACGACATGTGAGTCTTGTACGTCGCGAGAAAGTGATACGTGAAGAAGAACCAACTGTTTCCCAGGCTATAAACTTGGCAGCTTTTTTTTCAGTTGGTATTTCCTAAGTTAAAGTGAGCTGAAGAACCCATTTTCTAAGAGTTTGGTTTAAGCTTTTGCTTACTGACTATTCTTCGCAATGTTGATGGCTGCTGTCTAAAATACTACTATCCCCTTTAGTTGACGTATGTGTGTGTGTGTATAAAGTGTAGACTCGTGTTAATGATAATGAGAGAAGGGAGATTAGGAAATCAGGTGCACACTCGGGTACCACCAAGACGGCCGCTATGCTCAGCGTTCTCACTCGACATGGGGATCGCCATGAACAGTGTATATGCCATCACGCAATGAAATACAATTGAGAAGTTTCGGATTTAATCTAGATTGTTGGCACAGAGTTTGATGATCTCCTCTCATGGCTGACAAAATACCCACGGAAAAAATACGAGGAGTGTTCAGTAAGCAATGCAACACGTATTGTTCTCAAAGCAAGTTGGTTTTATTCGGGATTCCTATACTCCATATTACTCCCCACTCTTTTGGCTAGAAGACTCTATTTTCAACTTAATCTCCGTTCAGTCCACCTTACTGGGAGGGACTGTATGTCTGCAGGATACCACTCTACTAATCTACGTCGGAGCCAACGTCTTGCTGCATCAGTAACTTCTACATAATCCGCGTATTGCTTCCCGCAGAGTGAATTTCTTCTGTGGGCCAAACAGAAAGTAGTCGGGAGGAGCGAGGTCAGACTTGTGTGGTGGGTGAGGAAGAAGAGTCTAGTGAAGTTTTGTGACTCCCTCTCGAAAGCGCAGACTTGTGTTGGACCTTGCGTTCTCATGGAGAAGGAGGAGTTGGTTTGCATTTTTGTGGCGACAACTATGCTGAAGTCATTTCTTCAGTTTTCTGAAAGTAGAACAATACAATCCCGAGTTGATCGTTGCAGCATGAGGGAGGACGTCAAACAGAATAACTCCTTTAGTGTCCCTGAAGGCCGGCTTAAGGTCCGGTTTTCAAATTTTGCTTCGGATAACAGGTTATGTGGGTCCACTCCATGGATACCCATGTCGTTTCCAGTTCGAAGTGATGAACCTATATTTAATCGCCTATGGCGATGTTCGACAGAAATTGTCACGGTCTCGTAACGCGCGAACAATTCCTCACCGACGGTCCTCCGTTGCTTTTATGGCGTCCTGTTAGGTTGTGGGCACACACCTTTGAATATCCCAACAGGTGGACGACTGTGTCACGGATGCCAACAAAGACGTCCAGTCGTGCAATGAGATGTTTGAGTGTTCTACGGAGAACACCTCGAATGAGAGTGTCCGCACGTTCCAACACTGCAGCAGTCACATCTGTGAGCGGCCGCCGCGGCACGCGGGAGGCCAGACAGGTCTATGCGACCTTGTCGCGACTATGACAGAGGCCTCGTCCAACGACTCACCGTGCTTTTGTTGACTGCTAGGTCTCCGTAGATATTTTGTAAGTGCTTATGAATATCTGCGATGCTCCGGTTTTCCGCCAAAAGATACTCAATGAAAGCTCTTCGCTTGGAATGCACCTTCGTTACAAACGTCATTCTGAAGGCTACGTGTAGCGCCGCCATCTATCGGAACTGGATGAAGCGGGATTCTTTGACGATACCTCACAACGGATGCAGCGTTTCATCAACTGAAATTGGCCGTGTAAAAATGTTTTTCATTACTTTCGAACGCCACTCGCATGTTCCGTCGAATTAGTTATCTCTCAGTCGACCGTCACCGAGAAAGGGTCCGATAGCAATCTCGGTTACGAGGTGGGCTATATAGTGTAAACACACTGACGAGCCAAGACATTAGGACAATCTGCTAAATAACTCGTTGTTTCACCTTTGGCAAGCAAAAAAGCAGAGATTCTGCGTGGCATGGGTTTGACAAGCGCTTGATGGGTTCCGGAGGTATGTGGTACTGGAAATCTAGTCACAGGTCACAAAATTCTCATAAATTATGGGGCGATGGTTCGCGGTCGCGTGGACGCGGGTTCAGATCACGCGAATTTGGTGATCAAGACGCCACGTGAGGTCATCGTTGTAGCACGATTCTGACCTTGCGACGTGCAGTTATTCTGTTGGAAGATGATGCTGTCGTCGTCGGGGAAGACATCAAGCATGAAGTAAACAGGTGATTTGTAATAATTTTCACATGGTCCACAGCTGTCATGGTGATTTTCATTACTACCAAAGGTGGCATGGCAGCAAAGATGAATTCCCTTCAGAGCACAATATTTCCCCCACTGGCCCACGTCTGTGCCGAACTGTACGTTTCCAGCGCCTACATGACAGCGTATCTGGACACCACAGTTAATTTGGTATATCAATAAAGGTGATTTATTCGACCAGGCGATATGTTTCCACTGATCCATAGTCCCTTGTCTATGACACTGTCGCCACTGCAGTGGTAACTGATGATGACGTTGCGTCACCATGGAACATGCAGGGACCGCCTCCTCCGGAATCCCTATGGCGTCCAATGTGAGGTTGTGAGGTGAACTGTGTGCGCCGAAACGTACTACATTTATGACGTCAGATTTGCCACAGATCACCGCCTATCCTGTTAACCTTGTTACATATTCGTGGTTTTACCGTCCTTCGATCACATTCCACAAACGCTGACGACAACAGCACGCGAACAGCCGACCAACTTCGCCGTTACTGAAATCCTAGTTCCCAGCCACCCGGTCATAACAATGTTACGACCATATCGTCGGTAAAACGATTCTTCGTCTTTGTTTCGCCTATACACACACACACACACACACACACACACACACACACATATAAAAAAAAAAAAACTGGCGTACTACGAAGTAATTCTCCGAACAGGATGGAAATATGTCGATGTAATGTACACACACACACACATATATATATATATATATATATATATATATATATATATATATATATAAACAAATGTTTACAGTACGAGAGAAATTAGATGATTTATTCAAGAGAAAGAGCTACAGAAATTGAGCAAGTCAATATCGCGTCCGTTCACCCCTATCCCTTATGCAAGCGGTTACTCGGTTTGACATTGATAATAGAGTTGTTCGATGTCCTCCTGAGGGATATCATGCCAAATTATGTCCAGGAAGACAAGCAGTAGAAAGTATCTCCATGTGTGGGCAGGCATTATCTTGCTGAAATGTAAGCCCGGGGTCGCTAGTAATCAAGGGCAGTAAAATGGGGTATAGAATATCGTCGACGTACGCTGTGCTATATGGGTGCCGCAGCTGACAACGAAATGGGGTCCTGTGGGCCATATGGTGGGCGACAGATTGGTATTCCACTGCTGTCTGGGGCATCTCCAAACACATCTTCGGCCTGAATCTCATTGACTGGTGTAGAACTGTCTTCAGTGATAAGACCCCACTTTGAACTGTGCCCCGGCGACCAGCAAAGAGGTGTCTGGGGACTCTCCGGACAGCTGTGGGTTACCAACATGACAGTCGCCCACCGTATGGCCTGACAATCACGAGTGATGTTTGTTGACGAGAGACTTCATAATGAAGTATTGATTGTAGGTATCGTGCTACTGCATACAATAAATAAAATAAATAAATGCAAAATGTAAACTTTCAAGACCAGAAACTTCACACATATTAAAATATTCCCTGCTGTTGCGACAAGGTCAAACGAATTTCTCTGAGAAGCCCAGCGTTTCGTTCCGTATGTGATAGACATCTCAAGAAGGATAGTAGTTCCTATGAAGGTCCGATTTCACATCCTGGCCCGTTACTGACTATAGTAAAAATGACGTTAAAATTGTTCTAGTCACCAGACAACTTCAGGCAATATTGCTGGTATTGAAAGTGCTGTAGAAAACAATATATTCTGCAAGAATGTGTGATGGATTCATGTAACAGACTTGAGAACATAAGATTCCGTTAGACGTAAGTGCAGAGTCCATGATACAGAGGATGGACAAAATTTTAGGTACACGGAAAACAGAACGCACTGCCATCCTTAATACCGTGTAGGAAAACAGTTGGCAGTCAAAACACCTTCCAGTAGCCTCGGAATGGAAATATACAGGTACTGAATGGTAATGATGATACAGATGGCTAGTGATCACCCTTATCTGGAAAAGACCATAATGAGTCAGTAATATTGAGATTTCGCGACTTAGGTAGCCAAGGGTTCATTCTCGTGCTCTCAAAATAGTTCCTGGATAACGCAAGTGTTAACGCCGACCCTGTCCTCTTCGAACACATCATCATCATTTGGGAAGAAGTATTGTACCAAGGCTTGTACCTAAGGTGCCAACAATGCGACCATCAAGTGTAACGATATGGCCCATGGAATACCACGATACTGCTGTCCAAATTATCACCCAAACCCCATCATGTTACATTCTTGGGAGCAAGCAGTCTGCATCGTAGGCTCGGGACGGCGTACTATAGACATAATCTCTGCCAAATGATACTATTTCTTAGCTTCATAGTCCATGTTTTAAGGCTTCGGTAGCACATTTTCCTGTTGCAGGGATTTGCATCACTGATGAGTGGTTTTGGAATTACAACTCGTACCGCAATTCTCTGATTCCGCAGCTCCCTTTGTGTTGTTTTGGTGCTGACGGGGTTCACGAGTGCGACATTCACTTCTACAATGACTTTTACAGCTGTCGACTTCTTAGTTTTCGTCACAATCTTCTTGAATCACCGTCATTCACTACCACTCAAAAGTCACTTTCTTATGCGTAGTGACTTTGTGGATGATATTTTTCTGCTTTCCTTTAATGCGGTGCAAATATACGTTACGTTTGTACGTGGGCTGCTTCTGTGTTGACAGCGCTGTGTAGCGCTTTGCATTGAATCTCTGACTGCGCTTTCTTTGTAAGAGACTCTGTGGCTGGTTGGACTCGTTGTTGGAAGTTAATCGCCAGTACTGTTGGACAGTTGGAAGTTAGTTGCCAGCAGTGATGGAAGTACCGTTGGGCAGTTGGAGGTGAACAGCCAGCAGTGATGGATGTTACATGTGAGACGTTAGCATTGATGGAGGGTAGAGATCTGAAGTGTTAGCGTAGGCTAACGATCTGTACATGCTCCACTTGGAGATATAATGTTATTCATGATTATATACCTTTGTACTAGATGTCACTGACGATTTATATTCGTGTTTGAACTGGATGTCAAATTATTAAGGTAAAAAATTCATTATTTGGTTTGCAGCAAAATCGTTCCTCTGCTAACCGCATGCTTATTAGTAGTTAGTGGCTTTAGTAGTTGGAATATTTTATTTGGCTGGCAGTAGTTCGCGTAATGAAGAATTTTGTGAGGCAAGTGCTTAATGAAATGTATATGTTATTGTTAGGATTTCTTTTTAGTCAGGGCCATTCTTTTGAATTATTCATTTGAAGTCAGGTTGTAATTTTTTTTGAGCAGTCAGATTGCGTTGCGTTAGAATATTGTGAGTCAGTGTTGACATGATAAGAAAAAGTAAAGAGAAAGTAGGCTCAGTACGTTCAGCTTTACTCAGCTGTTTCAGAATCAAATAACGTAGAAGTTTCATCTTCTCAGTCATTCTGCAACCTAACTACAGACACACTCATTTAAATAAAGAAGTTTCACGTTGTCTCTTGAATCATCAAACAATGCAGCTCCTCCAATTATGTAAGCAACCATTATACGAGCACCATCAATTCACCCACGTTCGAATTCACTTAACTCTGGCACAATGTACTCAGAACCACACAGAGATACACAGAACCACTACTTACACTGGCCACTTACTAAGGATAATGCACAGTCGCCGTTCGTAGCCAAATATAACAGCGCAACCTACAGGCATGGCTAATATCGGCATTTATGTTCAAGCATACATTTTTCGCGGCGCTTGCATATTCTTGTCCAACCGCTGCATGTTTTGTCTAAGTATTTCCACTATAGATTACATATTTTTGTAATACGGAATGTTAATTCTGCAGGGCAACAAAGGTACAGAAAAACTAAATGCGTCGAAAATAGAAAAAAAGAAACATATACCGCAGTGCGGGAACCACAGAAAAGCCTTGAAACTCGTTTCCAGACTACGACAACCCGCCTTGAAGCGGTTGGCCGCAGATGGAGACGAAAACATTGGCTTTCTCGAAGAAATTGATGCGAACGCGCGGTAATAGCCGGGAATAGTTTAACAATTGAATATATTAGATTGGTGGATAAGTTCGTAGCGTTTCTGTTTTGCATGTTGGTATTCCGGTTGCTATGTGTTTATTGATCGATTTTCATTTTCATTTGTAGTTCACTGTTGTTATTTGAGTTTACGTATTGACATTTTCTCATATGGAGATAGAGAGTAGAACAACGGACGCTACAAAATGGAGTGCCAAGCAGAGAAATGGGAACATTTCCGATATATTGTTCTGTCTGAGTTCAATAGAGGGGTGACAGCTGCGGAAACAACCAGAAACATTAGCGCCGTGTATGGGGGCAGTGTGACTAGATAGAGTGAGGCAAGAAAATGGTTTTCCCATTTATGGAAGTTCGTTTTGACAACAGAGACTCTCCGCTTTCAGGAAGATCTTCGGTGTTCGATGAAGATCGTTTAAAAGCATTAGTCCACAATGATCCACGTCAGCGTGCTTGAGAACTGCTAAATGTGATGAGCTGTGATCGTTCCACCATCATCCGACATTTGCAAGCAGTGTGGAAGATTCAAAAGTCGCGTGTATGGTTACCGTACGCTCTAAACCAAAACGACAAAAATCAACGTGTGGCCATATGTGCATCTGCGCTTGCTCGCCATAAACTGGCACGTGAACATTACCGACTATTTGCAATTTTGAAAACATTATGAATTCTCTAAATCACGAATCTACAGGATTCAATCCTGAGAAATCCTATTAGACCATAAGTCTAAAAGTTTGGTGGAAGACATAACTGATTTTCCTCCGCGAGGTAGTATTGACACTGAGGTGTAGAAAGAACGTTTATGAAAGGTAATGCAAATGAAAGCTGAGGCGCGAAAATGGCGTCATGACGCGAAAGCGCGATTTGGTGAATTTGCTATTGGGGACGTTCTCGTTAAGGCGAATGAGAAATCGAGCGAGACTGATAATGAGATTTCAAAATTTAAATTCGTAAGATTGTTAGTATATCTTATATTAATGCTTAGTGTTTACCTTTTCCTAATTCTGCTAAGCTGTTAGGTGTACATAACACTGGTGACTTGAAATTGTATTATTCAAGAACTGATCTGAGAAGGAATTTCCACTAAAAAAGTTAATTATAATTTTAATTTTTCAAAATCTACTCCTAATTTATTTCTTGGACAAGACGATCATCAACGAATTTGCAAAAAAGTATAAGGAGAAATATAACTTACGTAGTAAATGTTCTGAAAGCAACTGAAACGAAAGAAAAACCCAAACCAAGGCCAAGGCCAATATACGTCGGCCTGGTATATGTACCATTTGTAATTTTCTAAGTAATTCTTTTACACCATGTATTGTGTAAGTGAATACCGATGCACTCAGACAACGCATGTTTCAAGTCTATGTATGCGTGTTAATATAGGCAGCGTTGAATTATCCACTGTGATAGAAATATAAGAACTGCTTGATATTACTCGGTAGTGAGTTTTCAAAGAATGCGAGGAAGGTGGACGTTCTGGAATGCCGCTGCACAAACAAATAGAGAGATAAAAGCGTGCCGCCGTGGCACACGAAACAATGCGATCTCTGGACTGAGCAGCTGCAGGCTCCTAGATGTTAACTGGGTTCTTTTGGCAATACGCGCGTGGAATGCGACGTTTTTCTTTTCAGCATAACCATTGTAAAGCTTTGATATATTTGTTATCTTGTTTCTTATCCTTTTAATATTATTTTGTCCATTTCTTGTACAGTACTGATATGAAATTTTCGTAACACATGAACCATTTCGAACGTAATGATTTTTTGAAATATGTAATTTTGTTTTTTAAAATATGTTATGTTACACTGTGATGTTTTGAGTTATGATGACGCAGTGTTATCATGCTAATTATGTTCCCACGCACTATTATCATAATTAATGACAAGCTTAATGAGTGATTAACAAAAAGTATGTAGACAAAACTGAATGCATTTACGCATCTACATTTCCGTTTGTATTTCTTCGGATATTCCCTGATTCTGTTTCCAATCAGGAAAAAACTCATAGAATGTGAGGCACATGGTAAACCGAAAATGCAGATAAAATACCTTCTGCGCCACCCAAAAGTTTTCGCCGTTTAATATCTGGTGAAAAATTGTAATATACTGCTAACTCTGAGCTTTATTACAGAAACTGTATTTAACCTGTAATGGATGTAATAAGGCATTTATTTGTGAATGTATATAATTGATCGTAATTATAATGTAAATACTGTAAACTGTTAAGTAATGGACAAGCGAACCGTGCTTAAATATATCGATAGCAACATCGAAGTGGCAGTAGCTGCGCCGTTGTTCACCTTTGCGTATGGAGACTGTCGCGCTGAGAGCAGAGAGGAGGCGCAACAGCTCGGTTGTGTCTTGAAAGAGTGCGACAGCGTGTGATGAGCGCTCCCGCAGACGCGCTGTGGAGTTACGATCGCGCACCCAATTTGTTAACTAGCGAGTGTTGAGAGCATGGTAGGAGTGGACCGGCGGAGGAAGCTACAGTTCGAAGTATTGCCTGTCCCATAATTACCCGTGGCTCTGGAGACGACTCGTGGTTGTCAACCAGCAGCAACAGCAACAGCTCAGCATTGTCGTCAACTACATTCTTCGTCAGCTACAAAATCGTAAGACTGTTAACTGACAGACTACAATTGAAACTGTACGGGCATTACCCAGTGGAATTTCTTTAACAGACTTTAATGACTAACTCCCTTGAATAATAACAGGCAGTAATTAAACCCTGTAGGGCACCTGTGTTGGTGGTGGTGGTGGTTAGTGTTTAACGTCCCGTCGACAACGAGGTCATTAGAGACGGAGCGCAAGCTCGGGTTAGGGAAGGATTGGGAAGGAAATCGGCCGTGCCCTTTCAAAGGAACCATCTCGACATTCGCCTGAAACGATTTAGGGAAATCACGGAAAACCTAAATCAGGATGGCCGGAGATGGGATTGAACCGTCGTCCTCCCGAATGCGAGTCCAGTGTGCTAACCACTGCGCCACCTCGCTCGGTGCACCTGTGTTGTCATTGTCCTCATACATTATTACTAAGCAGAATTCCTTTCCTTTCCATGCAATCACCGAGTGTCGTAAAATTATGAAAATTAATTAACTCTTTAGTGCCAGTTTTGCTTGTTTGTTAATGACCAGTTTCAGTCTAAATTTTGCTGCCTCAGTAACTGTTCATTCTTGAATTGCATAACAGAGGCTTAACTAATTTGCAATGTTGAGTATTAACTTCACTCCTTTAAAGTAATTAAAAAATTTCACTGGCAAAACTAATAACAGAAGATACAGCATAAATTAAGAGAGCGCAGTTTTATTTATTCTGTATTTAGATTAGCGAGTGTCTTCTGCTGGCTTGGTAGGTATTTTATTGTTCTTACGTTAAAAGTGAGTCAGTTGCTCGTTTGCTTGAAGTACATTCAATTCAATCTTTCATTACTTGAAAGTAAATTGCTTCCCTCTCTCCAAATTTTGCATTACGTTATGCATAGTTTACTGAAACTCTTTTTCCATGTAACAAAGTTAAAGTTTCAATTAGTCATTTATTTAACCAGCAACTTCGTTTAAGTTTGCTTTGAAAATTTAGTATTTCAGATTAATTAACTGCAAACTCAGAGCTTTCTGATTCATTTATTTTCTCATGAACTGTTTTGTTGTGAAAACGTGTGACACCCTTCTGTTGCCACGCCAGTGGTTATTTGCTTAATTTTCTTTGCCGTTATCTTTCTTCGGATTCTGGATATGTATTGCTCAAGTGGAAGGCTACCGTTAAATTACCCATTTTTCGAAAATCAGTATTTTTTGTATTAAATATTACATGAAACCCTTTTCCTCTCTGTGTGGGTCGTGAGCGACTGCACTGTATTCTACCCATTTCAGAATTATCAGAATTTAGATTACTTTTAGAATAGATTATTCCTCCAAAAGGGTATGGTTCAAATGGCTCTGAGCACTATGGGACTCAACTGCTGTGGTCATAAGTCCCCTAGAACTTAGAACTAATTAAACCTAACTAACCTAAGGACAGCACACAACACCCAGCCATCACGAGGCAGAGAAAATCCCTGACCCCGCCGGGAATCGAACCCGGGAACCCGGGCGTGGGAAGCGAGAACGCTACCGCACGACCACGAGATGCGGGCTCCAAAAGGGTATGTTACACACTTTCCTCCTAATGGCCTGTATTATTTTCCTCCGGCAACGACGGCCTTAGTCACTGAAAAATGTTACTATGCATACGCGATCACAGTCATTTATATCGCAGTTCAGTAGGTCAATCAGGAAGGGGGAGGTTATACAAGGCGACGCTAGTGGCAGGACAGCATCAGTTTGGTATTATTATTGGCATGAATTTTGCATTGAGCAGATTCGTAGCGAATTAAACCCTTTAGCTAAGAGTAAAGTAGCTTACGCACGGCAATAGTGAACGGTGGAAATAAGACACAAAAATTTCTAAATTTGCATTAATCAGAAAAACAGGCAACATGATGAACATAGATGAAACTGATAATTTTATTTATAATTAACGTGGAACAATCGATAGAACAGTGGGAGACGGTAACAGCGGAACCCACTGTTGAGGAACGGGCGGCTAGGATTACATACAATGCTGTTGATCAGTAAAATTAATGTTCAGTCCGAATCAATAAAAGCTTAATCCTAATCTATTAATGACAAAATTAACGCTCAATCTGAATCAGTTAACAGTAAAACTGATGCACAATTAAGCAAAATGGATAATCAGAACAAAAAAAAAATCAAGATTGTTAACAATAATATTGGGATTGTTAACACGAAGGTAGGTGTAATCAAAACGAAATAATGGTAATGAATACCGAAATGGCTAATCTTAAGCTGGACAAATGGCTCTGAGCACTATGGGACTTAACATCTATGGTCATCAGTCCCCTGGAACTTAGAACTACTTAAACGTAACTAACCTAAGGACATCACACAACACCCAGTCATCACGAGGCAGAGATAATCCCTGACCCCGCCAGAAATCGAACCCGGGAACCCGGGCGTGAGAAGCGAGAACGCTACCGCACGACCACGAGCTGCGGACAAGCACGACATGACAGAGGTACAGTCAAACGTAAGAAGCATAAATAGCCGTTTTCATACGAAAGTAGAGGGGATCAAACAGAAACTTGAACAGGCTGTTGATGCCATTATTGAAAATAAAGTAATTGAAATGGTAGAATAAGCGCGAAAAGACGATACGGAAAAAAATACGAATTTGCAGACTTTACTGTCAGAGGTAGATACTAGAGTGAAGAAATGGGAGACTACGTGTGATGAGAAAAAGAGAGAAGTGGAAACGTTAGCGACAACCACTTGCCTAGTAGTTACAAAAGTAACCGAAGTATAAATAAAAGTAGACGAAAAGCTCACTCTGTGTGTCATGCCAGGCCCATATTACTGAAATCTTAGCGAAGGAAGAACGTTTCGATTCCATCAAAAAGCAGGTTGTATTGCGCGCTACCGACTTCGTTAACAATCCCTATAGGGTATTGCCTGAATCGTGTACGGATAAGAGAAAAATTAACGATGCAATCGACGTGCTAGCAGGCGAGGCTAAGCGATTGGGTTTAAACCTTGATGCTGTGAACTTGAACTTTTAAGAATTTAAGAATCCGCACTTGAAAGAATATTGACCAGAGAAGAAGCAAGAGAGTGTATGGTGCGATCTCGTAGGTTCAAAATCCTAAGACGCAAATTCGCCCCGATCACTGAGTGTTGATGATGATGTTCAGTTTGTAGTGCGCTCAACTGCGCGGTCATCAGCGCCCGTGCCAAGTCCCAATTTTGACATAGTCCAATTTTTACGCAATCCAATCTAGTCACTGTCACGAGTGATGATGATGTTGAAATGATGAGGACAACACAAAAACCCAGTCTCCGAACAGATGAAATCCCCAACCTGGCCGGGAACCGAACCTGGAACCCTGTGATCCAGAGACAGCAACACTACCCACTAGATACGCGTCGATCAATGAAAGAATTTTGCGAAAATTAGATCCGGGAATCAGAGCATTTGCGTGATCGATGGACTGAATCGGAGATTGTCTGGGGGCTGTGGAAGAAACTTCCAGGTGATTGCAAGAGGTACATGGGCATTAGTTGGAGACAAATTACTGCTTTAAGAAAAGGCAGAAGATGAAGATAATTGGCAGAATAACCGCGAAACTTTTAAAAGCCGTAGGAATAGCAACTATTACGACAATAGCAACAGTCCTAATAACAATAATCATGGCAATAATGATAACCACCATCATGGTAATTTAACACACACCACTATAACAACAACAGTCATATCGGGAACAGTAATAGTAGAAGTGACAGAGGCCAATGTCAAATGAATATGGCAGGTGGTTCTCAACAGAATGACAGAAGGCAGTAGCAAAATCAGCAATTGCGACAGCCTCCTGGAAACGAGCCTGTCATACTTCATCAGGGACCGATTTGCCGCGCCAGTTTGGGGCTCACCCGGCTTGGGAAGACCTTGGCAGCCCACAAGAAAGCCTAGGCGACGTTGCTATGACAGGTCCGGATGTAAAAACCGGCGATGGGAGAATGGTGCAAGAAGACTGAGCTAGTAACGCACCTGCGGTACAATAAATGAAGTTGAAACTGCTGTCGAAAAAGCGATCACTGTTCTTAATAACGATGAAAATAAAGTGCCGGTCACCAAAGAAGATGCGGCTGCTGTTAAATTCAAAAACGGTACCGCGGGCTCCAATACAGTATGATTCGCCGGCGGAGTTAAAGAAGCCGATACCGGATAAAAATTCCGTTATCGCGCAGGGCAATGCGGAACTTGAGGAGCTGTGGCTAAGTCAGTTTGGTCGGACGTACGACAAAATGAAGAATTACAGAGGGTTGTATGGGAAATGTGCTAATGGAGAGAGCGGAAATATTTGACGCTTCTCAACCCGCATGAAATTAGCATTTATGAAGAAACGGAAAGCTCTGAACCAAAGAGGCAGGCTTGTCCGAATGTTGTAGTGATTGGAGTAGCCTACCCTGACGACGCTGGTCCTAAAGAAAACCGAGGCTCAATTTCTGAAGGGGGTCAAGACGAGGTTGCCGATGATGGCTGGGTACGACTAATTGAAAGCCCGTAGATTAGAACACCATTGAGGTTAAGACTGACTCAGACGAGAATGGTGGGGGTTGAATGAGTTCGGGAGAAGATTTAGAAGCAGGAACAGAGCACATTTCTCCAAGCAATTTGGAATATGATAACCATCGTTCCGAAGAAAATTTGCGTGACTTGACAGTTAGCGAATTGTTGCTAATAACAGTGCTCGTTAATCGAAGAAACTGATAAAAAGGTTGCAGTGTTGGGGTCAAAACGGCAACAATAACCGCAGGACAGGGAGATAGAAATTAAGAACGCCCGAGAAAAGAAAATTAAAAAAAAAATCTAGAGACAAACGACTATCGGTATCAGAGTCACAGAGATGTTTCTGGAATGACCTTGATGCTGATAAGGACTCTTTGTAGGTAAACAAATCAGAAGGTATACTGAAATTGTACTACTTTCAAAATGTAGAACGAAAGAATATAGAGCATATTTGCAAAAATATGCGAAGACATCAAAGCGAGGACGAATGCTTGAAAACAATGAATAACAAGAATGACTAAAAGAATGAAGACTGAGAAAAGTTGTGAAAGTATAAAAGGATGCACAACATGCTCTGTTTATAAGCAAAGATGAGCATAGCGACACTTGGCGGGTGTGTTGGCCAACAAAGTATATCACCGACATAGTAGACTGTTATCACTTAGCCTATTGTCATTGCGTACAAAAGAAATGTACAGAGGAAATGGCTGAAGTTGTGAATTTTAACAACATATCAAAAGAAAATAACAGAAAGGATAAAGACTTGCGATAAGCGCCAAAGGATGAATGTGACCAACTATAGAAATCGTGGACCTATGCAGAGTATAAGACCTGACGATGTACTACAGTTTGTGTGCACGAACCTCCATGGCCTTCTGCTATTGACCTCAGGTAATTTCACTTACATACATTGAAGCGCCAATAAAACTGGTATAAGCATGCGTATTCAAATACAGAGATCTGTTAATAGGCAGAATACGGCGCTGCGGTCGGCAACGCCTATATAAGACAACAAGTGTCTGGTGCAGTTGTTAGATCGATTACTGCTGCTACGAAGAGGTGTTAGAGTTGGTGCACGAGCGATAGGACACAGCATTTCCGAGGTAGCGGTCAAGTGGGGATTTTCCCGTACGATAATTTCACGAGTGTACGGAGAATATCAGGAATTCGATAAAAATCTCCGACATCGCTGCGGTCGGTAAAAGATCCTGCAAGAACGGGACCAACGACGACGGAAGAGAATCGTTCAACGTGACAGAAATGCAACCCCTCCGCAATTTGCTGCAGATTTCCATGCTGGGCCATCAACAAGTGTCAACGTGCGAAACATTCAACGAAACATCATCTACATGGGCTTTCAGAGCTGAGGGCTCACTCGTGTACCCTTGCTTACTGAACGACCTAAAGGTTTACGCCTAGACTGGGCCCGTCAACACCCACATCGGATTGTTGATGACTGCAAACATGTTACCTGATCGGACGAGTCTCGATTCAAATTGTATCGATCGGATGGACGTGTACTGGTAGGGAGACAACCTCATGAATCCATGGACGCTGCATGTCGTCAGGGGTTGAAGTTAGTGGAGGCTCTGTAATGGTATGAGGAGTGTTGGATTGATATGGAACCCCTGGTACGTCTAGATACGACTCTGACAAGTGACAAGTACGTAAGCATCGTGTCTGATCACCTGCATCGATTTATGTACACAATGCGACACCCCACACGGCCAGAATTATCACAGAGTGGCTGCAGAAACACTGAAACACTCTTCTGAGTTTAAACGCTTCCACTGGTCACCAAACTGCCCAGACATGAACATTATTGAGCATATCAGGGATGCCTTGCAACCTGCTGTTCAGAAGAAATCTCCACCCCCTCGTACTCTTACTGATTTATGGACAGCCCTGCATGCTGTCAATTCCCTCCAGCGCTACTTCAGGCATTAGTCGAGTCCATGTCACGTCGTGTTACGGCACTTCTGCGTGCTCGCGGGGGGCTACACGATATTGGGCAGGTGTTCCAGTTTTTTTGGCTATTCGCTACTGGAAGCAATTTCGAAGTTCATTAAGCTGTGCCGGACAAGAAAGGCGACAGCTAAAGCGGTTTATAACAAAAACATAAAGCGGTTGATAGCAAACTAGCAAACGATTACTATGTGCATATCGGCAAACGAAAAGCGATTTTGTCCGATAATGGGGCACAGTTTACTTTCAGGTTATGGAATAAAGATACGCAAATCAATGGGGTTGAAGTGATATGCACCTTGGTCTATTTCCCGACCAGATATCCAGCAGAACGATACATGCTTGAGCTGGAGTGTCTTTGCCGAACGTATTTTCACCACATTCACAGAGCGTGGGGCAAATACATACTCGATTTTGAAAAGACTATGAATGTCTCGTCGCACGATCTACAGGATTCACTCCGGAGAAAATCGTGTTAGTCCATAAGTCTTAAAGTTTGGTGGAAGGGGTAATTTATTTCCCTCCGTGAGTTGGTATTGACAATGACGTGAAGAATGAACGTTTGTGAATGCACGGATTGCTGATTTTGCAATTGGCCACCTCGTTCTCGTTAAAGCGAATGAGACATCTAGCGAGACTGATAATGAGATTTCAAGATTTAAATTCATAAGATTATTAGTATACCTCATAATAACGCTTACTAATTCTGCAAAGCTGTTAGGCGTGCGTAACATTGGTGACTTGAAATTGTTTCATTCAAGAACTGATCTGAGAAAGAATTTCCAGTAAAAATACTTAATTATTATCGTAATTGTTTAAAAATTTGCTCCTAATTTATTTCTTGGATCAGAAGGTCATCAACGAATTTGCAAAAACTGTAACGAGAGATGTAACTTACGGAGTAAATGTTCTGAAAGCAACTGAAACGAAAGAAAAACCCAAGCCATGGACAATGTACACCACTGGCCATTAAAATTGCTACACCAAGAGGAAATGCAGATGATAAACGGGTATTCATTGGTCAAATATATTATACTAGAACTGACGTGTGATTACATTTTCACGCAATATGGGTACATAGATCTTGAGAAATCAGTACCCAGAACAACCACCTCAGGCCGTAATAACGGCCTCGATACGTCTGAGCATTGAATGAAACAGAGCTTGGTTGGCGTGTACAGGTACAGCTGCCCATGCAGCTTCAACATGATACCACAGTTCATCAAGAGCAGTGACTGGCGTATTGTGACCAGCCAGTTGCTCGGCCACCATTGACCAGACGTTTTCAATTGGTGAGAGATCTGTAGAATACACGCTACCAATGTGCGTTTACCACAATGTCGTCAAACACGGATGCGACCATCATGATGCTGTAAACAGAACCTGGATTCATCCGAAAAAGTGACGTTTTGCCATTCGTGCACCCAGGTTCGTCGTTGAGTACACCATCGCAGGCCCTCCTGTCTGTGATGCAGCGTCAAGGGTAACCGCAGCCATGGTCTCCGAGCTGATAGTCCATGCTGCTGCAAACTTCGGCGAACTGTTGGTGCAGATGGTTGTTGTCTTGCAAACGTCCCCATCTGTTGACTCAGGGATCGAGACGTGGCTGCACGATACGTTACAGCCATGCGGATAAGATGCCTGGGCCGTTGGGATCCAGCACGGCGTTCCGTATTACTCTCCTGAACCCACCGATTCCATATTCTGCTAACAGTCATTGGATCTCGACCTACGCGAGCAGCAAGTTCGCGATGGGATGAACCGCAATCGCTATATTCTACAAACCGACCTTTATCAATGTCGGAAATGTGATAGTACGCGTTTATCCTCCTTACACGAGGCATCACAACAACGTTTCACCAGGCAACGCTGGTCAACTGCTGTTTGTGTATGAGAAATTGGTTGGAAACATTCCTCATGTCAGCACGATGTAGGTGTCGTCGCCGGCGCTAACCTTGTGTCAATGCTCTGTAAAGCTAATCATTTGCATATCACAGCATCTTCTTCCTGTCGGTTAAATTTCGCGTCTGTAGGATGTCATCTTCGTGTTGTAGCAATTTTAATGGCCAGTAGTATATACAAACGTCACTATGGTAAATGTCTTATTTGTAAATTTTTATATAACATGTTGTAAAAAATTCTTTTACACCATGTATTATGTAAGTCTATAGCGATGTATAAGTTTCAGGTCTACGTATGCGTGTGAATATCTTCTATGATGTGAATATAAGAACTACTTGAGATTATTCGGACGTGAGTTTTCGAAGAATGCGAGGTAGGTGGACGTTCTGTAATGCCACTGCACAAACAAATAGAGAGATCAAGCGTGCCTCTGTGGGACAAGAAAAAATGCGATCTCTGGACTGATCCTCTGCAGGCTCTTAGAACTCTGCGGGGTTCTTTCGTAACTACGCGTGTGGAATTCGACGTTTTTCTTTTCAGCCTAATAATTGTAAAACTTTGATGTATCTGATATCTTGCTTCTTATACTTTTAATTATTCGTTCGTGTACCTTTACTATGGTTCTTATGTTTCGTTGTACTGTACGGACATGAAATGTTCGTAACGCATGAACCATTTCAAACGTACTCATTTTTTGACAGATGTAATTTTGTTATTTAAAATATGTTATGGTACACTATGATGTTTTGAGTTATAATGACGTAGTGTTATAATGCTAATTAATGTGATAATTAATGAGAAGCGTAATGATTGATTAAATAATGTATGTAGACAAAACTGAATGCATTTGCGTATCTGCATTTCCGTTTGTATTTCTTCGGACAATCCCTGATTCTGTTTCCCTTGAGGAAGAAACTCATAGAATGTGGGGCACATGTAGAACCGAAAATGCAGATCAAATGCCTTCTGCACCATCCAAAAGTTTTCGCCGCTTAATATCTAGTGATAAATCGTAATAAAAATGCTAATTCTGAGCTTTATTACAGAACAGTGCATTTATTTGTGAACGTATATAATTGATCGTAATTATAATGTAAATACTGTAAACTGTTAAGTAATGGACAAGCGAACCGTGCTTAAATATATCGATAGCAACGCCGAAGTGGCAGTAGCTGCGCCGTTGTTCACCTTTGCGTATGGAGATTGTCGCGCTGAGAGCAGAGAGGAGGCGCTACAGCTCGGTTGTGTCTTGAAAGAGTGCGACAGCGTGTGATG
This sequence comes from Schistocerca americana, assembly GCF_021461395.2. Lineage (NCBI taxonomy): Eukaryota > Metazoa > Arthropoda > Insecta > Orthoptera > Acrididae > Schistocerca > Schistocerca americana. Next base: position 453,251,643 of record NC_060122.1, read on the forward strand.
AGCGCTCCCGCAGACGCGCTATGGAGTTACGATCGCGCACCCAATTTGTTAACTAGCGAGTGTTGAGAGCATGGTAGGAGTGGACCGGCGGAGGAAGCTACAGTTCGAAGTATTGCCTGTCCCATAATTACCCGTGGCTCTGGAGACGACTCGTGGTTGTCAACCAGCAACGACAGCAACAGCTCAGCATTGTCGTCAACTACATTCTTCGTCAGCTACAAAATCGTAAGACTGTTAACTGACAGGGTACAATTAATACTGTACAGGCATTACCCAGTGGAATTTCTTTAACAGACTTTAATGACTAACTTCCTTGAATAATAACCGGCAGTAATTAAACCCTGTAGGGCACCTGTGTTGTCATTGTCTTCAGACATTATTACCAAGCAGGATTCCTTTCCTTTCCATGCAATCACCGAGTGACGTAAACTTATGAAAATTAATTAACTCTTTAGTGCCAGTTTTGCTTGTTTGCTAATGACCAGTTTCAGTCTAAATTTTTCTGCCTCAGTAACTGCTCATTCTTGTATTGCGTAACAGGGGCTTAATTGATTAGCAGTTTTGAGTATTAACTTCACTCACTTAAAGTAACGTAAAATTTCACTGACAAAACTAATAACAAAAGATAAAGCACAAATTAAGAGAGCGCATTTTCACTTATTCTGTATTCAGCTTAGCGAGCGATTTCTGCTGGCTTGGTAGGAATTTTATTGTTTTTATGTTAAAAGTAAATCAGTTGCTCTTTTGCTAAAAGTAAATTCAGTTCAATCTCTCAATAATTAAAATTTTCCAAAGTTTGCAATTCGTTTTGCTGAGGTTACTGAAACTCATTTATTATGTAACAAAGTTTCAGTTTCTGTCTGTCATTTCTTTAACCACCAACTTTATTTAACTTTGCTTTCAAAATGTAGTATTTCAGATTAGGTGACTGCAAACTCATAGATTTCTGATTCATTTATTTTCTCGTAATCTGTGTTGTTGTGGATAAGCGTGACAACCTTCTGTCGCCACGCCAGTGATGATTTGCTTAATTTTCTTGTTTTGTATCTGGTGGAGCAGAGACGGTGTGGTGTACTAGTTCTACGAACTGCTTCCCTGAGGATGTAACCATCACTGCTGATATTTATTGTCAAAAACTGAGACGTCCTGCAGACGCAGTCCAAGAACAGCGACCAGGAAGGCTGCGTGAGGGATTGCCACACCACGATAACGCCCAACTGCACTCTGCTAAACTGACAAAAAGACTACGCAGGAGTTGGGTTGGCAAGTCATTCCTGACCCTCGTTATTCACCCGATCTTTCGCCCTCAGATTTTTGCAACTTTTCCGCTGTTTATCGAACCCCCTTCAAGGAAGTTTCTTTACGGATGAAAATGAGCTCCGAATATTGTTCGACGAGTTCTTCGCTTCAAAGCACGTGAATTCTACAGTCGCGAAATGGAAAAGTTAGCTCAGCGTGAGCGGACTGTTGTAAATAGTGAAGGAAAATACACTATTGATGGCTAAAGTCTCTGTTATGTGTATCTGCTCTGGTTATTAAACTCATAGGAAATCACTACGAGCTAATGCAGCAACCCATAACTAAATGAATAAATGAGAAGTTATCAAAATTAATCATTCTGTAGTCAAACCGCGGCAGCCCGCCCGGTTGGCCATGCGGTCTAACGCATGTTGATCCGAACGACAGACATACTAGCACTCCGACCGACAGACAGACATTAACTGCCTCACAAAATCGGACGAGAGACAGACTAGCAAGCTGGGGACGAGAGACTGACCCAGACTGACTGACCAACTGGCGAGCTCATAGCGCGCCTTAAATGCACGTGAACAGGCTACCTTTTCCCTTTCCCACCAGAGGGAGACACCAAAGCTGCGATTGCCACAGCTGCGCCACCGCCAGAAACGGAGGGCGATTGCTTCACACTACGCGCTGTGGCGCGCTCTTCAAAACAGCAATTTTTACCACGGCTCAGTTCGGTGTGGGGCGGCCGAGAGGTGAAGTGGACTGCGGTAGTCGTCGTGGGATTGCGGACCACTGCGGTTGCGGCGGGGACGGAGCCTCTCCCCCGTTTCTAGGTCCCCGGTTAACATAACATAAACCGTGGCAGCTGGACCAGGATATGATTTCGTCTCCTCTCGAAATGGTGACCAGTACGCCATTGTTTCAGTGGAGGCTTCGGAGGCCAAAGCGTCGCGCACTGTGCAGGTATGAGTGAGCCTGCCAAGACACGGAGACGTCCCCAGCGGCAGCACGCGTGCGTGTCGATTGTGATGCGAGCGGGGCGCGAGTGAAACAGCGCGAGGCGAGGCGAGCGGCCCCTCACCTGGCCGCTGAAGGCCGTTCGTTGTCCACGGGTGAGGGCGGGCCTCCTGCCACCGGCCAGCGCGATGCATACCGCGTCCACTGGGGGCGGAGCCGGCCGCCCGTCCCCAATTCCCGCTGTGCGGCGCTCGCAGTCAGCTCGGGTCGCGCGTCTGCCTCGTGACGCACTTCAGCGGTCCTCCCGTCCTACCGTACCCTTGAAAAGAGCCTCTCACAACACCACCGTTCTCACGTACTGCTAAGGCCTTCGACGTTATTTGGTTACCACCGCTCTCGTTCTTGACCTACATAAATGACTTTCCCTGAACGCAGGTGCTTTGATCAAACACTGTGATGTTTGCTGTTGGCACAAAGGCACTGATAAAGGGCCCAAACACCTCCACGCCAGGTACCACCAGGAGCTTAGCAGAACAGAATTAAAATCGGTTCAAAGCAACCAGCATAATTCTTAATCTTACAAGCACTCGCCGACGGCCTTACCGCGGTGGTAAAACCGGGTCCCGTCAGATCACCAGAGTTAAGCGCTGTCTGGCTGGGCTAGAACTTGGATCTGTAACCTTCGGGGTCTGCTGAGCGCTCTTGGCAAGCGGGATGCAATCAGCCCTCGTGAGGTATTTGACCGAGAAGGAGCGGCTCCGGCCACGAAAACAGACAACAGCCGAGAGAGCGGCGTCCTGGCCACATGCGTCTCCATATACACATTCAACGATGCCTATCGGCTTAGGATGACGTGGTGGTCAGTCGGTACCTTTCGAGGCCTGTTCGAATGGGGTTACAAGGACTCATATTACGCAGTTCCCAACACGTAAAGATGTCGTGCACGTGCCGTAAATACAGACGCTTTTTAAGTTATCAGTGTGTACATAAAGTCTGGGAACACTTTCAACTATTTATTGCACAAGAACTAAACAATGTACAGATGTTATGCATATTGCAATTTGAACAGAAACTCTTAAAGTTTTTTTACAAACATTCGATATGCGAACCATGAGTGACCCGGCAGACGTCAATACGGTAATCGAACTCTTGTCATACCCTGCCCAGCATGGCATCGTCGACTGTGGCAATCACTTCCCGTATTCTCTCCCCTGCTACATCACGTGGTAGAGGCGGTAAATACACCAGATCTTTAATGTGTCCCCACAGAAAAAAGGCACACAGCTGAAGCACACTTGTTTTTGTCGAACTCCAACACGAAGAAAGCTCACTCCGCACCTGAACTCGCCATGTATTCGACTAGGGCAGACTATCGGCAAATTGCCAAACTACGCTGTGGCGTCATACATGAAAAAAAAAACTTTCAGTGTTTCTCTTCAGAATGGCATATGTATGATAACTGTACAATGTTTGGTTCTTGTGCAATAGATAATTGAAAGTGTTCCCGGAATGTACATATATGTGTGTGTTGCACATCTCCTCTTTCTACCAAACTTGGGTACACATATCCCTTACTATCAGGCAACAGTCACTGTACAAGTAAAAACCAACCACCAATCATAGATCAGAGATATTACGCCATAAACAATAGATGCGTGGAAAATTGCCGCATCATGAATGACATTTAAATTTATTGCTCCTTTACTACTAACTCTGTTCGCAATAAATTTCGCAGACATTATGCACATTTGCCGCTGAATGTACACATAAAATTATATCATTTTATGAGACATATATCAGGATATATGACGTCATAATCACTGAGATGCTTCAAAAACTGTCGCATCATGAGCGAAGTTTAAATTTATTGCTGAATGAACCTACACTAAATAGCAAAAGAAAGTGGTACACCTGCCTAACATCGTTTTGGGTTCCCGCCATCACGCAGAAGTGACGGCACACCACGTGCCATGGACTCGACTAATGTCTGAAGTAGTGCTGGAAGTAACTGACACCATCAATCATGCAGGGCTGTCCATAAATCCGTAAAGGTACGAGGGGGTGGAGATCTCTTCTGAATAACACGTTACAAGGCATCCCTGATATGCTCAATAATGTTCATGTCTGGGGAGACTGGTGGCCAGCGGAAGTGTTTAAACTCAGAACTCTGCAGCCACTCTGTGACAATTCTGGACGTGTGGAGTGCAGCATTGTCCTGCTGGAATTGTCCAAGTCCGTCGGAATGCACAGCGGACATAAATGGATGCTAGTCATCAGAAACGATGCTTACGTACGTGTCACCTGTCAGACTCGTATCTAGTCGTTCCAGGCGTCCCATACCGATGCAACTGCACACGCCCCTCACCATTACACAGCCTCAACCAGCTTCAACAGTTCTCTGCTGACATGCAGGGGCCATGGATTCATGAGGCTGTTTCCCTACACGTCCATCCGATCGATACAATTTGAAACGAGACCCGTCCAACCAGTCAACATGTTTCCAGTTTTCAAAAGTCGAATGTCGGTGTTGAAGGGCCCTCGTAAGGCGTAAAGCTTTGTGTCGTGCAGTCATTAAGGGTACACGAGTGGGCCTTCGGCTCTGAAAGCCCATATATATTATTTTTCGTTGAATGGTTCGCTCTCTGACACTTGTTGATGGCCCAGCGTGGAAATCTGCAGCAATTTTCGGAAGGGTTGCACTTCTGTCACGTTAAACGATTCTCTTCAGTTGTCGTTGGTCTCTTTCTCGCAGGATCATTTTCCGGTCGCAGCGATGTTGGAGATTTGATGTTTTACCGGATTCCTCCTATACATGGTACACTCGTTAAATGGTCGCACGGGAAAATCCCCACTTCATCGCTACGCACGGAGATGCTGTGTCCTGTCGCTCGTGCACCGACTATAACACCACGTTCAAACTCACTTAAATTTGATAACCTTCCTTTATAGCAGCGGTAACAGATCTAACAATTGTGCCAGACACTTGTTGTGTTATACAGGCGTTGCCGACCGCAGCGCTGTTTTCTGCTTGTTTACATATATCTGTATTTGAATACGCATGCCTATACCAGTTTCCTTGGCGCTTCAGTGTATATCATTGTACGACACATAATTCAAGAGATATTATGTCATAAATACTGAGACGCGTGAAAAAATGCCGTATCATGCATGAAATTGTTTACTATTGAGACATTCCTACAGCCGAGTCAACTGGCAGCGCTTTTGACGTGATTCAATTGCCAAGCGCAGACGGCTGCAGGCGAAAACAATAAAGAGGTCTGTAGAGCAATGAAGAGGTGTTGCCACAGAGACGTTACAAAATCGCGTTGTCCACTGGCGAAGCGATGGTGATGATGATTATGATGTTAGGTTTGTGGAGCGCTAAACTGCGCAGTCATCAGCGCCCGTACAAATTCCCAACATTTTCTCAGTCCGAACTAGCCACTTTCATGAATGATGATGAAATGAGGAGGACAGCACAAACACCTAGTCATCTCGAGGCAGGTGTAAATCCCTGACCCCGCCGGGAATCGTACCCGGGACCCCGTGCTCGGGAAGCGTGAACGCAACAGCGAGGACAGGCGAAGCGACTGCGCGCAGCATACTGAAACTGTCTGGTATAGTGTAACTATACGTTTGTACATCATGCATATTCATTTTCACAACAGTTTCATAATTTCAGAAGTGTTTAAAGAATACATAGAAACGAAATTTTTCAGTGTTAGACTACAAACACAGTTATTTTTTGATTCGTTTATAACAGAAAACTGGAGAAATGAATACTTGGATAGTGCCCGGTTTGTCAGCTAGCGCCGGCCGATGTGGCCGAGCGGTTCTAGGCGCTGCAGTCTTGAACCGCGCGACCACTACGGTCGCAGGTTCGAATCCTGCCTCGGGCATGGATGTGTGTGATGTCCTTAGGTTAGTTATGTTTAATTAGTTCTAAGTTCTAGGGGACTGATGACCTTCGATGTTAAGTCCCGTAGTGCTCAGAGCTATTTGAAGCATTTTTTGTCAGCTAGTATTCTAAAAACGTAAACATCACTCATGGATTGGGCCTTAGGCATGCCACGACAGCTGTCTACAAAGTACTGCGAGGAGTGATTGTGATCGTGGAGCATCTGATGAGCATGTCGTCAACATGTTCAGCTGTTGTTATTGATAGTAGATGAATGATGGTGATGCCGCTACTTCTTATTCAAACAGTTCGTCATTTGGTCGTTCGAGGCTTAATAGATCCCATTATATATCTTCCTACCTCGAGGTTCGAGGAAGTACCGGGAATCGAACCAAGTTGTTCCACACCGACAGTAACGACGCGAACAATTCGACCATGTAGGCAGTCAAGTTCTACTCTATACTGGATGCCATTAATGAATGACATGTTCGTTAACACCCCAACAGCTGCTATTTATGCTTTTTTCTGCCATTAGTTTGGTTAATGGTCATTATCTGGCACAAAATGGTCTAACATCACCGCACGAGTGGTTTTGTTTGTTATAAAATAATATTTGCTGCTGGCATTTACGATTTTCCTTTATTTATTTTATGCACGATGGGTGTCGGGAAATAAATTCCATTGTCAAGTGTAATTTTCGTGTATGACGTCCTTTAGAGACGTGATGTTTCCGATGTGTAATTCCATGCATTATTCTTGCATTTACACTGTAATAGAAATTCTCACTTTTCTTCAGTTACTGAAATGTCTTTCTCTATAGATAATCGCGAATTTGGAAATAAGTTTTACTTACAAATCTTTGGTTGTCTTCTTATGCAGGAACTCACGTACGTGATACTGTACATCACTTACGTGAAATTTGAACTTGATAACGGAAATTTAATATCACAGCAAATATAATTTTATAACAAGCTTAACCATTATTTTTACTTTCACAGGCTTTCAGCACTGTTTATAATGGATAAAATAAAAGTAAGAGCGCGATAGTAATGAAAAAATGTGGGAACATGATTATTATAACTGGGTGCAAAGTCACAGTCATTACACAAATGTACCTATGACAATTTTGCTGTTGGTGTATGTTGACTTTGATCTGATGTTATAACACCAGATGCACACACTGAGTCAGTATGAGTTCTCACCGCAGCTGTTGCTGTACTCGCACCGTGTCATACAGCACACTCAAGATGTTTTTACGCAATGAAGCAAAACGTTTCCTCGTCATTACACGTGCCTTTCTCGTACTGAATAATAGAGTGCATCTGAGAATATAATGCAAGCTTAAAGCCATACGTACAGACTTAAACATTCTCGTAGGTACATTAGTATGATGACTGTGATTCTGCACACAATTGTAGCTACTACGTCACCACATGTTTTCCTTAGTATGATGCTGCGTAGACAGTATAGTAGTGTGTATCTGAGATGTCAGCCCCAGTGACTACCACGTGGGGCACGCGGATTCAGTTCCTAGAACCGAGCAATATTTTTCGTTAGTGGCAGGACTTCAATGGGTTCACGCCGACTTGTGGAAACAGTTGAGGCTCCGCGCAAGACAGAGAGGTGCGCCATCCGCACAACAATCCAGTGACGTGTGTTGACGCCCTAGGCTGGGCAGAAGATGACTGCGATTAGACAGTAGCGCTAGGTTCATGAGATTCTATTTCGGAGCCACTAACAACAAGTGAACAAATAAACTCTGTGTACTTCACAGTGATTATTAATGCCACGTCGTAGGTATAAGTTTGGCTCTGTGATTCGGTCAGTCATACACCTTAATAAGTAAATTCCGTCAGAAAGGAAAGCCTTAAGAGTGTAGAACGAGTCTTAGTTCTGTTGTCATTCCTATTTGATAAGGACTCCAAATACTGCATCAATACTCCGTAATTGGTCGCTCTAGTGTGTTGTACGCTACTTCCTTTACAGTTGAATAGCATTCTCCCAGAAACCCTTCCAACAAACCTAACCTTCCATAACACGTGAGTGAGGGTTTTTCAGGTCACAGACAATGTGAAGAATTGGCAGGCGCCAGTCGCTAGCAATAGCCAATGACAGAAAGAACAGACATGCGATTAGGGAACCAATGAAACATGCTGAACAACTGGCACCTCACACAGATATAAACACGACAATATAGACCTCGGAACGGCGAATTTACAATATGCAACTGCAATTGTTTTAAATGATTACATATTGGCCAGAGATTATACAGGGTGATTCAAAAAGAATACCACAACTTTAAAAATGTGTATTTAATGAAAGAAACATAATATAACCTTCTGTTATACATCATTACAAAGAGTATTTAAAAAGGTTTTTTTTCACTCAAAAACAAGTTCAGAGATGTTCAATATGGCCCCCTCCAGACACACGAGCAATATCAACCCGATACTCCAACTCGTTCCACACTCTCTGTAGCATATCAGGCGTAACAGTGTGGATAGCTGCTGCTGTTATTTCTCGTTTCAAATCATCAGTGGTGGCTGGGAGAGGTGGCCGAAACACCATATCTTTAACATACCCCCATAAGAAAAAATCGCAGGGGGTAAGATCAGGGCTTCTTGGAGGCCAGTGATGAAGTGCTCTGTCACGGGCTGCCTGGCGGCCGATCCATCGCCTCGGGTAGTTGACTTTCAGGTAGTTACAGACAGATAAGTGCCAATGTGGTGGCGCTCCATCCTGGTGAAATATGAATTGTTGTGCTTCTTGTTCGAGCTGAGGGAACAGCCAATTCTCTAACATCTCCAGATACTGTAGTCCAGTTACAGTAGCACCTTCGAAGAAAAAGGGACCAAAAACTTTATTGGCTGAAATGGCACAAACACCCATTCTCTGTAAACTGTTTATACCAACGTTTAATACACCACCTATCAGGAGGTTTAACACCATACTTCGTTCGAAATGCACGCTGAACAACTGTCGTCGATTCACTTCTGCCGTACTCAATAACACAAAAAGCTTTCTGTTGAGCGGTCGCCATCTTAGCATCAACTGACGCTGACGCCTAGTCAACAGCGCCTCAAGCGAACAAATGTACAACTAAATGAAACTTTATAGCTCCCTTAATTCACCGACAGATAGTGCTTAGCTCTGCCTCTTGTCGTTGCAGAGTTTTAAATTCCTAAAGTTGCGGTATTCTTTTTGAATCACCCTGTATTTTAATGGCTGTTGCAAGTCGAAGTTGGATGATGACACCGCGGTTTCTTGAAGTTATTTTCTCTGTTATACATTTTTTCCACATATTAACCACGTTTCCTTCTTTCACTGTCAATGGATTCGATGAATTACCAATCATGATTGTTCTGTCTCATTGTGTAGTCGACAACATTTAGAAATGCGATCGCTCCAAAAGAACAACTTCTCATAATCTCATAAAAACTTTTAATATTGCATTTTGCCAGTTTGCTACAATAATAGTGCATTACTTGTTATGTTGCACGAATTTATTTATAATTGAAAACGTCTCGACGTTGTCCCTCAGTATCAGTTAGGTGAAAGTCATATATTTTAACCACCCTCCAAGTGTGTTATTTGAACAATCAATTAAGCAGCATAGAAATAATGGAGGAAACTATCTGTGTAATTTTAATAAGAGCACAATTTCATGATTGCTAAGGTCTGGTTTAAGAATCTCGAAAGAAGATGCTACACGCTGAACAGTCCTGGAGACACCAGAAGTTTTCAGACTCATTACATAATGGTATGACAGAGTTTTCGAAACCAGATTTTAAACAGCAAAACATTTCAATAACTTAATAGTTATAAACCGCAGATTGAAACGGGAAAAATTACGAAAAAGGTGGGTAATTAAGAAGTTGTGACCTGGGTAAGTTAAAGGTACCAGTGATCATCGAGAGTCTTAGAGGAAGTATTACGTCACGATTGACTGAAACAGGGAAAAGGGATAAATCTACAGAATACAAGACGAGTAAGAAGTCGCTTTGAGAGATGGTACAATGAAGACAGCTGAGGATCAAACTGACAAAAAGACAGGGTGCAGTAGAAACCAATGGAAAGCAAGAATGGCCGGGGGAAAAGTGCAACGTTGTAGAAGCAGGTTTGAGTAACGAAAAGATAGTTGCCGCCAAAAGGAAAATAAATAAAATAGAATAAAATGAAGTTTGGAGAAAAATGAAGCAGCTCCATTAATTACAAGAGCACATGTGGTAAGCCATAACTAAGTAAGAAAGGAAGTCTGGAAGGCGGAAGGAATAGACACAGCGGGGGGGGAGGCGAATTCGGATTCGAGACAATGTTAAATTCCCGAGAAATGTCACGCGAGACCATACTAACCCTACGACTCATCTTGGAGGGTAGACTGAGAAAGGACAAGCTTACGTTTATAGGTTTTCTAAACACGGAGAAAGCTTTCGACAGTGTTGACTGGGATACACTATTTTAAATAATGAGGGGTAACAACGTAAGAATACAGGGAGCGAAACGTTATCTAAAAAAAACCAGACTGCAGTTACTAGTCAAAGAACATAAAAGGACAAGCAGTAACTAAGAGGGTAGTGCTACAGAGTTACAACCAATCCTCATGTTGTTCTATGGGCACATGGAGCATCAGTAAGGAAAATGAAGAAGAAATTTGAAGAAAAGAGTTTAAGTTCATGGAGTGGAAATAAAATTTGGAAGTTTGTCAGTGATATTGTAATTGTGTCAAAGGCGGTAGAAGACATGAGAAATTAGTTTAGTAGAGCAGATATCGTCTTGAAAAGAGATTGTAAAATGAACATAAATAAAAGTTGAATCAGGGTAACTTAGTGTAGTCGAATTAAAAGAAGGAATTAGAGAAGTAAATATGTTATTAAGAGTAGTAGACGAGTTTTGCCCTTTGAGTATCAAAATAACTGACAATGGCAATAGTAAGAAATAAAATTTCTGCAAAAGAACTATATGTTAACATCTAATACAAACTTAAGTATTGGGAAGTATTTCCTGGAGCGATTTGTCTGGATTATTGCCTTGTACGGAACTGAAACATGGACGAGAAACAGTTCGGCCAAGACGAGAATAGAAGCCTTTTAAATGCGGTGCTCTATTATAATGCTGACGATTATATGGGTGATTAATATGACCAATGAAGAGGTACTGTATAGAATAGGGAAGAAAATAATTTTATGATACAACTTGACTAAAAGAAGAGTTCGATTGATAGGACACACCCTGAAGCATCAGGTAAACGTCAGTTTGATAATGGAGGCAAGTGTATTGGTAAAAAATTGTAGAGGGAGATAAAGCCTTGACAAAAAGTAAGCAGGTTCAAAAATATGTACGTTGTGGTAGTCGTGAAGAGATGACGAGGGTTCTCACGTAATAGACTGGGGTGTAGCACTGCATCAGGCCTTCGGGCTAAAGACCACAACAAACAAATAATGAGACGAATTGTCGTTTTGGTTAATGCAACCTAAAGCAAGTAAAAATATCTAGGTCAGTTGCGTGTTTCTCGCCAGAAGGTTTATTTAATATAGGCTGTAGCACATACCAGAATGAAAATTCCCACTCTGCAGCGGAGTTTACCTCAATATGAAACTTCCTGTTTTATAGTACATACCACTTGTATGCATTATATTCATCTCTGTTACCTACTGACAGCCTTATGCTGCGATAAGGTTTACAATTTGCAATACAATTTACTTGGTGTTGGCGACTCTACAAGTTTTGACTTTTTCCGTAAGACTTTTGAAACTCTGTCAACTATCATCAATTCCGTTCTGAACCAACAGATCAATGACTGGTTACGTAATCTCAATGACTTTCGAATCAACTAGCAGTTCTCAAATTGTGTCGGTATCGTAAATGCAGTTTGACGATGCTGTTATATGTGTTGGGTAGAGAGGAGATTTTTCCCCTGACTCCAAATATCGTGAGACCATATGCAGGCCGATTAAGGATGCACAAATTTCGTACGAAACTATTTTTAATTACTGTGTCTCGGGCAAGCAAGTTAATCAAGAATTGATAATTGGGTTACAACAATTAAAGTGAAAATGGTAAATTAACACTACTGTGGCCCTGTGTAACTACTTGAAAGACTGGGCTGAGTGATAACATCTAGTATGAAGCATTGTTCGCCAGAGCTTCTGGATGTTAAATAAAATGTACATTATATTACATTGGCGCCAAGGTGTTTCACAGGAATATCTGATACGGAATGAATGATATTTCGGTAAAACAAATTGAACTAGAGTATCAGATGCTGTATTTCCTTTATAAAGCGACTACCTCACTTGAAATGCTGAAAAGACTAGTTGGTTAGGTGATGTCATTACGGAATATATTCAGATTGAAGCGACCAATAAAAATTTGTACCAAGGCAGGGATTCGAACCCAGATCTCCTGGCCTCTACGCTGCCATGGCACAGGGAGTATCCAAAACTTCATGGACTACCCTAGCATGCCTCCCTCCTCAATCCAAATTTCAATTCACTTGGTATTCCCCTAAACTCGAACATGATTGCAGAGACTATTTAGGTGTATTGGAATAGCACCTCAACATCGGGCAAAATGGAGGATCCTTCCTGAAACGCAGCCATATGCACTTTAATCAAATGAAACTATGTGGTACCAGAGACATCTATGATGTATATACGCAGAATGAAGCGACAAATGAAAATTTGTTCAAAGGCCAGGATTCGAACCCAGGTCTCCTGCTCACTAGGCAGATGTGTTAACCATCCTGGCACAGTGGCTGTGCACAACTGCATGGACTACTGCAGCCTCGAATTCAGGTGGAATACCAAGCGGTGGGAATTTCGATTGCGCGAGAATCAGGAATCTCAAAAACATCGGTGTTGAGAATACTACATCAACATCGATTGCACCCGTACCATATTTCTATGCACCAGGAATTGCATGGCGACGACTTTGAACGTCGTGTACAGTTCTGCCACTGGGCACAAGAGAAATTACGGGACGATGACAGGTTTTTTGCACGCGTTCTACTATTTAGCGACGAAGCCTCATACAACAACAGCGGTAACGCAAGCCGGCATAATATGCACTATTGGGCAACGGAAAATCGACAATGGCTGCGACAAGTGGAACATCAGCGACCTTGGCGGGTTAAAGTATGGTGCGGCATTACGGGAGGAAGGATAATTGGCCCCCATTTTATCGACGGCAATCTAAATGGTGCAATGTATGCTGATTTCCTACGTAATGTTCTACCTATGTTACTACAAGATGTTTCACTGCATGACAGAATGGCAATGTACTTCCAACATGATGGATGTCCGGCACATAGCTCGCGTGCGGTTGAAGCGGTATTGAATAGCATATTTCATGACAGGTGGATTGGTCGTCGAAGCACCATACCATGGCCCGCACGTTCAGCGGGTCTGACGTCCCCGTATTTCTTTCTGTGAGGAAAGTTGAAGGGTATTTGCTATCGTGATCCACCGACAACGCCTGACAACATGCGTCAGCGCATTGTCAATGCACGTGGAACTTCACGGAAGGCGAACTAGTCGCTGTTGAGAGGAGTGTCATTACACGTATTGCCAAACGCATTGAGGTTGACGGACATCATTTTGAGCATTTATTGGATTAATGTGGTATTTACAGGTAATCACGCTGTAACAGTATGCGTTCTCAGAAATGATAACTTCACAAAGGTACATGTATCACATTGGAACAACCGAAATAAAGTGTTCAAACGCACCTACTTTGTGTATTTTAATTTAAAAAAACTACCTGTTACCAAGCGTCTAAAATTGTGAGCCATAAGTTTGTGACTATTACAGCGCCATCTATCACAAAGTGAAAAAAGTGGTCCAACTAAAACATTCATATTTATTTACGTACTACACGAATATGTAATAAAAAATGGGGTTCCTATTTTCAAAAAACGCACTTGATACCCGTTTGACCTATGGCAGCGCCACTAGCGGGCCAACCATAGCGCTACCTGGTTTCCCCATTCAAGCTAGACAAGTTTCGTTGTTTGTAGTTTTTTCATTTGACGCTTATTTCGTGGGATATTTGGCCCAGTCACGATCAGTGGACCACCCTGTATACGCAGACTCAAGCGACGAATGAAAATTTGTTCAAAGGCCAGGATTCGAACCCAGGTCTCCTGCTCACTGGGCAGATGTGTTAACCATCCTGCCACAGTGGCTGTGCACAACTGCATGGACTACTGCAACCACGAATTTCGGGTGAATACCAAGGGGTAGGTTGTGGCATGGATGGGAATTTAGATTGAGGAGGGAGGCATGCTAGGGTAGCCTTGGCCACTGTGCCAGGGTGGTTTACTGGTTGGCACATCTGCCTTAATGAGTAGGAGACGTGGGTTCGAGTCCCAGTCATGGTACGAATTTATATTCTTCGCTTCAGTCTGCATATACACTTCATAGATGTTTGAGACTTGAAAAGATCTGTGGAACCAAGTAATATCACTTGATTGTTGTATTTAGCTATGAAATCATCTAAAGGTTGACAACAATGGACCTACTGAAACATATAGTTACTTAGCATATTCTAGCTTCAAAAAATGGTTCAAATGGCTCTGAGCATTATGAGACTTAACATCTGTGGTCATCAGTCCCCTAAAACTTAGAACTACTTAAACCTAACTAACCTAAGGACATCACAGACATCCATGCCCGAGGCGGGATTCGAACCTGCGACCGTAGCAGTCGCGCGGTTCCGAACTGAGCGCCTAGAACCGCTAGACCACCACGGCCGGCTACGATGAATAAGGAAAACAAATCCAGTCCATCTTCAAGCGAAGATATGAGGCTATAAGATGCAAGAAAATCTATATTTTTAACGAATAGTTTTCTTAGAACAATATGAGAAATCTTTCGTCGCAGATGGTGTGTCTACTCGAGACTTTCATCGAGAATATATATCACAGCTGTGGGAACATCACGACCAGCACGTTCAGTGACTGCCAGCGTGAAGTTCCTTCACATCAAGCGGAAAAGTTCGACAGGGGCAATCTGTGATTGCTGTGTTCGGATGAGGGCTGAGTTGGCATCCCTTCGCTCACAGCTGCAAGCGGCGCTGACTTCGGTCACGCAGCTTGAGGCTGTTGCCAATGGGCACCACAGTGGGGAGCCGGACTTGGGTATCACGGGGATGTCAACCTCGTCCCGTCTGTCCCCAGATCGGTCTGCCGCTGTGGTTGCCCCGGTTGTTGCCCGCAGTGGGGCCGAGCCCTCGCCTGTGGTTGATTGGGAGGTCGTTCCAAGGCGTGGCAGGCAGCGAAAAACGTCCCCGGAGGCTGATCAGAAAGCCTCCCCGGTGCGTCTGACAAACAGGTTTCGGGCACTGTCTCTGGCTGACCCAGATGCAGCTGCCTGCCCTGTTTCAGAGGATGATTCTCAGTCTTCAAGGTCCGGGCAATCACAGAGGGTGGGCTTATTGGTAGTTGGGAGCTCCAATGTTAGGCGCGTAATGGGGCCCCTTAGGGATATGGCGGCTAAGGAGGGGAATAAATCCAGTGTGCACTTCGTGTGCATTCCGGATGGAGTCATTCCAGATGTGGAAAGGGTCCTTCCGGATACCATGAAGAGCACAGGGTGCAGCCAGCTGCAAGTGGTGGCACATGTCGGCACTAACGACGTGTGTCGCTTTGGATCTGAGGAAATTCTCTCTGGATTCCAGCGGCTATCTGATTTGGTGAAGGCTGCCGGTCTTGCTTACGAGATGAAGGCAGAGCTCATCATCTGCAGCATCGTTGACAGAACCGACTGCGGACCTTTGGTGCAGAGCCGGGTGGAGGGTCTGAATCAGAGGCTCAGACGGTTTTGCGACCGTGTTGGCTGCAGATTCCTTGACTTGCGCCATAGGGTGGTGGGGTTTCGGGTTCCGCTGAATAGGTCAGGAGTTCACTACACTCAGCTGGCGGCTACACGGGTAGCGGAGGCTGTGTGGCTTGGACTGGGCGGTTTTTTAGGTTAGAAGGCCCTGGGAAACTACGGGGTGGGCTGCAATCTCAAAGGGTGCTTGGCAAATGCAGGACTGCTTGGATCAAGGAACAGTCTTAATTGTAGTTGTAAATTGTTGTAGTTGTGCTGGGAAAGTCCCTGAGCTTCAAGCGCTAATAGAAAGCACAGAAGCTGAAATCGTTATTGGTACAGAAAGCTGGATAAAGCCTGAAATAAGTTCTGCAGAAATTTTTACGAAGTCTCAGACGGTGTTCAGGAAAGATAGATTAGGCAGAATTGGTGGTGGAGTGTTTGTGTCTGTCAATAGTGGTTTATCTTGTAGTGAAGTCGAAGTAGATACTCCGTGCGAATTGGTATGGGTGGAGGTTATACTTGACAGCCGAAATAAGTTAATAATTGGCTCCTTCTACCGACCCCCAGACTCCGATGATATAGTTGCTGAACAGTTTAGAGAAAATTTGAGTCTCGTAACAAATAAATACCCCACTCATACGGTTATAGTTGGTGAGGACTTCAACCTTCCCTCGATATGTTGGCAAAAATACTTGTTCAAAACCGGTGGTAGGCAGAAAACATCTTCCGAGAGTGTCCAAATGCTTTTTCCGAAAATTATTTCGAGCAGTTAGTCCACGAACCCACGCGAATTGTAAATGGTTGCGAAAACACACTTGACCTCTTAGCCACAAACAATCCAGAGCTAATAGAGAGCATGATGACTGATACAGGGATTAGTGATCACAAGGTCGTTGTAGCTAGGCTCAATACCGTTTCTTCCAAATCCACCAGAAACAAACGCAAAATAATTTTATTTAAAAAAAGCGGATAAAGTGTCACTAGAAGCCTTCCTAAGAGACAATCTCCATTCCTTCCGAACTGACTATGCAAATGTAGACGAGATGTGGCTCAAATTCAAAGATATAGTAGCAACAGCAATTGAGAGATTCATACCTCATAAATTGGTAAGAGATGGAACTGATCCCCCGTGGTACACAAAACAGGTCCGAACTCTGTTGCAGAGGCAACGGAAAAAGCATGCGAAGTTCAGAAGAACGCGAAATCCCGAAGATTGGCTAAAATTTACAGGCGCGCGAAATTTGGCACGGACTTCAGTACGAGATGCCTTTAATAGGTTCCACAGCGAAACATTGTCTCGAAATTTGGTAGAAAATCCGAAGAAATTTTGGTCGTATGTAAAGTACACAAGCGGGAAGACGCAGTCAATACCTTCGCTGCGCAGTGCCGATGGTACTGTTGCCGACGACTGTGCCGCTAAAGCGGAGTTATTGAACGCAGTTTTCCGAAATTCCTTCACCAGGGAAGATGAATGGAATATTCCAGAATTTGAAACACGAACAGCTGCTAGCATGAGTTTCTTAGAAGTAGATACCTTAGGGGTTGCGAAGCAACTCAAATCGCTTGATACGGGCAAGTCTTCAGGTCCAGATTGTATACCGATTAGGTTCCTTTCAGATTACGCTGATACAATACCTCCCTACTTAGCAATCATATACAACCACTCGCTCACCGATAGATCTGTACCTACAGATTGGAAAATTGCGCAGGTCGCACCAGTGTTTAAGAAGGGTAGTAGGAGTAATCCATCGAACTACAGACCTATATCATTGACGTCGTTTTGCAGTAGGGTTTTGGAGCATATACTGTATTCAAACATTATGAATCACCTCGAAGGGAACGATCTATTGATACGTAATCAGCATGGTTTCAGAAAACATCGTTCCAGTGCAACGCAGCTAGCTCTTTATTCGCACGAAGTAATGGCCGTTATCGACAAGTTGATTCCGTATTTCCAGATTTCCGGAAAGCTTTTGACACCGTTCCTCACAAGCGACTTCTAATCAAGCTGCGGGCCTATGGGATATCGTCTCAGTTGTGCGTCTGGATTCGTGATTTCCTGTCAGGAAGGTCGCAGTTGGTAGTAATAGACGGCAAATAATCGAGTAAAACTGAAGTGATATCAGGTGTTCCCCAGGGAAGCGTCCTGGGACCTCTGCTGTTCCTGATCTATATAAATGACCTGGGTGACAATCTGAGCAGTTCTCTTAGGTTGTTCGCAGATGATGCTGTAATTTACCGTCTAGTAAGGTCATCCGAAGACCAGTATCAGTTGCAAAGCGATTTAGAAAAGATTGCTGTATGGTGTGTCAGGTGGCAGTTGACGCTAAATAACGAAACGTGTGAGGTGATCCACATGAGTTACAAAAGAAATCCGTTGGAATTCGATTACTCGATAAATAGTACAATTCTCAAGGCTGTCAATTCAACTAAGTACCTGGGTGTAAAAATTACGAACAACTTCAGTTGGAAAGACCACATAGATAATATTGTGGGGAAGGCGAGCCAAAGGTTGCGTTTCATTGGCAGGACACTTAGAAGATGCAACAAGTCCACTAAAGAGACAGCTTACACTACACTCGTTCGTCCTCTGTTAGAATATTGCTGCGCGGTGTGGGATCCTTACCAGGTGGTATTGACGGAGGACATCGAAAGGGCGCAAAAAAGGGCAGCTCGTTTTGTATTATCACGTAGTAGGGGAGAGATTGTGGCAGATATGATACGCGAGTTGGGATGGAAGTCATTACAGCAAAGACGATTTTCGTCGCGGCGAGATCTATTTACGAAATTTCAGTCACCAACTTTCTCTTCCGAATGCGAAAATATTTTGTTGAGCCCAACCTACATAGGTAGGAATGATCATCAAAATAAAATAAGAGAAATCAGAGCTCGAACAGAAAGGTTTAGGTGTTCGTTTTTCTCGCGCGCTGTTCGGGAGTGGAATGGTAGAGAGATAGTATGATTGTGGTTCGACGAACCCTCTGCCAAGCACTTAAATGTGAATTGCAGAGTAGTCATGTAGATGTAGATGTGCCGCAAAGCGTGGCGCGCACTACCACAGTCGATGCGTCCAAATAGCCGTGCTGCTGCCGGTAACGTTTCCGTGCGGAACACCGTGGTGGCAGCCGGCCTTAACACAGAGAGCAGCTCTCCGGGCAGCGGACACAACACTTGGCTCCACATGGGGTCACACGGCGCCCACCACCAGTAGTCTCTGGGACGGCATAAGTAGGACCACACGGCGGACCGCAAGCATATTGGTGTGTCTGCTCGATATATGTTATTGCACTATTCTCCATCCGCATCGCCAACTACGACTCTTGCCTAGCCCATGTATGTACTAAGAATTGTATGGGCTGATTTATCGCTTACTGCTTACCGCCTACCATGCCTGGACTTAATTCTGGGCGTTAGACGTGTACTATGTGAAAACTGTTCTTGTGCCTTGAGTTCAAAAAAACGTGACGCGCACCGTGTGACAACACTTATTACTTCTTAGTAATGCCTCTATATACCTATGCAATGTGACATTCTTTAGACGTTCACATCTGACTTTGCAATCAGATATAATCGAGTTCTTTCTCTATGTTACAGACATTATCTTACAGTTTTCCGCGTTTGAAGAAAAAAAAAATGGTTCAAATGGCTCTGAGCACTATGGGACTTAACATCTTAGGTCATCAGTCCCCTAGACTTAGAACTACTTAAACCTAAGGACATCACACACATCCATGCCCGAGGCAGGATTCGAACCTGCGACCGTAGCGGTCGCGCGGTTCCAGACTGAAGCGCCTTTAACCGCGTGGCCACACCGGCCGGCTGCGTTTGAAGAAAGATGCTGTTATTGCACCAAGTGAAAATTCGTCCCAAGTCTTTCTGCATTCGTTATGTTCATCCATCGACGATATTTTCTCCGAAAAAGGCCATCTTGAGCGAAAAATCTTTTAGTCTGCTGATCTTGCGCCATGAATCATTTATATATACTGAGAATATTAGAGGTCCTACTACGCTTCCTTGAGTATGCTCCAGTCAACGAAGGAAAATTAGTGGAAACGAATCGTGTAGTTTTCTATGATTATAGGTGGAAGTGTCATGAATAACATAATAATCTCTATGTGAAGCGTGGAGGTGAAAAGGGGTAAGATGGAAATTAAAGGTCAATTTTTAAAGTTTGTCCCGTGACTTCTGGAGAACATATTTCTCAGGACTAAATTAAATTGCACGACATCTCCTACAAAAAGTACTACTCATTTTCTCTCAAGGACTAATAGTTTATTTTTGCACGGAAAGAAAAATTTCAGATTTTAAAAATAGTGTATGCTATAAAATTACTATTAAATGAAGTGGGTTGAGAAGAAATATTAAATGTGTGAACCACGTCCAAGTGTGGTAGAGCCGTAACCTAACAGGGGAGATGCAGGTGGGAATGAGGATGGATGGGGAGGACTGGAAGAGAGAGCAGATGGCTCCCGTTCATTCTGTCCCACTGCGTTACAAGTTTCAGCTACATGGTGTTTCATAAATTTGTACGGATACTCCACAAAGCGTCTTCTGAATCACTGGCGACGCAGTGCGAAGGCATTCCCGGAGTTGTTTCTTTCCACGAAGTGCTTTGACACTACATGGACTGCAGATAGCCGGCCGAAGTGGCCGTGCGGTTAAAGGCGCTGCAGTCTGGAACCGCAAGACCGCTACGGTCGCAGGTTCGAATCCTGCCTCGGGCATGGATGTTTGTGATGTCCTTAGGTTAGTTAGGTTTAACTAGTTCTAAGTTCTAGGGGACTAATGACCTCAGTAGTTGAGTCCCATAGTGCTCAGAGCCATTTGAACCATTTTGACTGCAGATATGAGTTACGAATAATACTAGCGCAATAAGCGCATATGGACAGAAATTAGGCAAATATCTCCACACTGTTCTACACTACTAGAGGGGAAGTCGATGCTCGGTCGTCCTGTACGTAAGCAGTGACGTCCTATTGGGAAAGGCGACTTACCCCACCACGAGTGGTGCTCACTTCTCACTTTGCAGACAGTCTATACCTCCCAGCATTTCGCGCCCAGTTATCTTTTGTGAGAAGACAAAATAAATTCACTGAAGTTGTGTTTACAGATAGAATTATTTTAAGTTTATGAAATGAGTAAATTATTTGGTACTCGATAGCATCCCAGGCGTGTACCATTGATCTCAAATCTCGTGAATCTGGCAGTTAAGATATTGAAGTGAATTAATTACCAAACAAGTGTGGGATGATTGTGGCACTGCATCACGGATATTTGTTCTGCTGAAACACTCCACCGCCGTCGGAGAAGACATGAAGGGATGCAGCACTTAAGTTCACGCATTCCATGTGTGTGATGGTGCCTTCTATTAGTATCAGAGGTCAGATAGAAGCCCAGGTGAATGCCCCCTATAGCGTAATACTTCCCCAAGTAACCTGCAGCCACGGTAAGGTTCATGTCTGAAGCGGCCATTCGCCTGGCGGCGTATCCGGACACAAAAAATGGCTCAAATGGCTCTGATCACTATGTGACTTAACATCGGAGGTCATCAGTCCCCTAGAACTTAGAACTACTTCAAAGTAACTAGCCTAAGGGCATCACACACATCCATGCCCGAGGCAGGATTCGAATCTGCGACCGTAGCAGTCGCGCGGTTCCAGACTGAAGCGCCTAGAACCGCTCGGCCACCGTGGCGGCTTATCCGAACACTATCATCGACTTGGTATAACAACAAATGTGGTTCATCCGACCAAGTGCCACGTTTCCACAGATCCAACGGTCGTTGTGTGATGTCCTTAGGCTAGTTAGGTTTAAGTAGTTCTAAGTTCAAGGGGACTGATGACCATACATGTTAAGGCCCATAGTGCTCAGAGCCATTTGAACCATTTCAACGGTCGTAAGTCGATGACCTCGTACTCACTGCAGTCGTAACTGACGATGTCATAGGGTCAACATGGGAACACATACCAATCATTTGCTATGGACCCACGTGTTCAAGAAAATGCAGGGGCGTACTTCGAAATACACCTGCATCAGCATTGTACTCTGTCGTCAGGTATGTCAGAGATAACCGCCTATCTCACTTTACACGGCGAGAAGTCTCCGAACTACGTATCCTGTGAAGAGGTGTCGACGTCCAACACCTTGTCGCTTACTCGTGGTTTGACGTCCGTCAGCCTCTTTCCAGTGATGCTCACGACAGTAGCTTGTAAACAACCGACCAGTTTCGCAATTTCCAAGACACTGCGCCATAACAATCTGCCGTCTGTCAAAGTCGTTTATGTCAATGAATTTCCCCATTTGCGGCCGTTGTTGTTGCTGTAATGATTTCCCTTTCGTCTCTCCTCGCTTATGCTTTCCTCGCTGCGCCACGTGCCGGCAGTCCCAGCACCGGGTATTTAGCCTTGCAGTGAGCAGTAGCTGTAACGCTTTGGCTCATCAGCTTAGGAGCGTTCGTTTTAAATGGTGCCGCATCAGCTTATCGCACTAGTTTCCTTAGCTGAAGCAGATAGCGAGCTTTACCACGGCACGACAGCGTCTCGGGTATTCAGGTGCAGCCGTTGTACATTAAAGTTTGACGCAACTCGCCATTGTTTTCACGGTGATCGACTTTCTGCCGTATGAGGCCAGCGTGTCTGGGTCTTCTCACGCCCTTGAGGACTCGGATGTGGGAGATAGCGTCTCCTTGTCCGTAATTCCGCGGCCTCCGGGCTGGCTTGCGCCTCCCGCCCGCGGCGGCGCCAGCGGCCATAGCTACACGTTGCCCGCGCGCCTCGGCGCGACCGGGCGGCCAGCGGCCGCAGCTGTGTGTGAGACAGGCCTGCCGCTCGCGTCGCCGCCACTGGCGAACGTACGATGGCGCTGTCGGATCATATTTCCTACCTAATACGGCAGTGCCCAGTGTAGGTCAGGTACGCTGGCGGGCAGAGGTTGTCTTCAGAACGAATTACAGGGCCGGCCGCGACGGGCTCAGCACATAAACGACGCACTTCTAACTGCACACCAGTCTTTCGACTTTTCAGTATCGTGGCGGAATCAGAACCAGTATACGAGGGTAGTCGGAAAGTTTTAATTATTACCTCAAAAGATAAAGTTACATTTTTTTTTTTGTTTCAAACTTCCTGGCAGAATAAATCTGTGTGCCGGACCGAGACTCGAACTCGGGACCTTTGCCTTTCGCGGGCAAGTGCTCTACCAACTTTTTTTTAAAATCTCATTTTGTTCGTTTTCGTTCGTTTTATCTGCTCGGTGCGGACGTCGCAAGACATCCGATTCAGTTCGTCGTTGATCCATTAACTTAGTTTTTTTATTACAGAGCGCAGCTAACCCTCTGACCGAACACGCTGAGTTACTGTGCCGGCTTCTTTTAATAAATTTTTTTGACGCCTTCTCGATAAAGAGTGGTAAATGTGAACATCCGACGGCACACGATCCTCTTTTTTTTAATGTCATTTTGTTCCCAACTGAGCTACCCAAGCACGACTCACGCCCCGTCCTCACAGCTTTAATTCAGCCACTACCTCGTCTCCTACCTTCCAAACTCCGCTGTAGAATGGAAATTTCATTTTCTTTGTTTGTTGCAGGAACTTTTGTGCAGCCCAGGTACGCATAAAAATCCCGGCAGCTCAGTATAGTAACACACCGCTAGAGGAGCCAAAACAAAATGCCGTATCCCATTGATAAAGTGGAGTACCGTACGGTAATTTGTTTGCCGCGGCGACGGAAATGTTACTTCCTGGCGGATTGAAACTGTATGCCGGACCGAGACACGAACTCGGAACGTTTCCCAGGAAGTTTCATATCAGCACACACCCCAAAGAGTACTAGTCCTGCAAGGCTCGCAGAAGAACTTCTGTGAAGTTTTCGGGCTACGACATGAGGTACTGACGGAGTAGTAGTAAGGACGGGTACTGACGAGGTAAACTCCACATCATAGCCCCCTCAGATTTAACGGTAAGATGGTCCAGTGGTCAGCCCGTCAAAAACAGAACACAGATCTAGTATGAAAACAGAAAGAAGGTGTGCTGAACTGTAAAAAAGAAAAAAAAGAATAAACAAACAGAAACAGCGAACGGTTCAAAAACTAGGTGAGCATGGTGTTGGACTGCCAAGCGGGCGAGCCGTGTAGTCTTTTTTTTCACAACATTATCAACTGCCCGTCCAGTCATTGAACTGTTTTATCTCTTTCCGTGCTCTTGGCAGTCGTCATACTGCGCACTGGTTACAGAATACGAATACGAATGTGATGAGTAGTAAGAGCAGGCGAAATACCACATAAACGTCTCACAAAAATGAAAACGCTGGCCGGAGTGGCCGAGCGGTTCTAGGCGCTACAGTCTGGAGCCGCGCGACCGCTACGGTCGCAGGTTCGAATCCTGCCTTGGGCATGGATATGTGTGATGTCCTTAGGTTGGTTAGGCTTAAGTAGTTTCAAACAAACGGGTGTGAACTATGCTACAACAAAGGAATTCGAAAGTCAAGACTTCTAAACCGGAACGCAGCTTTAAAAACGACAAAAACGTATGTTTTGGCAGAGCACAGAGAAACTGTGTGATTGCAAAAGTGTTGCGTTCGTTATTGCAGCTTATGCGAGAAATTACTATCATTTCATTATTTCCTTGGTAGTGATCACATTCATACGAACACCTATGTGGGGCGAGCAGGCTTATCTCACTCACTTACTAGTCGTACAAATTAGGTGCATCGATAAGAGATTCGTATCGTATGACACACGTACTGTCACTAATGCCGTGTATGTCACATCAGAGGTGTTTACCGGTGGAGGATTCGGTTGACTTGTCACCTTGCATCAAAGGTTTGCGGTTCTCATTCAAAGGCCACTACCTTTTGGTTGGTAATAGAGTAGTTGTGCAGAATAAACTGTCATTATAGGTCCCTACGTTTCATCTCGCTGTTGCAAACGGACGTTACACCGCGACACACACACAAAGTTGAATAAAGGGAACAGGGGGAAAAAAATTGGCACGAGGGAGGTTTGAAGCCAGCTCGGGCGCTTGCCACGATACCACCATACCACCTAAGCTCGAGGCTACTACCCTGCCCGACTGCTCTACTGGTATATTGCACTTGTTCTTGGATCGTTCACTGTTTCTATTTTGCTTTTTTTTTCACAGTTCAGCACGCTTTCTTCCTGTTTTCATGCTTGATCTGGTTTCGGTTATGGACTGTCTGTCCACTGGGGTCTTTTACCACTGAATCTGACGGGAGTTTGCCTTGTGAGTCGTGCTTGTATAGCTTAGTAGGCAAACGTTGCGAGTTTGAGTGTCAGTCCGTCATACAGTTTTAATCTCCCAGGAAGACTGATATCAGCGCACACTCCACCATAGAGTGAAATTTCATTCTGTGACCAGAAATGTTGCAGCTACCCTGATGATTTCTTTAGTCTTACTGACACCGTTACTTACTTAGGTCCAGATGGGAAAAATTCCATTTCGCAATGTTGGCATTGTGATATCCTGGAACAGGGTCGACATGAAATGTAAGAAAGCTGCTATCTTAATGTCTCCGAGTACGACCCGACAGCGTTCATTGATTGGAAGTGGACCGTTGAGTGACTGGCGAAGACCTTGACACTAGATTTTGTTGTAATCGGTTAGCAAGCAGTCTGGTATTTTCGCTTGCTCACGATAACTCTACAAAAGCTGGACTTCTTCTGGATTATCGTATGGCTATACACAACGATCTCATCATTAGCAATTTTTGCGCCATTAATGATTTTGTTCCAGGGATACATATCAGCTTAATCTTTCTTACATCTTCTAAGTTCTGATTTAGTCGATTCTCTTCTTCTCGATAAAGTTTTTATGAATCTCACTGTACAATGGTGGTACTACCTCAACGAGTCTTGGACATTCATTCCGTCAGCGTAGCTTCAAAAACTGTTGATGCGCTTTGATTGCATCATAATTTTAAGACTTACTTCGATGAGTGTGTTCCCTGCCGCCGTTGGATAAGCAGCTGCAGCAGCAAGTCGTATACTCCTAGCTCACTCATTTGTTACATAGTTTAATTCTTAATTTCTTTGCGTGTTTTTGGTACTTTCATTGTCTAATTTATAAATTTCGGGCGTATTATAGTATTTGAGAGTTGTAGCATCGAGTTTTAGTACCTGAATAGTGTAAAATCGCGTAGTCTCCTTCCGCCGCCGAGCAGTGTGTCAGCAGTGCGCAAGTAGCAGCATTACTGCATTTACTAGGCAATCTTGTATTTTAATAACCGTTTAAATTTTGTGTCGAATTGTTTGCTCTCTCTGTAGATTAGTTCAGACGTTCTTTGCACAACAGTTTTTAGCATAGATAGGGACTGCAACTGCTGTGTTCGGATGCAGGCTGAGTTGGCATCCCTTCGCTCCCAGCTTCAGGCAGTGTTGACTTCGGTCACACAGCTTGAGGCTGTTGCCAATGGGCATCACTGTGGGGGTCCGGATGGGGGTTTGTCGGGGACGGCCAGCTCGTCCCACGCATCCCCCGATCGGACTACGACTCTTGTGCCCAGGATACTGCCAGCATTGAGGCTGATCCCTCACCTGTGGTAGAGTGGGAGACCGTCTCAAGGTATGGCAGGGGGCGAAAGACATTCCGGAGGGCTGAACGGAAGGCCTCTCCAGTTTGTCTGACGAACCGGTTTCAGGCTCTGTCTCAGGCTGATACTGATCTTTGGCCTGACATGGCTGCTTGTCCTGTTCCAGAGGTTGCCCCTCAGTCTGCAAGATCCGGGTGGTCGCAGAGGGTGGGCTTACTGGTAGTTGGGAGCTCCAACGTCAGGCGCGTAATGGGGCCCCTTAGGGATATGGCAGCAAAAGAGAGGAAGAAAACCAGTGTGCACTCCGTGTGCATACCGGGGGGAGTCATTCCAGATGTGGAAAGGGTCCTTCCGGGGTTGTGTGGCGTGGGCTGGGCGGTCTTTTAGGTTAGATGGCCTTGGGCAAGTACAGAAAGGGCAACAGCCTCAATGGGTGCGGGGCAAAGTCAGGACATGCGGGGACCAAGCAGCAATCGGTATTGTAATTGTAAACTGTCGAAGCTGCGTTGGTAAAGTACCGGAACTTCAAGCGCTGATAGAAAGCACCGAAGCAGAAATCGTTATAGGTACAGAAAGCTGGCTGAAGCCGGAGATAAATTCTGCCGATATTTTTACAGAGGTACAGACGGTGTTTAGAAAGTATAGATTTCATGCAACCGGTGGTGGAGTGTTCGTCGCTGTTAGTAGTAGTTTATCCTGTAGTGAAGTAGAAGTGGATAGTTCCTGTGAATTATTATGGGTGGAGGTTACACTCAACAACCGAGCTGGGTTAATAATTGGCTCCTTTTACCGACCTCCCGACTCAGCAGCATTAGTGGCAGAACAACTGAGAGAAAATTTGGAATACATTTCACATAAATTTTCTCAGCATGTTATAGTCTTAGGTGGAGATTTCAATTTACCAGATATAGACAGGGACACACAGATGTTTAGGACGGGCGGTAGGGACAGAGCATCGAGTGACATTATACTGAGTGCACAATCCGAAAATTACCTCGAGCAATTAAACAGGAACCGACTCGTGGAGATAACGTCTTGGACGTACTGATAACAAACAGACCCGAACTTTTTGACTCTGTATGTGCAGAACAGGGAATCAGTGATCATAAGGCCGTTGCAGCATCCCTGAATATGGAAGTTAATAGGAATATAAAAAAAGGGAGGAAGGTTTATCTGTTTAGCAAGAGTAATAGAAGGCAGATTTCAGACTACGTAACAGATCAAAACGAAAATTTCTGTTCCGACACTGACAATGTTGAGTGTTTATGGAAAAAGTTCAAGGCAATCGTAAAATGCGTTTTAGACAGGTACGTGCCGAGTAAAACTGTGAGGGACGGGAAAAACCCACCGTGGTACAACAACAAAGTTAGGAAACTACTGCGAAAGCAAAGAGAGCTTCACTCCAAGTTTAAACGCAGCCAAAACCTCTCAGACAAACAGAAGCTAAACGATGTCAAAGTTAGCGTAAGGAGGGCTATGCGTGAAGCGTTCAGTGAATTCGAAAGTAAAATTCTATGTACCGACTTTACAGAAAATCCTAGGAAGTTCTGGTCTTACGTTAAATCAGTAAGTAAGTGGCTCGAACAGCATATCCAGACACTCCGGAATGATGATGACACGCGTAAAGCTGAAATACTAAACACCGTTTTCCAAAGCAGTTCCACAGAGGAAGACCGAACTGCAGTTCCTTCTCTAAATCCTCGCACAAACGAAAAAATGGCTGACATCAAAATAAGTGTCCAAGGAATAGAAAAGCAACTGGAATCACTCAACAGAGGAAAGTCCACTGACCTAACGGGATACCAATTCGATTCTATACAGAGTACGCGAAAGAACTTGCCCCCCTTCTAACAGCCGTGTACCGCAAGTCTCTAGAGGAACGGAAGGTTCTAAATGATTGGAAAAGAGCACAGGTAGTCCCAGTCTTCAAGAAGGGTCGTCGAGCAGATGCGCAAAACTATAGACCTATATCTCTGACGTCGATCTGTTGTAGAATTTTAGAACATGTTTTTTGCTCGAGTATCATGTCGTTTTTGGAAACCCAGAATCTACTCTGTAGGAATCAACATGGATTCCGGAAACAGCGATCGTGTGAGACCCAACTCGCTTTATTTGTTCATGAGACCCAGAAAATATTAGATACAGGCTCCCAGGTAGACGCTATTTTCCTTGACTTCCGGAAGGCGTTCGATACAGTTCCGCACTGTCGCCTGATAAACAAAGTAAGAGCCTACGGAATATCAGACCAGCTGTGTGGCTGGATTGAAGAGTTTTTAGCAAACAGAACACAGCATGTTATTATCAATGGAGAGACGTCTACAGACGTTAAAGTAACCTCTGGCGTGCCTCAGGGGAGTGTTATGGGACCATTGATTTTCAAAAATGGTTCAAATGGCTCTGAGCACTATGCGACTCAACTGCTGAGGTCATCAGTCGCCTAGAACTTAGAACTAATTAAACCTAACTAACCTAAGGACAGCACACAACACCCAGCCATCACGAAGCAGAGAAAATCCCTGACCCCGCCGGGAATCGAACCCGGGAACCCGGGCGTGGGAAGCGAGAACGCTACCGCACGACCACGAGATGCTTGCCATTGATTTTCATAATATATATAAATGACCTAGTAGATAGTGTCGGAAGTTCCATGCGGCTTTTCGCGGATGATGCTGTAGTATACAGAGAAGTTGCAGCATTAGAAAATTGTAGCGAAATGCAGGAAGATATGCAGCGGATAGGCACTTGGTGCAAGGAGTGGCAACTGACTCTTAACGTAGACAAATGTAATGTATTGCGAATACATAGAACGAAGGATCCTTTATTATATGATTATATGATAGCGAAACAAACACTGGTAGCAGTTACTTCTGTAAAATATCTGGGAGTATGCGTGCGGAACGATTTGAAGTGGAATGATCATATAAAATTAAGTGTTGGTAAGGCGGGTACCAGGTTGACATTCATTGGGAGAGTCCTTAGAAAATGTAGTCCATCAACAAAGGAGGTGGCTTACAAAACACTCGTTCGACCTATACTTGATTATTGCTCATCAGTGTGGGATCCGTACCAGATCGGGTTGACGGAGGAGATAGAGAAGAACCAAGGAACAGCGGCGCGTTTCGTCACAGGGTTATTTGGTAACCGTGATAGCGTTACGGAGATGTTTAGCAAACTCACGTGGCAGACTCTGCAAGAGAGGCGCTCTGCATCGCGGTGTAGCTTGCTCGTCAGGTTTCAAGAGGGTGCGTTTCTGGATGAGGTATCGAATATATTGCTTCCCCCTACTTATACCTCCCGAGGAGATCACGAATGTAAAATTAGAGAGATTAGAGCGCGCACGGAGGCTTTCAGACAGTCGTTCTTCCCGCGAACCATACGCGACTGGAACAGGAAAGGGAGGTAATGACAGTGGCACGTAAAGTGCCCTCCGCCACACACCGTTGGGTGGCTTGCGGAGTATAAATGTAGATGTAGATGTAGATGTAGATGTAGAGTATTATTCACATGTATCGTCACTCTTTCTTTCGGAAGTTGCAGCTTGTTGACCGGTAGTTTATGATTAGACTGATATGAACAAATTGGTTCAAATGGCTCTGAGCACTATGCGACTTAACTTCTGAGGTCATCAGTCGCCTAGAACTCAGAACTAATTAAACCTAACTAACCTAAGGACATCACACACATCCATGCCCGAGGCAGGATTCGAACCCGCAACCGTAGCGGTCGCTCGGTTCCAGACTGTAGCGCCTAGAACCGCACGGCCACTCCGGCCGGCCTGATATGAACATCATTGACGGTTTACAGGAAGCATGACCTTACTTCATTCTAAGAACAAACACTGTGTACAGCGATTTTTCTGGTAGACTATTTGCTTCTATTCTCGTTACTGGCTTCCTTAAATCTTCCTTGGAGTATGCCAGAAGCATCTCGTAATAAGATTACATCTTGACTGTGCTGTCTTGTTTATCTCTTCTGGTCCAAATGGCATGTGTCTAGCTATTAAAGCACCAGTGCTTTGCTGCTATGTTTAGTGCTCAATTAAAGCTAGCACGCTGTCTGAGGAAGGTATTCTCGGGTTACCATTTTACTCTTGCGATATAGCAATACTTCTTCGTATGATGTGGATATTATCTCCACGTGTTTCTTCCCCGTACGCCTTGTCAAGTCATGTTTTGTTTTCAGAATTGTTACATACACTGTCAGACAAATAAAAGTCAAGTACGGAGAAGATATTGTCGGATATCAATGTAACTTCATACACGTACACAGCATTGGTGCGTGTGTAACTGATTAGAGTTTAAAATCCCTGTGACAAGTAGACGAGGAGGAGGAGATGAGTATTTAACGTCCCGTCGGCAACGAGGTCATTAGACACGGAGCACAAGCTCGTATTAGGGAAGAATTGGGAAGGAAATCGGCCGTGCCCTTTCAAAGGCACCATCCAGGAATTTGCCTGAAACGATTTAGGGGAATCACGGAAAACCTAAATCAGGATGGCCGGAGACGAGTTTGCACCGTCGTCCTCCCGAATGCGAGTCCAGTGTGCTAACCACTGCGCCACCTCGCTCGGTGTGACAAGTAGAACGGCCACCAGAGTGCACTAATGTTACCCGTGTTAATGTTACTAGGTTTCGTAGGATATATAAGGAGCGTGAACGGCGTCAGAGTGATCACTGTGAAAGACGTGGATGTGCAGGGTACTCATGTGAGACAGCGTTATTAGCACCAGAGAGATTTTGAAAGGAGTCTCACTGTGGTCTTCATTTGGCCGGTTGGACGAATCATGCGTATCCGGGTTTATAAGGCACTGAGATACGACAGTGGCCCCATGTTGGACTGTGTTGGAACGTGAAGGCAAGCATATTCGTCGTCGAGGTTCTCTGTATTGTACAGCAGCCCGTCGCATCTGCGCCTGCCATTCGAGAACAGGCAATGTACTCCTAGGAATAAGATCCTACATAAGCTATGCGGAACAACCTGCTGAAACTCGGCACACTTTAGTAGTTTGGCGAATCTACTCTGCTGCAGAATATGGTGCTCCTGTGTAGGCTCAATAGCGCACACACACAAACTCTCGACACATATCTGAACAACACAGTGAGAATCACCAGTGATGCAGTATAACAAACCAAAGTCGAATGGTTGTCTATATTGAGCGACGTTCTGCCCCTTAGACTTCGATGAAAAGCAGCTGTACTTTGTGAGTTTAAATGCATACAGGGCAACAGTCAACCGTCTTTCTATCAAGATACAGTTATCGTAGAAAGGAACTAGCTTCGATCGAGAAAACCATCCATAAAAGCAGCTATGGACCTGCACACATGCCAGTTCGACCTAACAGACTCAGGAACCAGACTGGGCAGAGGCTTGCCTTCCTTGTTGCAAAAGTTGCGCTGCATAAGAAAGACCAGTTGCTAGGAATATCTGCAATGTTCAACAGGATATACATCAATCATGGCAAAAGCATGGACTCTATTCATAGATGGGGTAACGTCTCTGCTCCAAATTACGACTGTGGAGCAGCTGGGCAAACTGTTTGTCGCGTAAGTACAGAATGCATCAGCAGAGCCTACTGTTGTACTTTCGATGATTTCCTGATGACAACGAATGATGTAATTGATTATATTAAAGCTGAGATGTCTGTTTGTAAATAACATGTGGCATATTTGATATGACGCTTAAAAACCATACAATAAATAAATAAATATGCATGGCAGAGGACACACACTACCAGTGTTGTGTACCACAAGGTGTTAACTACCAGCGTTTCATGGCTGTCGGTGCACCATGTTTCATGGCCGAGGGCGTCCTACCTGCGTTAAGGGCGAAGAGTGCGCCCTATCAGTGTAGTGTGGTGTGCCCTAGCAGTGTTGTGTGTCAGATAGTGTGCCGTATCAGTGCTGTCTGCCCTACTAGTGATGCATGCCAGAGAACGTGCCCCATCAGTGTTGAATGCTAGAGGTTGTGCCCTACAAATTTTGTATGCATGACAGTGCATCCCAGCAATGTAACGTGCCAGAACGTACAACCCCACCAGTGCTTTCTGACAGAAGGTGTGCCCTACGACTCTCGCATGCCACATGGTGACACTACCAGTGTTGCATGCTAGGGGATGTGCCATACCAGTGTTACATGCCAGGGAGAGTGACCTACCAGTATTGCACGCCAAAGGGTGCGCCCTACCAATATTATATGCCAGACGGGTGCGCCTTGCCAGTTTTGCTTGCCAAAGGGTGCATACCAAGAGTTTTCTTTGCCAGAGGATGTATCCTACCAGTGTTGCATGGCAAAAGGTGAGCTCTATCAGTGTTGTGAGTCAGATGGTGCTACCTGTTAGTGTTGTACGGCAGATGGTGTGTCCTAACAGAGTTGCTTGGTAGATTATCCAAGCTACGAGTGTTGTGTATCAGGTGTGCTCTACTACTGTTGCATGGTGGATGGTAAACACTACCATTGTTGTGTGGCAGATTATGTGTCCTACCATCCTATCAGCATTGCGTGGCAGATGCTGTAGCCTACTAACGTTGCTCGAGAGAGGGTGTACCCCACCATTGTTCCTTGACATATGAACTGCCCAACCAGCGTTGCAAGTGTGCAAGGTGCTCCCTAATAGTTTTATGTAGCAGGACCTGCACACTCCTAATGGTGGGTCTCAGAGTGTGTGAACTACCAGTATTGCATGTCAGAGGGTGCACTCTACAGCTGTTGCCTGTCAGAGGGTGCACCCTACGAGTGTTGTCTGTCAGAGGCTGGACCCTAACACTGTCGCATAACAGAGATCGCACCCTATCAGAGTAGCAAAGCAGATGAGGCACCCAACCAATGCTGTGTGACAGAGGCTGCGCCTTAACAGTGTTGTGTGGTAGAGGTTGTGTCCTGCTAGCGTTCTGCGGCAGAGGCTTAATCCTACCAGTGCTGTGTAGTTGACACACTGCCATGCGTGGTGGAAACTGTACCCTACTAGTGTTGCATAGTAGAACTGGTGTCCTACCAGTATTGGATGTCAAATGTTGTGCCTTACAAGCACTGTGCTATGAAAGAAAGCACGCTATCAGTATGGTATGTTAGAGAGTGTGTGCTACTAGTGTTGCAAGTCAGAGGGTACATGCTACAGTGTTGCTTGGCTGGGGTTGCATGCTATCAGTGTTGCATGACAGATGGCCCATGCTACCAGTGTTGTATGTCAGAACGTGTGTGCTACGAGTGTTGTCTCTCAGAGGGTGTGTGCTAACAGGGTTACATGACAGAGGATGCTCACTAAAAGCTTTATGTGGCAGAGAGTACATGCTACCAGTATGGCATGGCAATTGTTGTATGCTACCAGTGTTGCATAGCACATGGTATGCCCTACCAGTGTTGTTTGATAGAGGGTGCATAATACCACTGTTACTTGGCAAAGGGTGTGTCCTGACAGTATTGCATGACACAGGGTGCACCCTATCAGTTTTACATGGCAAAGGCTGCTCCCTACTAGAGTTATGTGTCTGAGGGTACATCCTATCAGCGTTGTGTGACAGAGGCAGCACCCTACCATTTACATATGGCAGAGGCAGCACTCTACAAGTGCTTGGTGTCAGAGCATGTGCCCCACCAGTACTGTACGTCAGAGGTTGTACCCTGCCTGTGGCAGAGGATGTACCCTGTCAGTGGTCAGTGTTGCATGACACAGGGTGATCCGTAGCAGTATTGCCTCTCAGAGCGATTGCCCTACCTTTTTTTGATGCATCCGACCAGTGTTGCATGGCAAAGGTTGCACCCTATCTGCTTTCTGTGGCAAAAAGTATGGCCTGCCAGTTTTGCATGGTGAACGGTGTGCTCTAGCAATGTTAAATGGTTTAGGGTGCACCCCGCTGGTGCTGTGTATCACAGGGTGCACCCTACCAAGGCTGCCTATCAGAGAGTTTGGCCTGCAAGTGTTTGGCAGTGGGGAAACCACCAACATGTGTTGTGTGACAGTTGGTGTGCCCTACTAGTGTTATGTACTAGAGGGTGCAACTTAATAGTGTTGAGTGTCAGATGGTGCATCTTGCCGAATTACCTTTCAGATGGTGTGCTCTAGCAATATTGGTTGGCAGAATGCACATCATAACAGTGTTATGGGTACAGGATGCACCCTACAAGTTTTTGTGGGTGATGGTGTGACCTACCAGTGTTGCATGGCAGTGTGTGCTCCCTACCAGTGGTGCATGGTGGAAAGTGCGGCCAATCAGTTTTGCATTGCTAAGGGTACACTCTTTGGGTGCATTCTGCCAATATTAGGTGTCAAAGTGAATGCATCACTAGTGTTGGGTGGCATAGGGTGCACCCTGCAGATGTTGACTATCAAAAGTTATGGCCTACAGGTGATGCATGTCAGAGAATGCACTTCAGTAGTGTTGGGATGCAGAGTTCGCACTGTAGCGGTTTTGGATGGTAGAGGGTGCGCCCTACCAGCGTTGGATGGCAGAGGTTGTACTCCTACAGTGTTGTGTGCCACAGGGTGCACCTCACCAGTCTTGCTTGGCCAAGGGTATGCCTTACAACCGGTTCTGGCTGGCAGAAGTTACACCCTACCAGTGTCACATGCCAGAAAGATTGCCAACCCTACGTTGTTTTGCAGACGTTGCTTAACTCCAGTGTTGTTTGTCACAGTATCTGCCTTACCAGTGTTGATACAGGGTTGAGCACTATCAGTGTAATGTTCCAGATGAGTGACGCATGCTAGAGGGCGAGTCCTCTTAGTGTTGCATTGCAGGTGATACACCCACTAGTGTTGCGTGGCAGATGATGTACCCTACCAATAATGTGTGGCATTCTACCAGTATTGCTTCATAGAGCATCACTGTAGCTTGGAAAAGGGTATGCCCTACTAGTGTTATATACCACAGGTTTCATCCTACGACTTTTACAGAGGAGAGGGTGCACCCCAACAGTATTCTGTGCTAGAGAGTGTGAACCTAACTATGTTGCATGTCAGAGTATGTCCCCTACCAGTTATACACACCAGAGGGTGTGCCCTACCAGTATTCCATGGTAGTTGGTGCGCCCTACCAGAGGTGTGTGGTAGATGGTGTGCCCAACTAATGTTGCACAGCAGATGGTGCCCCGTACCTGTGTTGCTTGACACAGAGTGCAACCTATGGTTGTTGCTTGGCACAGGGTGCACTCTACGAATGGTGCATGACACAGGATACTCCCAAGTAATTTCAAGTTGTGTTGGGTGTCAGAGCATGCGTCCTACTAATGTTGCATGCCAGAAGGTGCACCCTACCATTGTTGCATGTCAGAATGTTCACCCTTCCAGTGTTGTATGGCGGAGGGTGCACTCTACCAGTGTTTCTTGTCAGATTGGGTGCCATACCTGTGTTGCCACACAAGAGCATGTGTCCCATCAGTCTTGTGCACTAGAAAGTGTACCCCACTGTGGTGACTGGTGTGTATCGAGAAGGGAAAACCTTGAACACATATCAGAGGGCACACCCCAAAAATGTTGCATGCCAGAGGCTGCACCCTACCACTATTGTTCTGCAGAGGGTGCTCCTCATCAGCATTGCATGGAGGAGGGTGCACCTTACCAGTTTTGAGTTGCTGATGGTGCGCCCTTTGTGTACTAGAGGATGTGGCCTTTGGTTGAAGCATTCCAGTAGGTACACTGTGCTGTGTCAAAAGCACGTATTTTGTTCGCTATTACAATTGCTGAGAATCTGGTAAATGGCCATTAACACCTGGTGAATACAATAATCATATGTGTAAAATGTATTAAACGGCGATAAAATATTTTCTAGATTATCCGAGCGCGCCTCTGGGAAAACAGGTGGCGAACGTGCGCGCCTTCGGCGATGTAACAACTCGCCATCGCTGATTACAGAGATGCTGCGTTAGCGACGCGACGCAGCTGACCGCTACCGACGCTACCCGATGGCCAAAAGGAATAATCATTTAACTGTCAGAAGTTGGCGCGGCGTTGCGTGTTTGTTCGTGTAAATGATTCCCTTTATATGACATCAGAAAATAGTTAGTTCCGCAGTAGACCTGTTACCGATAAAATTAATCTCAGGGTAGGTCTAGGTCGAATATAGTACCGACCAACTGCGTGTTGCAGAGAGGCACCGCAATTCGTGTTTAAGGCTTGCGAGAGGTGAAGGAGTTTGGCTGGTGAAGCCAGTATAGTATTTTGTGCAGTTTACGGAGACAGTGTGGCAACTTTGTCGTTTAGGCCCCTGTTGACAGACGTAGCTGCGACTACAGTTTTCCTCCCAAGGCCGAGATACGGAATATATGTAGGTTCCAGGATTTTAAAGTAGTCACTGGTTTGACGAAATTGTGTTTTCGGGCGGTCGATTGGTTGTCGTCCTGTGGACAGTTTGGAAGGCTGGCTCTGAGCACTATGGGACTTAACATCTATGGTCATCAGTCCCCTAGAACTTTGAACTACTTAAACCTAACTAACCTAAGGACATCACACAACACCCAGTCATCACGAGGCAGAGAAAATCCCCGACCACGCCGGGAATCGAACCCGGGAGTTTGGAAGGAAGGAGTGGTTATTTTGCTGTGATAGATACAGCGTGAGCCGTTTTAGAGAGAGAGATTTGCATTTGATGGTTTTTAGGGAACTGGTAGAACCCGGTATCCTGTCCGTGTTGTGTGATTAGTGGTTGCGGCTTGCCCAGAGGTAATTGGATTGCTAGCTGTTTTGGGAGTGGTTTTTTAGTGACTGGTGTGTATCGAGAAGGGAAAGCCTGGAACACAGTTTTGGTTGTTGTTGGATGTCGCGATCATACAGCGGATCTAAAATTGGCTTGTGTATATTTGAACTGATTTGAACTGTTTCACCTTGATATGAGAGATCGCACCAGTAGATTGAGTCGGTAAGCAACGGGAACAGAAAGGAACAATTTACAAGCGACACGTAACTAAACAAAACACTTGATTAGTGGAAGTGACGAGTGGCCTGATTTAATTTAGGGAGCTTCAGCGCGTCGCGTTGTATTAACGCCTGAAGAGGCTCAGTTTTGTTTGAACTGTTAATTAAGGTCAAGACAAAAGAAGCGACGGTGCCTAGGCTTTTTGTTCATATTTTTGTTCGTTCTTGAATTTCCGTTTCTGTGGGAGGGGGCGGGGGGTAGTCTTTGCTGCCACTCGACTACTTACGAGATTTGAGCTTGTATTGAGATACCTGGCTCAAATGAAGACAAATTTTCTTGGGTAAAAACTAAAAAAAAACCTTTACGTGTGGCTACTTAGTAGCTGTTGCGTGTAATTCATTGTGTTGTAATTGCGAGTTTCAGTGTCACCCTAAAAGTTACATGTTTGAGGATATTTAATTTCAAGGTGCAAGGGAAACTTATTTTGGTTGAAAGTGAGTGATGAATAATCTCTGAAAACAGTATTATTACGTAAAGATGAAGCAGAAGAAATTGTTACATTCCATTCTGAATTTTCCATTGTTTGAATCAGTAGAAACTCTTATAAAACGACGAAAGCAAAGATTTAAGTTTCAGAGATATTGCTAGCTTCTTGCGTAACATAATCTCGAATTGTATTAGGAATTTTTGGTTTTGAGTGAAAATCACTTAATTACGTTGATACACGCAAACTACACGAGTCCGCTACTAATAAAAGCTAACAAGATTACATTTACGTAGGAAAAGTTCTAAGTGAGTGAAAATCAGAACTGGAGTTATTTTAAGTTGTTACGAAAAGTCGGCGATCATACAAAGGTGTGGTAGTTAATCTGTGGAATACATTGTGTATCATTATTTACGTAGCAGCTTTAGAATACACAGGAAGAAATAGAATTATCGCTTCAGTTATCTTTATCCCGGTATAAACGTGGTTCAAATACGAGTTTAATATGACTCGGTCTTTGCACTCACTTCATATTTGAGATGAATGTAAAAAGTTATTATAAGATTACGAGGCGGTTCCAGGGAGATTGTTCTGCGTTAGAAGGAAGTCGTTGCTTGCGAGGACACCTGCAAGTGGGTTTACGATTTAGCTTGAAATATTATAAACAGGTATCGCATTGAAATAATTTTGGTGTCTTGTTTTGGACGACAGGGAGCTAACGTGTGTTGTCGCTGTATTCTGCTAGTCTCGTCATTGCTGGTAGATAGCGATTGTCAGTGTCATTTGGATATTTCGTTGTATCTGTTTGTGGTGTAGTAACATAGCTGTACGACCTCGGATTTTGCGTATAGTGAAAATGCTGTTTGTTAGTATGTAGCGTTTGAGTCTGCTTTGTCATTAGTGTTTATTATCGTTGCAGTTGCTAATCACCAAAGGGTTGATCTATCCTCAATTTGTTTTCTAAGAGTGCAACTACTGTACAAGTTAGGCTTTAAGTGTTTGCCAGGCGCTCGGCTGCTACTGGAATCTTTTGTGATCGGATAGCGATCCTCAGTCATAACATCGACTGTCAATGCTAAAACTATACCTAATTCTTGCTGTAGTGGTCGACTGGTTCGCTCAAGCAATTTTGCGCGGCAGGAAGCCATACATCAAGGGCATTGCGACGTTGATACAGTACGATCCCTTGTCGTTTTGAGTTAGATCTCGAGTTCCGCCAGTCGGCACGTTAGAACACCGCAGTGGGGTTAAGATGCAGAGTTTGCACTCTACCAGTGTTGGGTGGCAGAGGGTGGGCCCTGTCGGTGTTGGGCGACAGATTTTGCACCCTACTAGTGCTATGTGGCAGAGAACGTGTCTCATCAGTGTTGTGTGGCAGAGGGTGTGCTCTACCAGTGTTGTGTGGCAGAGGGTGAGTCCTACCTCTGCTACATGGTGTGGGTTGCACCCTATAAGTTTTGGTTGGCACAGGGAGCTTTCTATCAGTGTTGTGTTGCAGAGGGTGCACCCTACCATTGTTAGAGGGAAGAGGGTCATTCTACCAGTCTTGTGTGGCAGAGGGTGCGTCCTACCGGTCTTGTATGGGAAAGCGCACCCTACTAATTTTGTGTGGGACAGGCTGCACCCTACGAGTGTTGCATGACAGAGAGCACACCCAATCAATGTTGTATGTCAGACAATGTGCCCTTCCAGTGTTGCATGCCATAGGATGTACCCTAACAGTCTTGCATAGCTGAGGGTGCACCCTAGCAGATTTGGGTGGAAGATGGTGCACTCTTACAGTGTTGATTTCCAGAGGGATTGGCTTACCAGTGTTGTGAGCTAGACTGTTCTACCCTCCTGTTATGTTGCAAGCCAGAGGGTGTGGTTTGGTTCAAATGGCTCTGAGCACTATGGGACTTAACATTTGTGGTCATCAGTCCCCCAGAACTTAGAACTACTTAAACCGAACTAACCTAAGGACACCACACACATCCATGCCCGAGGCAGGATTCGAACCTGCGACCGTAGCAGTCCCGCGGTTCCGGACTGAGCGCCTGAACCGCTAGACCACCGCGGCCGGCCAGAGGGTGTGCCTATCAGTGTTGCATGCCAGATAGTATGCCCCACCCAGTAGTGTAAGCTAGAGGGTGAGCCCTGTCAGTGTTGTGTGACAATGGTGTACCCTACTTGTGTTGCGTGGCAGACATAGTTTTCTACCATAACTGTGTGGCAGATGATGTGCCCTACGAGGGTGATTTCACAGAGCATGCACACTACCAATGTTGCTTTGGAAAGGGTGTGCCCTACCAGTGGTGCATGGCACAGGTTGAACCCTACCAATTTTATTGTGGAGGCTGCCCCCTATTAGTTTTGGGAGTCATAGAGTGCACTCTGACAAGCTGCGTGTCAGAGGGTGTGACCTACCAGTGATGGGTCGCAGAGGGTATTCCATACCAGTCTTGTATGGCAGAGAGTGCACTCTGCTAGCATTGCATGGGAGAGACGCCATCCTAACAGTGTTGTGTGGCAGAGGGTGCATTCCGCCAGTGTTGTGTGTCTGAGGGTGCACGCAACCAGTGTTCTGTGCCTAGGTTCACTCTATCAGTGTTGTGAGGCAGAGGTTGCATCCACCCATTCATACATGGCAGAGGGTGCATTTTACCAGTATTGCGTGGCAGAGGGTGCATACTACCAGTGTTGCATGGCAAACGGTGGAATATATCAGTGTTGTGTGGCAGGGAATGAACATTGCCAGTTTGTGTGGCAGAAGATACACCCTATCAGGGTTGTATGTCAGAGGGTGTGTCGTACCAATGCTCTGTGCCAGGGGGTGCTTCTGAGCGCTGTTACATTCCAGAGTACATGGCAGAGTGTACTTCGCACCAATGCTACATGGCAGAGGATGCGTTATACCAGTACTGTGTTGGAGAGCCTGCTTCCTACCGACGTGCATTCCAGAGATTGCTTTCTGCCAATGTTGTGTGCTATCAAAGTGAAGCAGTGTCAGTTCATTACTTTGCTATAAATTCGAACTACAGGCTGTCGATATATTACCTGCATATCTTTAGACCTTAAAACCACGCTAGGTAACAACAATTGGTTTTCAACATGTGGCAATATAGCTTATAAATTTTGTCTTTCCTCATTCGTTATTAAATTAAATTAAATTAAATGTACCCACAGCAAATTTTCAGAGTTTAAATGGAATCAAAACACCAGTCTTAATTTTTGATGTTTGACATTAACCGAAATTAGAACAGTACATCAAAAATCATTGTTTAGGTAAACCTACGACCACTGACGCTATTATGAATTTAAAATATTGCCACCTGCAACAATATAAAAATCCACTCTTTCGTGCTATGGTTACCAGCAAAAAATGTGCCATCACTGTGCATGAAAAGAAAAAAGAATCTACACCACATGGCAAACAACACCAGCAGTGAACAGAAGAAATCTATAATAAGTATGAAAAAATAACATAGTGCCTGTGAAATATGTGCCTGTGACTTGTTACGGTCAGGAATCACATACGATTCCAAAATATTTTCGTAACAGCAAAATTAAAATACGCTTCTGGACGGAAAAGCCAGTTAAAATTCAACTACGGCGCGGCATCGATAATAACAAGAATCCTTTTGCAAATTCGATAGAGAACCAAATCAAGTGTAATAATAATTGTGAGAAAATAGACATAGAGAGCCGGCCGTTGTGGCCGAGCTGTTCCAGGCGCTTCAGTCTGGAACCGCGCGACTGATACGGACGCAGGTTCGAATCCTGCCTCGGACATGGATGTGTGTGATGTCCTTAGGTTAGTTAGGTTTAAATAGTTCTACGTTCTAGGGGATTGATGACCTCAGATGTTAAGTCCCATAGTGCTCAGAGCCATTTGAACCAAAATAGACATAGAGAAAACTGGATGGGATTTCGGATCTAGATTTAAAGAGCTCTCACGTTCCAAAGTAATAAGGGAAATTTCAATACACACTTGGTTGAATGCAAACTCACTGTTGAATGTCCTCAAAGTAATATTACGATTTTACTTATGAAAGATATGGGGGAACGCTAGATTTACTAGTGGAATACGACTCTGGAAACTTTCTGAACGATTGGAATGGTTCCTCCATGCAGCCCTTTTTCAGTGTATTCTGCGATTTGACCCTCCACTGAAATTTACAGAGGTGGAGGGAAATGGCATCTAACAGAGAACGGTGCCTATATGGGACGCTGCAGCCACACCGAGCTACTGCACGCTATTAACAAAAGGGTTACTGCTACCTTTATTTTGATTTATTTTATCAACGTTTCACTTTAACAGGTCCAGAACTAATTTATTGCACATACTTTATCATTGAGAATATTTACAACGGCTTTTTAGTTATGGCTTGATTTTTCTGTATTTTTCAATGATGAGAAATGTTTCAGAAAGTGTAATTATCGTTTTGCTAATCTTTGTTATTTATATGCATATTACAGTATTTAATAAGAGCACAACTACACATTTTTATAGAATTTGCGTTGAATGCCAGATTAGATATAAAAAATTATGTATATGTTTTTATGAATTTAAGGTATGACAATCATTTGCATGTATACAGGGTTTTGAAAATTTGTAAAGTTTTTTATAAAACTTTTAAAAATAGTGTTATTTTAATTAAATACACTCTCTGCTGTGCTTTTGAGATATCAATTTTAAAGTTTACTTACAATAAACATTAACAGATACAAAGAGCGTTATCAACTACCCGACTTCCCCTATGGTCTTTCACCAACCCCGAATTTCCCTTACACCCCTGCCTCCCGTAACCAGTAATGTCGCTTAAGGTATTTATTGTTGGGCCCATGTTTACTAGACTTTTTTTGCTTCTTTTAACGTTGTTAACATCTTGAAAGTGACTGATGACCCTGTAGTTTGGTCCCTTTATACCCCAAACCGATCAACCAACATCTTAAACATGAATCACACCAAATCACTACTCATATACCCATACTACATGAAAAAACTCAAAAGCCACCTCAGTCCAAGTTTGGCAAGTGACTGATGGTGGTGCCAGTGTAAAGGTATAAGCAAAGTGCACATAGCATTATCTTAACAGAAGTACTCAGTTCTTCAGATTAGTATTGTGACACATGACATCATCATCATTATCGCTGTCCTCGTCGTCGTCGTCGTCATCGTCATCATCATCTATAATCATCGTCACCATCAGTCATAATCATTGCCATCCTCACCCATAATCATCTTCATCATCATCGTCAGTCATAATCACTGTCATCATCATTATCATCCATAATCAACGTCATCCATAATCATAGACATTGTCATCCGTAATCATAGTCATCCATTATCATCATAATACATAATCATCGTTTTCCACTTGCGATGAGTTTTCCAGGTTTCTCAAAATACTGGAATTTAAGTTTGTCGGCTTATGCAGTCCATTTCCATAAAATTTTTATGGGCTGTAGAGTAAAACGTACCAAATTTCGACGACTTCAGGGTGTGTAACACTGTTGAAAGTCACTTGCAATATTAGCCTAAACGTTGGCATATTTTAGAATATAACGTGGGCTACAGTCCAGAAGAATTTCATAGAAATATTAGGATATGTATCTTTTCACATTTCGAAATTCTCGTTAACTCTTTCCCGATACAGTCTTTATATCTTACCCCACGTAGTAGCCCCTATGTCTGGAAATCATTGGAGACTTTCCCCATTTCACACTCCGAAAGTTCATCCGCTGGTCTGATCAACGTTAACCCCAACATTCTAATTTCCGTTGTCTATTGGGTTAAACAATTTTGGGAAAGTTTGTGTATCGAAATTGTGTGTAATTTTAATGAGTTAAAACTGGCTGTACACATCGGCTACACGATTTCTTTTCCTTACAGCACTGAATATCACAAAAAATTAATAAAACATTTTTCCTCGCTATTAGATGAG
The DNA here is from genome assembly GCF_021461395.2 of Schistocerca americana. Lineage (NCBI taxonomy): Eukaryota > Metazoa > Arthropoda > Insecta > Orthoptera > Acrididae > Schistocerca > Schistocerca americana. Next base: position 453,295,355 of record NC_060122.1, read on the forward strand.
ACGATATATTAATACATACCTCTGAACCAAAGCGTCTGTGAGAGAAAGAAAGGGAAAGTGAGAGGGAAAGAGGGGGGGGGGGAGGGGAATGTAGGAAAAGAAACAGGTCATTGAAACCACGGAAGTATTAAGTAACTCTACACTAGCTAGTTACACCTCCACATGTGTACTTCTAGAAGACTCCAGTGAAGCTGTAAGTTAAAACGATGTGTATGGAAAGAGAAGGAAATTAAGCAAGTAACAGCATGCGAAGGACACTGGACGAGCCTTTTATTCTTGTCTGAAATCTCACTGTACCAAAAATTATCCTTCATGTTCACACAGCTGTTCATAAAGGCGTAGTTTATTTCTGAAGACAAAACGGCAGTGAAGTATAATTACAGTCTCTGGCTTCAACGAGAAGTGCAATAACTTCACGGTACTTTGACTCAGTTTATCGCCAGCCGTTGTGGCCGAGCGGTTCTAGGCGCTTCAGTCTGGAGCTGCGCGACCGCTACGGTCGCAGGTTCGAATCCTGCTTCGGGCATGGATGTGTGTGATATCCTTAGGTTAGTTAGGTTTAAGTAGCTCTAAGTTCTGGGCGACTTATGAGCGCGGATGTTAAGTCCCATAGTGCTCAGAGCCATTTGAACCATTTGAACCCAGTTTATCGTGATGTAAATAACGAAATAGAAAGTATGATTGGCAGTTACATGCTACGTACGACAACTGAGTCGTAACGTCTATTCGTGGTCATTGAGAGTGCAGGTGGAGTGTGAGGCGGAAAATTGACTAAACACATGAAATTATCCACGGACGGTTACTAAACTCTGTAGCAGTATAAATACCGCCCGACATTACTAAATTTGTGAGTTGCCCGCAAGCAGTAACAATGAAATTTTTCGCACCACTGTCATTAGCGGTACTCGCAGACGAATAGCTCAACCACTTGCAGATTCTCTAAGCTCACTCGACTAGCTACATATTCTATGCGAGTGAGGTGGCACAGCAGTTAAAATCCCGTTGAGGAGGAAGTAAGAAAGGGAGACTGTGCTGTAGTGTCGCGTCGATGACAAGGTCGTTAGTGACGGAGCGCAGACTGCGCCTGGACAGGAAGGAGGAAAGAAAATCGCCATATTTTTTTTCCAAATGAACTGTCCCGGAAATTGCCTTGAGCGATACAGGAAAATTAGATTCTTTGGTCGATCTGGGTAGACGAAGGGGGAATTTAAATCTCGTGCTGTGACACTTCACTCGCTGAGTAACGTTGACAAGCGACGAACACAGCCAACACGTCAGTGATTTTGATCATCATTTTCACGACTGAAGTACTGTACATACTTTGATAAAAGAAATAGTCAATCATCACGATTTTCTTCTCAAACGCTTTAGAGAAATCGAGGTGCAAGGTTTTAAGAGCTTTGTGAATACGAGAGCGCCAGCCGCCGAGCAGCAGCCTTAGCGCAACCGACCGACGCGGCAAACTAGAAATCTGCCCGTACTGCTCTCTAATCTCCTCATTTTACCTCTAATTTTCCCCCGAAAATTGTATCGTCGCAACGAATCCTGTTTCACCGGAAAGGAACGACAATAATAATAGTGAAAATCAGAGTGGTACATTCATGGCAAGCAATAATCGAGGTGTAGTAAATAATCGTATTGAAATTTTGTTATGTTCCAGTCTCAAGAGAGTAAATATTACAAGACGACGCCACCACACAGGCACTGGCGCTTTCTCAGTTCCGCGCAGTCATCTGCAAATTGTACTCACTATTCGGGAATGCTTCCGCCGCCACGTACATCAGCACTTCGTATTCGTCTGCCAACAGTGTTTCCAGCCGCCAAAGAGAGCGCTAGCAACCGGGGACTACTTTGCTTCCGCCTAGTGCTGGTCGGGATTAAGATCCTTCCGCCAACTGACAGAAAAGACGTTGCGCCACGGACGACATCTCAGCTCATTGCCTGCAGCCAACTCAGATCAGTTCCTGCAGCTCAGTTATTCCTATTGTGTTGTCATTTCCTGCAATTACGTTACTACGGAGCACAGTCTCGTCATTTCCGTTCAGAAGGCAAGAGTTCCGACTTAGCAGTCGCTATTTGCGTTGTAATAAGACAGTCACAAGGTCTGTATAATTACTTTGTAAGAGTGTATCGCAAACTGCCAAGAAATTGCCAGATTATTGTATTAGGTATAGGGCATCAAGTACCATCCATTAAAGTAGTTACCAAATGAAACTTCCTGGCAGATTAAAACAGTGTGCCGGACCTAGACTCGAACTCGGGACCTTTGCCTGCAGAGGGCAAGTGCTCTACCAACTGAGCTACCCAAGCACGACTCACGACCCCTCCTTACAGCTTCAGTTCTGCCAGTATCTCGTCTCCTACCTTCCAAACTTGGAAGCTGTGATGGCATGTTTCGTACCAAACGCACTGCCAGAGAACACTGTTACTGGAAAAATATTGACAAAGATGTAGCCACTTATGTCAAAAATAGCATTCTGCCCCGAATCGACAATATTTCCTGTGGCCACAGGCATCACACACTTTGTCACGTCTACATACTGATTATACAAGACCGTTCCTGGGAAGCTACTGGCTCATTCTCGTCGATGCTTGCTCAAAATTCCCATCATTGATACAGATGTCATCGATGTCTTCAAAAAGACTATTCAGGCTTTGTCAAACATCTTTGAAGAACTCCTGAAATCTATAGTCACTGACAATGGCACACAATTTTCTTCCCTGGAATTTAAACTTTTTCGTAGAACCAACGGATTTCAAACTTCATAACTGCACCGTTTCATTCAGCGGCCAATGAACTCGCTACAAGATTCATTGGAACATTCAAGTCATACATAATGAATTTGGGTCCCCAATAAGACAATGTTTGATTGATCTTCGTCGATCATTACAGAAGCACTCCAGACGACGCGAAATTTCAAGCTGAGGAACAACTTGGAACCGCATCGAACATTTATGTCAATTTTAAAGCCACTCGTGACTCCACAAACTGAACTCCGACAACAATCAAAACAAAACTTTTTTACACTGAGTGATCTGGTAGTTATTTCAATATACACTAAAATGACAAAAGTCATTGGATACCTCCTAATATCGTGGAGAACCTCCTTTTGGATAGTGCAGCAACTGGACGCGGCATGAACTCAACAAGTTGTTGGAAGTCACTTGCAGAAATTCTGCGTCTACAGCCGTACATAACTGCGAAAATGTTGGCGGAGCAAGTGTTTGTGCACGAATTGACATCTCAATTATGTCCCATAAGTATTCGATGGGATTCATGTCGGACGATCTGGGTGATCAATCAATTCGCTCGAATTATACAGAATGTTCTTCAAACCAGTCGCGATAAATTGTGGCCCGGTGACATGGCGCATTGTCATCTGTAAAACCTTCATCTTTATTTGGGAACATGAAGTCCATGAATGGCTGAAAATAGCTTCCATTAGCCAAACATAACCATTTCCAGTCAATGATGGTTTCAGTTGGATCACAGGACCCAGTCCATTGCATGTAAATACAGCCCACACAATTATGGACCCACCACCAACTTATACAGTGACTGTTGCCACCTTGGGTCCATGGCTCGTGGGGTCTGCGCCACACTCAAAAACCTTCCATTAGCTCATACCAGCTGGAATCGGAACTCATCTGATCACACGACGGTTTTCCGCTAGGATTTAATCGATACGGTCACGAGCCCAGGATAGTCGCTGCAGGCGATGTCGTGCTCTTAGCAAAGGAACTCGCATCCGTCTCTGATACCATAGCCCATCAACGCCAAATTTCGCCGCACTGTCCTAACGGATACGTTCGACGTACGTCCCACACTGATTTCTGTGGTTATTTCACGCAGTGTTGCTTGTCTGTTAGCACTAACAACTCTTCGCAAATGCCTCTGCTCGCTGTCAACTGAAGGTTGTCCGAGGTGAAAGGTAATGCCTGGAATTTGGTACTGTCGGCACACTCTTGACACAGTGGATCTCATATTACTGAATTCCTTCACGATTTTCGAAGTGGAATATCCCATGCGTCTAGCTCCAACTACCATTACGCGTTCAAAGTCTGTTAATTCCGGCCGGCCGACCACAATGACGTCGGAAATCTTTCCACATGAATCACATGAGTAGAAATGTCAGCTCCGCATACATTGTATACGCGATACTACCGCCATCTGTATATGTTCGTATCGCTATCCTATCTTTTGTCACCTCCAGTGTGCAATTGTGGGAGAAAGACATGGGTTCCTAGTATACTCACAGAGAAGATCGGCGATGTCATGTTCGAAATTAAATATTCACACGACGTCGCAACATGCCATCAAAATCAAACCAAGCTGCGACGCGCTCACATGCATATAGGTAGAACCCCTAGGATGTTTTCTTTTACAGAATAGAAGAGCTGTACACACCCACCAGCCATCCGAGGGACGCCGGCAGCTGCCCCTACTAATGTCTCCTGGAGAATGGCCCAATTGCATCCAGCCAGCGACGAACGAATTGAAATGGTTGTCGCACCTCCCACCTCAGATCAGCAAACGAACGTCGAAATGGCAAACGCTTGACTGGCTGCCCCTTTTTCGTGGTTTTGAAAGGGTTTTCAATGATGCCGCGGGCTAAAGCTAAGGGGAGCACTATACATGTACCGATCAAATATCCAGTCCAACATGTACGGAAGCAGGGCGCTAATGAAGGGACTTGCATTGTCTTCCTTGTAAAGCATATCTACCTGGCTATAAAACTGTCAATCGGAATCGACAAAATTTTGTTTTTATGACTTCTAAGAGCTCTTTCAAAACTCCCACATCTGGCGATATCGGTCTGGAAGAACTCAAACATTACACAGCTTTATCATTTAAACTGGCTTCCACAATCATACCAATAATTTTAACCTCCGACTAAAATTTATACTAATTAATCAACAGAGAAATGACAAAAAACGAAAACTTACAGAAACACGTCAAAAATTACTTCTCAGATCACAACATGGCACTAATCCAATGGCGCTGACATTCTATTAGCAACAGAATTACTATGCCATTATTGTTTGTACAATTGGATTCAGCCAGAACGTGAGGAGAATGGAAGATTGTCAAATAACGTATGACTGACGACGAGGTCATTAGAGACGAAGCGCAGGCTCCATAGCAACAAGAATCAGGAAGGGCATCGTGCTTGTACTTTAAAAAGTAACTTTTTATTTAGGAAATCCATGAAAGATAAAAGTAAAAGTAAGTGATGCAATCTCATCACCGGACTACTGGCCTAATTCTAATTGTACAGAATACAATGTTTAATCGCCGCGGCAGCAGGAGGTGTAGGGTAGCAGCCCCATCGCCCGGCTACCTTTTACCACGAGAAAGATCTCCGGTACTCATTAAACAGCAGGCTACGTGGACTTGGGACTGTCCTGGAGGGAATGTGTTGGAGCCGCCAGAGATGGGTGACAAGGAGTAGGTGGGCGCTTAGACAGGAAACAGAACTGGTTAGCAGGAAACGTAGTCTGAATGCCACAATAACTTAGTTAACTTGACCACAAATTTCTAGAGAGGGTTCGTTGATCAAAACCTAGTCGACATAAATCACAAATGCAGAAAAGCTGCCCTAAACTGCTGAGGCTTCATCCGACTCCACTCGTAGTCTGCTGGACTGGCTGGCCTCGTTGCAGAGTCTTGTTATACTGGATTGGTGGTGGCACTAAGTGCACATACAGCCGGAGATGTGGTTTTAAAACGGCCGCGGGTTGGCAGGGCAGTCACATGGTTTACTGCCAACCTTGAGATGCGTCCTGCCTTGTGTGGTATCGATACTGTACGACACCACGGAATAGTGGTCACTAGGACTGAACCTGGCCAATAGTCTAGTCTTCCACACCTTGGACCACAAATGCCACTAGAGAAACCATGGAACACACAAATGTGAAAGGTGTAATGAAATATTGCGCATTAGAAGTTTTTTTTCCAAAAAATGCTGAAACACTTGAGAGTACGACGCACCACGATCGAATTGTCCGAATTTGACGGAAATCGGTAGTTGTGGTGTATCTGTACAGACAAACAAATGACTACAGTTTCAGAAAAATTGGGTGATATATCATGAGAAATAGCTCAGTAACGCGTTAGTCCACCTTTGAATTCGCATTGATTCATAGTGTTGTTGGATGTTCTCCTGAGGCATATCATGCCAAATGCTGTCCAATTGACACGTTAGATCATCAGAATCCCGAGCTGGATTACCCTGCCCATAGTGCTCCAAAAGTTCTCGTTTGAGGAGAGATCCGGCGACCTTCCTGGACAAGGTAGGGTTTGGCAAGCACGAAGACAGGTAGCAGAACCTGCTGCCGTGAGCCGCGGGCATGATCTTGCCGAATTGTAAGCCCAGGATGGCTTGCCGCGAAGGAACGTAGGATATTTATCAGTAAACTCTTCCGGGCTAAGTTGCCGTGGTCGATCTGTAGAACTTCTTCTCCCTGACGTTTCGTTCTCAACTACGGAGAACATCTTCAACGACTGGCTGCTAGGAGCTGGGGCCGCCGCTTGAATACGTAGAATATTGTCAACGCATCGGTGTGTTGTAAGATTGCCCTGGATGACAGGCAAAGGGATCCTGCTATGAAACGAAATGGCACCCTAGACTATTACTCCTGGTTGTCAGGATGTGTGGGGGCGAAAGTCAGGCTGGTATCGCACAGCTGTCTCGGATATCTCCAGTCGCATCTTCGTTGGTCATCAGGGCTCAGTTCTAAGCGGGACTCATCACTGATGACAGTTCTATAACAGTCAATGAGATTCCAGGCCGAAGACCTGTCCAGAGACGCCCAGACAGTTGTGGGATACCAAGCTGACTGAAGTCCACCTCACAGCCCGACTACCAGGACTGATGGTCTGTGACGCCATTTCTTTTCATAGCAAGATCTCTGGTTGTCATGGGCGGCACCCTTACAGCACAGCGGTGCGTCGACGACATTCTACACCCCGTTTTGCTGCCCTTCATGGCACCTATCCTGGGCTTACGTTTTGGCAAGGTTATGCCCGCCCCCATACGATGGTAGTTTCTACTGCTCGTCTTCGTCCTTGCCAAGAAATACCTCGCCCAGAAAGGCCGCCGGATCTCTTCCCAATTTCAAAAGTTTGGAACGTTATGGGGAGGGCCCTTCAACCAGCTCGGGAATTTGATAATAACTGCTTGCATAAGGGGCAGAGGTGGACCAACATGTTATTGACGTGCTTAATTTGTGAAGCCCTTTCTCTTAGATAAATCACTCAGTTTTTCTGAAATGGTAATCGATTGTTTTTCTCTACATGTACATAATATCTACCAATTTCGTTCCTTGCGCATAATTCCTTCAAGGTGACTCTTCTTTTGTGTGTGCTAGAGTGCATAAGCCTGACAGAGAGGAAAGGGGAATTAATCTAGTGACGATATGGGCCGCAAATGGGGGAATCGAGTGAAATAAGTGACTTTGACAAAGGGCAGATTGTCATGCCCCAGCGTCAGGGAACTAGCATCTCGGAAATGGTGATGCTGGTCAGTTGTTGGCGTGCCACTGTCGTGAGCATTTAGGGAAAGTGGTTGAAGGACTCTGGAGCTACAGCTAGGCGACAACGTGATGGACGTCAGGCTTCATCACAAAACGTGAGGTCGTAGGCACTTCGGCTCTGTCAAGCAGTTTATGCGGCGATCTTTGGTACATATTACTACAGAATTGCTGGGCAAGCACAAGCGTTTCAGAGCCCACCTTTCTGCGCACGTTGATCAAGATTGAGCTCTGCAGCAGACGACCCCTTCGTTTTCCCCATGTTGATCCAACGACATCGTCATGTCGCTGAGCCGGGGATCAAAGGAATATTGTCATCTGATCGTATGAGTTATGTTTCTTGTTACACTGGGTCGAAGATCTGTCCGGATACACCGTTATTCAGGTGGAGTGCTTCTCGAAATATACACAACGTGGTAGAAGTATTATGCTTCAACTGGGCTTCGATGGCAACATGAAAACTGTGGTCTACGAGAACATTATTACGAACCACCTGGATCCATTCATTCTTGATGTCTTCCACTATGGCGCTGACATCTTTCTGTAGGATAACTGTTTTTTTTTTTATATAAAAGTGGAAACAGAGAACTTGTGCCATGTACAGACAGTTGAGAGGTGTCAATGATATGATGACAAAACCTTTATTTTACATTTTTTGGAAGTAAGTGAGTTTTGGAGTTTGGTTTGAAAGCTATTTGTCCATGATGGCTGTAGTAGCTATTCAATTATGACGTTTCAGTCGATTTAATACGGTAGTTCTGTACAGCTTTTGTATGGTAACAATGTATTTGTCTTTCGTGCAACATACTTATATGATCTTAAACCCTGATCTTCCTTCCTTTTTTTACTATCTATGTTCCAGAATTTCTGCTGTTACAACGAATATCCCTAGTTTACAAAACCTGTTCAATCATGTTACAAAGAAGGCATTGCCATGCTATTATAAATATAGTTTAGTAATATTTATGCAATATTCCGTCGGTATTTGGAGGAACATAGACCTATTAAAAATTTAAATACGCATTCTAGATGATACACAATAATATTTGTTTAGCAGTTTGTTATGAACCGTATTTCAGCTTTGAAACACAATATTTGTACAGCTATGAAATCTCGCTCAAGTTGTGTGGTCTATCAATTTAGTATTAAGTTATTTGAAGATGGTCTACAAAGCCGATAGCCCGCCGATAACGAACAAAGGTGTCGAGTACGCAACCTTTTAAATATAGCTTCATGTCACAATTAGGTTAATTTGAGTTAGTCATGAATTCTTCCAGCATATCTTGTATTAATACCCAAAAAGTACACTTTTTTTTTTCTTTTTCACAGTTCAGTACACCTTCTTTCTGTTTTCATACTAGATCTGACTTCTGTTTTTGACGGGCTGACCACTGGACCATCTTACCGTTAAATCTGAGGGGGCTGTGATGTGGAGTTTACCTCGTCAGTACCCGTCCTTACTACCACTCCGCCAGTACCTCATGTCGTAGCCCGAAAACTTCACAGAAGTTGTTCTGCGAGCCTTGCAGGACTAGTACTCTTTGGAGTGTGTGCTGGTATGAAACTTCCTGGGAAACGTTCCGAGTTCGTGTCTCGGTCCGGCATATACACTCCTGGAAATGGAAAAAAGAACACATTGACACCGGTGTGTCAGACCCACCATACTTGCTCCGGACACTGCGAGAGGGCTGTACAAGCAATGATCACACGCACGGCACAGCGGACACACCAGGAACCGCGGTGTTGGCCGTCGAATGGCGCTAGCTGCGCAGCATTTGTGCACCGCCGCCGTCAGTGTCAGCCAGTTTGCCGTGGCATACGGAGCTCCATCGCAGTCTTTAACACTGGTAGCATGCCGCGACAGCGTGGACGTGAACCGTATGTGCAGTTGACGGACTTTGAGCGAGGGCGTATAGTGGGCATGCGGGAGGCCGGGTGGACGTACCGCCGAATTGCTCAACACGTGGGGCGTGAGGTCTCCACAGTACATCGATGTTGTCGCCAGTGGTCAGCGGAAGGTGCACGTGCCCGTCGACCTGGGACCGGACCGCAGCGACGCACGGATGCACGCCAAGACCGTAGGATCCTACGCAGTGCCGTAGGGGACCGTACCGCCACTTCCCAGCAAATTAGGGACACTGTTGCTCCTGGGGTATCGGCGAGGACCATTCGCAACTGTCTCCATGAAGCTGGGCTACGGTCCCGCACACCGTTAGGCCGTCTTCCGCTCACGCCCCAACATCGTGCAGCCCGCCTCCAGTGGTGTCGCGACAGGCGTGAATGGAGGGACGAATGGTGACGTGTCGTCTTCAGCGATGAGAGCCGCTTCTGCCTTGGTGCCAATGATGGTCGTATGCGTGTTTGGCGCCGTGCAGGTGAGCGCCACAATCAGGACTGCTTACGAACGAGGCACACAGGGCCAACACCAGGCATCATGGTGTGGGGAGCGATCTCCTACACTGGCCGTACACCACTGGTGATCGTCGAGGGGACACTGAATAGTGAACGGTACATCCAAACCGTCATCGAACCCATCGTTCTACCATTCCTAGACCGGCAAGGGAACTTGCTGTTCCAACAGGACAATGCACGTTCGCATGTATCCCGTGCCACCCAACGTGCTCTAGAAGGTGTAAGTCAACTACCCTGGCCAGCAAGATCTCCGGATCTGTCCCCCATTGAGCATGTTTGGCACTGGATGAAGCGTCGTCTCACGCAGTCTGCACGTCCAGCACGAACGCTGGTCCAACTGAGGCGCCAGGTGGAAATGGCATGGCAAGCCGTTCCACAGGACTACATCCAGCATCTCTATGATCGTCTCCATGGGAGAATCGCAGCCTGCATTGCTGCGAAAGGTGGATATACACTGTACTAGTGCCGACATTGTGCATGCTCTGTTGCCTGTGTCTATGTGCCTGTGGTTCTGTCAGTGTGATCATGTGATGTATCTGACCCCAGGAATGTGTCAATAAAGTTTCCCCTTCCTGGGACAATGAATTCACGGTGTTCTTATTTCAATTTCCAGGAGTGTATTTGTTCATCTTATGTTTACTACACCTTGTTCGACATGTAAGTGTAAGTTAAGCTTTATATAGTAACTATATGTATACAAACTGTGCTTTTTGGTATCGTAGCATTGCGTTTTCACTCAGAGCAGTCGTCGATATTAGACGACATAATGTATGTTGTGGTGTGAATAAACAACATGTTTTCTGCCAGTGTAGTGAAATGTCTGGATCTTCCACGAGACCGTATAACATAAAAAATTCTTGGAAAATGCAATTATTAATGCAAGATAGTGCGAAAAGCTACCCAGCGGTGGTGAAATCCATCTACTGAGCAAGTGGTGTGGTATACCACACTCCACAGCTGACGACTTTGCCTATAACAGGTTAACTGATGTCCTTAAAGGCTAATACACATAATAAGAGCCAGTTGTCAAACTACTCATTAGTACTCTTATTTATAAGATAGATGATAATCCAGCGTTCGAGCGAAATACCGTCTTGTCAGATAAACCAGTTTTTCTCGTGTGATACTACACACGAATTACATTGTGATATTCATAGGACGCATACGTCAATGTTAAAAATAACGTACTCCCCAATTGAATTGTTTTGGTTTCGCTGTGATGAAGATATTCGCCTGTTCTTTTTCAGTGGCATACAGCACCAAAAATGATGTCTTAAACATTGTGACTGTCAGAGATATTATGAAGAGCCAAAACAATATGACATCTACCCACCGCAGCGTTGGGCGCCGTCTGTTGACGTTACGGACGCGTGACGCGGTAATAAAAGTACATAAGAGGAGCAGACACGGACGGGATAATCACCCTAGCGAAGATGTGGCCTGCAAATGGGGAAATCCATTGAGATAAGAGTCTTTGACAACGGGCAGATTATTATTATGCAGAGCCTGTGAACGAGTACTTCGAAAACGTCGAAGCTGGTCGAATTCTGAGGTGATACTGTCGTGAACATCTACGGAAAGAGGTAGAAGAACAGTGAAACTATCACTAGGCACGACTCTACACAGAACGTTGGGTTCAGAATTTTGTCTTCTCTGTAAAGTAGGATAGATAGTGATCCGTGGGATCTCTGCCGAAAGAGCACACTGCTGGTGTACGCACAATTGTTCCGGAGTACATCGTTCATCGTGGATTGTTGAAAATGGAGCTCTGCAGCAGACCACCCATACATGTTCACATATTGACCCAACGATCTCGTCAATTACAACTGCAGTGGGCAAGGGACCAGCGATCAATGGAAAGGAGTCAGCTGTTCGGATGGATCACATTTTTGCTACATTACGTTGTTGCTCGTCTCCACAAACGCCGTCATTGAGGCGAACGGCGGCTCGAAACATGCAGCGTGCCATGGACGCAGGCTGGTCGGAGCAGTACTATGCTATGGGAGACATTCTCCTGCGTTTGCATGGGACCTGTGGTAGTAGTAAGACACGCTGACAGCTGCGAACAACATGCACCCCTTCGTGCTTGGTGTCTTCCCCGACGCTGATGTCATCTTTCAACAGCATAATTGTCCATGTCTCGGAACCAGAACCGTGCTACAGTGGATTGAGGAGCGTTATAGTGAACGCATGTTAATGTCTCTGCGACCAAATTCGCCTGATGTAAATCCTATGGAACCCATCTGGGTCACTCTTAGGCGCCATCATCGAGTACGGAAACCAGCGGCCCGTTATTTACGTGAATTACATGACCTGTGTGTAGACATCTAACGCCACATATCTCCACATACCTACCAACAAACTGTAGGTTCCCTGATAAGTAGAATCAGTGACGTATTTAGTTCCAAAAATGGACTGACAAGCTATTAAGCAGGTGGTCATAATGTTTTTTCTCAATGTATTGCAACTAAATGAGCCCCAGGTATACTGGAGTTGATGGATGTGGTAGTGTCTTGACAGAACATCAGACTGTATCAGTATCCTGGATGCTTAACGTATATCACAACTTTGGACTTTCTTCCTGGGAGAACATCAAGAACTGGTGCTAACTTCTTAACAATTCTGCTACGCCTCAATATATATAGAGAGAGGTAGAATATTGGTTGAAATTTCTCCATGAAACGTGCGGAGTTCACGTGAAGCTACAGTAATTGTATCCGCTTTAAGTAAAAGTTGGAGTAACCGCCCTGTAAAATTACATTTCTGATTACTAGCACACCAAAGATACGACACTACAAAAGATGCTCACAGCCCATTTCGTAAATGTGTAGTTCTCAGGGAACGTTTTATTCACACTGGTGAATCCAACCAAAAAACTATTTGATGATCGAATTATGACATAATATTATTTTGTCTATATGTCAATGAACGTTCTTTTTATGATTTTCCTGGTAAAAGTGGAGTAAAAAATAGTTTTTATGTGCATATTGTATTAGCAATAAGTCTGGACTGCAAATAACGAGGACCTCAGTAGTGGCATTACCATCGTCTTTGCCATCACTCACCTCTGTTTGTAAGCCACCTGGCATCACGTATTTCGAGGAACTGTTTCCCACGTAACAAGTCGTGCCGTGTATCTGGCGTTGAAAGAGAATTCTGGTCCAGTGCGCAGAGAGAATGGCATGATGACGTAATCTTGCTTCCATTCAGCAGCCGTAACGCTCCTGGTTGTAGGGAGATGTTAGATATGAAGCACCTCTGAAAGGCTTTCCTGGTTACGCTGAAGTGCATAAGCACCTCCTGGTACGGCGCTAACTCTATTATAATGGTGTATGCGACCGGTATTTACCGCACTTACGGAACTCCTACGTAAGGTTTTTGTTCATTATTTTACTTTAAACGTGAAAATATTCGCACGGACGCTCTCAGCGTGCTCAGACACACACCGTGTGGTAAAGAATTCTGTGACTCTTTTAGTGCTGTTTAAGCCATAAAATTTTTTCCGTGTAAAAGTTCTGAGTAAGAAAGTAAGGCAAAATAGTAATGAATTTTTTTTCTCTACGAACTAAAATAGAATAAACGGGAACTGTTCCATTATACAAATTTAAAGAATAATCAACGTATAAACGCATATTTCCTGATATTACTGTCAGCAAGGATTCAATTTAATCACAAGTCAGTAAGGAAATTTTGTTGTAGTTGTTGTGCTCATCAGTCCGAAGACTGATCTGATGCAGCTCTCCACGCTATTCCGATCCTGTGCAAGCCTCTTAATCTCCAAGTAACTACTGCAACCCGCCACCATTTGAACCGGCATACTGTATTCATCTCTTGATCTCACTCTAAAATTTTACCATCCACACTTCTCCAATACTACATTCACGATTCATTGATGTCTCAGAATGTGCCCTATTAACCGATCCCTTCTTTTGTTCAAGTTATACCATAAATTTCGTGTCTGCCCAATTATTCAGTGTAAGTACATCCTCATTAACTACGTGATCCCACCCATCTAATCTTTAGCGCTGTTCTATAGCACCACACTTCAAAAGCTTATACTCTCTTCTTCACTGAACTACTTCTTGTCTACGTTTCACTTCCGAACAAATCTGTGCTCCAGACAAATGACTTCAGAAAAGTCCTCCTAACAATTAAATTTATATTAAGTGTTAACAGATTTCTGTTCTTCAGGAATTCCTTATTGCGACTAACAGCCTAAATTTTATATCCTCTCCAGTTTGGTTATCATCAGTCGTTTTAGCAGAGCTCATCTACTTGTCTCATTTCCGAATCTAATTCCCTCAGCATTGCCTGATGTGGTATCTTCCAGAGATCTTGGTATCACCCCAAAGTCGGCAATGCTTATCGATACCACAGATCTTAGCGAGTGCATGCTGCAAACCGCAACGACGTCCAGAAGACTAGGCCTGCCGTCTCAGCAACAACAGCGCCCTCGCGCTGAAGTCAGTATAGTGTTGAGCATGCAAGAGGTCTTCCCTAGTTCGAGACATAAGCTACACCAGTCAACACCATCGTCTTGGATCAACGAGCGGTAAAGTTTCAGATGAACTTGTACTGTTGTTTTGCACGTTGTACGTCAAGAAAACAGTTTGTTAATTAGTGCGTCAAGTAATGCTTTGCTAATCAATGACTTTTGTAAATTATCAAGTACTCCTGTGGAAAAGAAATACGTCAAAGTTAAGTAAACCTTCTATTCATCTAAGTAATAAAGGGAACTAATACACTCCTGGAAATTGAAATAAGAACACCGTGAATTCATTGTCCCAGGAAGGGGAAACTTTATTGACACATTCCTGGGTTCAGATACATCACATGATCACACTGACAGAACCACAGGCACATAGACACAGGCAACAGAGCATGCACAATGTCGGCACTAGTACAGTGTATATCCACCTTTCGCAGCAATGCAGGCTGCTATTCTCCCATGGAGACGATCGTAGAGATGCTGGATGTAGTCCTGTGGAACGGCTTGCCATGCCATTTCCACCTGGCGTCTCAGTTGGACCAGCATTCGTGCTGGACGTGCAGACTGCGTGAGACGACGCTTCATCCAGTCCCAAACATTCTCAATGGGGGACAGATCCGGAGATTTTGCTGGCCAGGGTAGTTGTCTTACACCTTCTAGAGCACGTTGGGTGGCACGGGATACATGCGGACGTGCATTGTCCTGTTGGAACAGCAAGTTCCCTTGCCGGTCTAGGAATGGTAGAACGATGGGTTCGATGACGGTTTGGATGTACCGTGCACTATTCAGTGTCCCCTCGACGATCACCAGTGGTGTACGGCCAGTGTAGGAGATCGCTCCCCACACCATGATGCCGGGTGTTGGCCCTGTGTGCCTCGGTCGTATGCAGTCCTGATTGTGGCGCTCACCTGCACGGCGCCAAACACGCATACGACCATCATTGGCACCAAGGCAGAAGCGACTCTCATCGCTGAAGACGACACGTCTCCATTCGTCCCTCCATTCACGCCTGTCGCGACACCACTGGAGGCGGGCTGCACGATGTTGGGGCGTGAGCGGAAGACGGCCTAACGGTGTGCGTGACCGTAGCCCAGCTTCATGGAGACGGTTGCGAATGGTCCTCGCCGATACCCCAGGAGCAACAGTGTCCCTAATTTGCTGGGAAGTGGCGGTGCGGTCCCCTACGGCACTGCGTAGGATCCTACGGTGCCCGCATCTCGTGGTCGTGCGGTAGCGTTCTCGCTTCCGACGCCCGGGTTCCCGGGTTCGATTCCCGTCGGGGTCAGGGATTTTCTCTGCATCGTGATGGCTGGGTGTTGTCTGCTGTTCTTAGGTTAGTTAGGTTTAAGTAGTTCTATGTTCTAGGGGACTTATGACCACAGCAGTTGAGTCCCATAGTGCTCAGAGCCATTTGAACCATTTGATCCTACGGTCTTGGCGTGCATCCGTGCGTCGCTGCGGTCCGGTCCCAGGTCGACGGGCACGTGCACCTTCCGCCGACCACTGGCGACAACATCGATGTACCGTGGAGACCTCACGCCCCACCTGTTGAGCAATTCGGCTGTACGTCCACCCGGCCTCCCGCATGCCCACTATACGCCCTCGCTCAAAGTCCGTCAACTGCACATACGTTTCACGTCCACGCTGTCGCGGCATGCTACCAGTGTTAAAGACTGCGATGGAGCTCCGTATGCCACGGCAAACTGGCTGACACTGACGGCGGCGGTGCACAAATGCTGCGCAGCTAGCGCCATTCGACGGCCAACACCGCGGTTCCTGGTGTGTCCGCTGTGCCGTGCGTGTGATCATTGCTTGTACAGCCCTCTCGCAGTGTCCGGAGCAAGTATGGTGGGTCTGACACACCGGTGTCAATGTGTTCTTTTTTCCATTTCCAGGAGTGTATTTCATGTGCCCTCCTCACCGTGCAGTCAAAGACCCCATAATTGTGGCCGGATGAAAGTAGTCTCACGTGATTACAACAACTGGTTTAATTCGACTACATAGTTAACATATAACAACAATATGGAAAGTATAGGTTGCTGCTCACCACATTGAGGAGGCGTTGGGACGCAGGCAGGCACAATGAAGACGAGTGTTAAAACGATTAAACTTTCAGATGAAGTCCTTCTTCTGAAATAGAAGTCACACACACGTTCACGCAAGCATGCTAATACACACACGGCCACTGTCTCCGAGCGTTGTCAGTCACAGCGTTTAAAGGCACATTTGCATGCTGAGCTTTTATTAGCAGAAAACGTAATTATAAGTAATGAAATAAAGAAATAATTTGAGCCATAGATATAGTCCACGGTTATATAAATACTGTATGCAGCCGCTGGAAACATTTGAAGATTTTTGATCATCAGATTATTGGCGGAATAAGAGGCACCTTTTGTTTTCTAAGTCTTGTCCAGATCGGACGTATTTTGGCACACCGCCATTAATACTACATTATTTTATCAATACATTCACAAGTTGCAACCAATCGGCACTCGTAATTACATAATGGAAATGTCAATGTAAGTGTAGTAATTTAATTGTGTTTTATTTCAGAATATACTGTTGTTAGTAACCTATGTATGTTTTATTTTGTATCTTTAGTCATTGTAAGATTGTTAGGTGACTTGGCAAAAGGTTCCGTACTTCTAAGCAAAAACTCGTCCATCTCGATCCACCGTCGTCTTCAGGTGCTGTCTTATTACGAAGTCCGATTTTAGTGTAAATACAGAGAGAAGAAACACGGTTAAGAAGACATTAACGGACCTTTACCAAAAAAAGCCATGCTCAAGCGCGGAGAGCTTGTATGAAACATATTTTACCAATCCGTAAACCTAAGTGATCTCTATTTAATATTCATTACTGTAATTCATTGTATTGTCTCGATCCAGATACGAACGAACTAAATTAAAAGCGGACCAGTGGTCTCACGAAGTTTTGAAACTAGCCTGGAGACCTTAGTATACAACGTATGTGGTACGGAGAGAGTGAAACGGACGCAGGATGATGTGCTAATTTTGCGGGGCCTGTGAATGGCTCCGTCAGTGGTAGAGAGCGTCATCAGCATGGGTAAAAGCAAACAAGCTGCATGTAAAGTGGTATGCGCTCTACCTCAATTTCAATAACGAAGACTAATGTGTGAAGTGCTACAGTGTGCACAATCATTTATAAATTGTGTTGGTTTTCTCTTACTGGTATGTAATTGTGTGAAATGTTATAATTTGTTGAACAACATTTTGAAAGGTCTCAACAGATTGAAACTGTGTGCGGTACCAGGACTCTAACCTGGAACCTTTGGCCTTTTACGGACAAATACACGGCCCCAGAGTCGAATCCCGGTCCGGCACGCAATTTTAATCTGCCAGGAAGTTTAAAGTCCGTAGGCACTCCACTGGAGAGACAAAATGCGTTTTAGAAACAAAATTTTGTTTACAAAAACGAAGGTAATATTGTTTAAAAAGAATTTAAAGCGGGAATGTACAGACTTATTGGAATGCTGTGCATGAGGTGGTTCAGGAGCTCTATTGGTAGTCGACGACATTACTAGCAAAAAGCTGCTTGGAAGTGTGGAAGGGTGGGGCTAAATAGCATGATGGTATTACGTCGCAGATTTGTCTCACAGGAATCGGATCTGAAGAGCACTCTGGCCACTCCATTAGATGTATTGCGCATCTTCGGTCTCGAGAAATATGTCCAATAGAGAAATTCGTAATGTCGGGTAATGTCGTCTATGAAAAAAGAAAGTCTGGACTGATCACTGAAACAGTTGAGATCTGTTTTCGCAGGACACAGCGGATCAGGTTGTGGAAAGGGACCAAGATCAGTTACTGTTAGTTACACAAGAACACACAGCTTTATTCCTCGAGAACCAGTGCACTATTTTCTCTTCAAAACATCAAGGAATAATACGGTTAGGTTAGTGTTGTTTTAACGTCCCGTCGACAACGAGGTCATTAGGGACGGAGCGCAAGCTCGGGATAGTGAAGGATGGGGAAGGAAATCGGCCGTGCCCTTTCAAAGGAACCATCCCGGCATTTGCCTGAAACGATTTAGGGAAATCACGGAAAACCTAAATCAGGATGGCTGGAGACGGGATTGAACCGTCGTCCTCCCGAATGCGAGTCCAGTAAGGAATAACACGGCTGAGGGCCCAAGTAACTTCTCAGTAATAAAGTTTAAATAATTCCTTTTAAAACACAAGGACACGGCTGAAGGCCTGGCACAGTACTTGCGACAAAAGAAAATCAAAATCACAAACAACCGAACAGTGGTGCTCAGAAGTGTTACAACGGTCGGCCTGAGGAGGAAACTCTAACAACAGTTTAGGTGAGACAGGCAGCCAAGAACTGAAGTAAAATAATCGAATAGCAACCCAAACTAGGGATGGCCCAAGGACCGACCGACAATTTAACCAATTACCTTCCGTCCGACCCACGGCACAACGAAGGAAACTATCGGCCGAGGACGAGGATATGAACAGCTCTAAGTCTTCAGAAATTGGCATCTAAAAACACCCCAGGAAGCAACAAAAAAATGTTCAAATGTGTGTGAAATCTTATGGGACTTAACTGCTAAGTTCATCAGTCCCTAAGATTACACACTACTTAACCTAGGCCGGCCGGGGTGGCCGTGCGGTTCTACGCGCTACAGTCTGGAACCGTGTGACCGCTACGGTCGCAGGTTCGAATCCTGCCTCGGGCATGGATGTGTGTGTCGTCCTTAGGTTAGTCCCCTAGAACTTAGGGGACTGATGACCTTAGAAGTTAAGTCCCATAGTGCTCAGAGCCATTTGAACCATTTTGAACTTAACCTAAATTATCCTAAGGACCAACAGAAACACCCATGCCCGAGGGAGGACTCGAACCTCCGTCGGGACTAGCCGCACAGTCCATGACTGCAGCGCCTTAGACCGCTCGGCTAATCCCACGCGGCCCAGGGAGCAACAACCCGTAAATGAACGAAGAGATGTCACAATAGTTGAGGTTTCATAACAGGTTAACTGATCACTCAACTTCAGCGTCCAGGTTCTGTGGGCAACGAACTTGGTCGCTCTCGCAGGTAGCGCCCGACGTTGCGACAGCGCGTGCGCGCCTCCAGCGGTCCGGGCCTGGGCTCGCGCCGCGGAGACTTCCTCGCTGCTCCGTCCCAACCGACTGACCTGCTGCAGCACGCAGACAGCATTAAAATAGCTGCTCCGTCAAACCACAAAAGCTACACACGGTTCCACGAAACACTTCTACTAACAACTCGAACAGTACTAAAACCAGTGACTGTGGAACAATAAGCACGAATCACAAAATGACAGATATGGAGAACCAGAAGCGGTCGGCGACCAAACACACGTCGTCCGATGAGACGAACGACCGAACGACCAACAAAGGTCGTGCCCACTTAAATCACGTGTGTCGGCAATCTTCGGGTGAGTCATGGCTGTCTGGACTTCACTGCTGCTCCGTTCCGACTCCCTTGATGTCCGTTCGCAACTCGAACACACGACGACCCGGAGACACTGGCTCGGACCCAACCATGCAGAGGGAACCCCAATCCATTGGCCACCCGACATCTCTGCACAAGGAAGGAACCAACCCAAGTCCTGCAAGATGACCAATTGAAGGGGCCGAGAAGCGGTCAGAAGGCCAAATACACGTCGCCCAATGAGGCGACCGATCGAACGACCAACCAACGGTCGTCCCCGCTCAAGTCTCCTTCCGCCGGACAGTGCATGTGTGTCGGCAGCGGTCGGTGAGTACTGGCTGTGCAGACGTTACTGGAGCTCCATCCTGTCTCAACTCCCGACACACGACGACCCGGAAATACTAGCGGTCGCTCGAAATATAGTCGACAGTGCTCTTATCGATAAGCGCTGCTGCTGCCACTCACGGGCAGGCAAGCCACCAACTTAGTGACTCTAGTAAATCATAAGAAACGGGACAGCAGTACCGCAAAGATATGGTGTCAAGTAATAAACGACACGACACGAGCCACGCACGCACGGCTCACACTACTGAAAATTCGCACGTAGGTTTGCTGTCCGCTCTCTCTCTCTCTCTCTCTCTCTCTCTCTCTCTCTCTCTCTCTCTAAACTTCTGGGCATTGTCGGTATAGCTCCGAACACTAACAAAGAAGTGTTATACCCCTGGACATTTACACTGTTCAGACACATTAATGTAACCACATGTCGAAAGCCTGAAGAACAAACTTTTGCAGCGTGGACTGCTGAGAGATCTGCCTAAAGAGAAGCAATGAGGTTCTGGATGGATGTGGAGCTATTCCGACTCCAGTGTCGTGGCCAGATGCGTTAGGTTTCGCAGTTGAAGATCCATGGCGCGGACAGCTCGATCGAGGTAGTCCCAAGGATTCTCGATTGGCCTTAAATCCGAGAAGTTTGGCGGTCATGAAAGTACTGTAAATACATCCTGGTGCTCTTCGAACAACGCACGCCCACTGCGAGCTGAGAGACACTTTGTATTGTACTTTTGGTAGATGCCATCGTGCCGAGGAAAAACAGACTGCCTGTAGGGCTGTACATGGTCCCGAGGGATAGATACATACTTGTGTTGATCCATTGTGTCTTCCACAATGACGAGATTATCCAGGGAATGTCCTCCGATCTGGACCCTTTCGATGATTGTTACATGGTGCTTGCTTGGTGTTTCCTTTCAGATGTTTCACTTCGTACACACTAATGGTGATCTGTCAGATGGAGCATAAAAAGTGATTCATCTAAAAAGGCCACCCGTCGCTACCCAGAGAATATGTCCAGTTGCGGTACTGGCCTGCAAATTCCAGCATTCGTCACCGCGGAACGGTAATCAGCATAAGTGCATGATCCAGGCTCCTGCTGCGAAGGTCGATATGCAGCAATGTTCGCTGAACGGTCGTTGAGGAGACACTGTAGGCAGGCCTTGGGTAGTTATTCCTTAACTGCTGCACATCTGTTGCTCCGTTCACATCTCTGCAAAAATCATTCACCTTTGTCATTCTATGGCCTGTGGTTCACCACAGTTGCATCGGCTGCGATTTTGGATAGCGCCATTTTGCTACGCACTGTATACTTTAACCTCGGCGACACACGAACAGTTTAAAAACGTAGACGTTTCGGAAATTCTTCCACCCTTGGTCCTAAAACCAATGATCGTGCCCTTTTGGACGTCAGATACGGTGTTCCGTTTCCTCATTACGACAACGACTACACTATTATCAGCGTCCCTCCTCCCCCCCCCCCCCCCCCCCCCGACAACCTTTTATGTAACCTCCAATGCTAGTGTAGCAACCTGCCGTCTGTGAGCGGTGTTTGCAGATTGACGTCGAATGTAGGCGGTGGTCACATTAATGGACTGGACCATATGTATAATGCCTAGCGCCATCAGGCCTCTTTTAACATCAAATTAGTCTTCTTTTGTAATTTTTATGTTATTCTGCAACGAATCATTGTGCCGGATTATAAGATACTACAGGTCAGTCCGTAGCGGTCACCAAACGGCTCGGCACATGCCACATAGGACATCGTCGTAGTCGCTGATACAGAAAAATCACGAGTATTAGATAGGAATAGGCAGGGAGGAAGATTACGGCTTAACACTGGCGGCGATGTCATTAGAGGATATACAGATCTTCGATACGGGAAAGGAATCGGGCGTGCGAAACATATACATATACATGTCGCACACCACTTTATGGTGTAAGGCGCAGGGTACTTTGTGAACTAGTGTTATTTAAGTCCTTTCCTGTCTCACTCGTGAATGATCTGCCGGAAGAACAATTTTTAGAATGCCTTTGTCTGGACTCAGATCTATCTAACTTCTACCTTATTTGATTTTTCGTGACACGATTCAGTAGACAGGCTGACTCTATTAGGAATAATATTCTCCGAACTTAAACACTACAGATTTTGAGAAGAAACAATACGACGATAAGCGATTTAGGGGAGCTACGGAGAACCTGAATGAGGATAATCAGGCGGGGATCTGAATTACTACACTCCCTACCGCCACCACAATTAAAGTCCAGAATCAGCATCGCAAGACCTCAATCTGTGAAATACGTTGTAGTCCAGTCTGTGTTCAAAACAGCCGCTTCTGCAACAAAACTGCGCAAGTTTCTTTTTCAAGTGTTCTATAAGTTTTTTTGGTCACTGAATCCGAATTTCAGCAGCTAATACGTTGTCATTACAATTTCTTAATATTTGCATCGAACATGCTTTTCCATCAGTTCATTCAAAACAACCACTTCTAAGCGTAATACACCGAAAGTATAGCTAAATGGCTCTGAGCACTATGCGACTTAACTTCTGAGGTCATCAGTCGCCTAGAACGTAGAACTAAT